>NC_044033.1:70221637-70571109 GCF_901765095.1 Microcaecilia unicolor
CAATCAGAACAGATCAATATAAAAATCACTTTTTAAACCTGCCCTAATGTAAGCAAAAACGTAATGTCCCTTTTACTAAGTTGCAATAGGTGCTAATGTCCACCTAATACAGATTAAAAGGGCTTACCACGGGATGTGCTCAGGCATCCTACGGTAAGGTTGAGGTTTGCACATGCAAACTACCTGCAAAAGATTTTTTACATTTTTTTTTCATGGAGGGGCATGTCAGGGGCAGAGCGTGGGTGTTTCTGTGTTAATAGGCTGGCACATCTACATTGGTAGCTGATTACTGCAGTATTAGTGTGCAAGCCTTTACTGCCTACAAAATGGGTGGAAGTAAGTGTTCTCGTGCTAATGGCAACATTAGCGCTTGGCCATTAATTCAGAACATTAGAAAAAATGGCCTTAGCACGCCCTTACGTAGGTTTTTCCCATATCCTATGGCCAACTTTCCCTCCAACTTGGTAAAAGGACCCATTAAGAATTTAAGGGACCCCCATGTATTAGACACAGCATGAGAGATGCATTCTATAACATCAGCTGGTTATAAGTTTTTTTCTGCTAAGTGGAGGAGAGACCTAATGGTTATTGCAGTGAGCTGAGATCCTCCATAACTGGGTCTGATTCCCACTGTAGTTCCTTGTAACCCTGAGCAAGTCATTTAACCCTTCACTGCTCTAGGTATAAAGATTATGAACCTACTAGGGACAGAAAAAAGTACCTGCATATAATAAGAAATGTAAACTGCTTTGATTGTACCATAGGAAGGTAGTATATCAAATCCATGGCCCTTTACCCTCTTATACTGTGTCTGAAGTTCAGGTTAATCGACTTTCTCTACTGGACCTTTTGAGGCTTGGACTCAGGGCCGCAGAGAGACATAGCCGGGCTCGGGGCAAGACTGCCCCCCCCCACCTGGCACCGGCCCCACACTCACACCCCCACACTCGTGCCACCCCCTACCCATATTCAGGCCACCTGTTCCCTTAACTACTGTGTCTGAGTACTCCTGCTCCTGTGTGCCGGGCCCAGGACCCAGATGATTGCATTGACGCAATATCCTGGGTCATCCGGGTTATCATGTTAATGCAATCATCCGGATATCAGCCGGCATGCAGGAGCAGGAAACAGACAGACAGACCCATAAGAAGTTTGCCGGCAGTGAGCTCCCCATTTGAGGCTGGGCCCGGGGAATTTTGCCACCCCTGTCCCTCCCCCTCAGTGGCCCTCCTTGGACTGCAGAAGAAGATGCAATTATTGAACCTAGCAGAGAAGCAACTAAAAAAGAGTGAAGTTGAAGGTGTTGCAACTTGGAAAAGCCAGTCTTTCTCTCCTAACTTCTTTACCATCTCCCAGACCAAGCCACAGTACCTGCATGGTAAGTGAACTCTTCTAGCCTCAAGTTAAAAAGATGATTAGTAAAGGTAAATTAATATTCTAAATGGCAGCTTATATGTGGTGCTTAATTTTTAATGATCATTTTATCACATGGAATACCTCAAATTGTATCTTTGTCTGTAGCATGAAGAGATTGGCTTTTTTCACCCAGCAAAGTCATTTTGGTGGCTCAAAAGTGCTCTCTTTTGATAGTTCTGGTGTATTACATCTCATTGTTTAAGGTTTTCCGGACCTGTGAAGGACAAATGACTTTTCTGTGATGGTGGCAAATGAAAGACCAGCAATCAGTCTTCAGTGACAGCGTTTGATTTCGAAACTCATTAATAGCAGCGTTAGATCTTTTCTTTTTAAATTATACAAATGAACTTTTTCAGTGTTCTCTGAGAACTGAGTCTTCTGCTTGTTCATGAAATATCTCTTTTACATTTGTGTGCACTGTGTGGAGGAATGTTAGCAACCTTAATGCTATCTATTAAGACAAGAAATTATAAGTAATAGTAGCAAGGATGATAATGGAATCCTCTTAAAACAGTTAAATACATTTTCACGCTAATAAACAGTAAGCAAAGTGAAGGGAAAAAACAATGTTAAGTAAGTGCTTGAATCATCTGAAATTGTAAAACCGAGAATAAATAACGTCCATTTCAAGGAAATGGTCTGATGCAGTAGCTAGAGTTTTACTGTTCTATTTGTGTTATTTTACATTTGTGAGTGTGCATTCAGTTCAATTGGGTGCCTAAAAATGTACAATGCAAACAAATCACTTGCATGCTCAAATGCCTACAAATTAACACATGTACAATCAATTGTATGTGCTTTTTAAGTTCTTACATACATATAGCATGTGCCTAATAAAAACTAATAGATCAAATGAGCACAAAAAAAAATACCCTGAAAAAAACATCATTTTAAAATAAGCATGCATCAAATTTGTTTGCGATGTGCACACCCCCTAATTAAATAAAGTTTGGTGGTCAAAATGTAGCGGTCTATTTAATAAAATGCGCTAAGCAGTTAGCATGCAAATTAGAGCATGACAATCATTTAGTACATGACAGCATGCGCTAATTCACCAGCTAACTGCATAGCCTCTTAAGGGGCAGGAAACAAATATGGACTATACATGGTAGTTAGTTCAGGGTACTTTACTGTGTGCTCTTCTTGTTGCAGTAAGCCCTAATGCACATATTACTTCCTACATAGGAGGCGATAAATGCATCTGTGCCGTGAATGCACTTAGCAGGTAACCCTGTAAGGAGCCACATAGACTTAGGTACCAAGTACACATGTAAATAATGATATGCGCCATTCAATAAGTATACGCATATCAGGCACAGACTGAGGGTGGGGTGGGCCCCCAGACACTGAGGCTAGTCTGTGCCCCCTGCCCGGTCGCTGGCTGACACCCCCCCTGTTGCTCCTGCCTTCGCAGCCAATGCCCCTACTGCCCCGGTCCTGAGGGGTCCTGGTGGCCTCTGTGAGGGGTGGCATGTTCTTTCCTGCCTGCTGCACTGCCACTATTCCCCCGCCTGCGGGCACCGCCATGCTTTCAAAATGGTGGCCGAGACTTCCTGCGGTAGTCTCACGGGTCTCGAGAGACTTCCACAGGGAATCTTGGCCGCCATTTTTAAAATACGGTGGTGTCTGGTGGGTGGGAATAGCAGCAGCCCAGCAGGCTTGGCAGGAAAGAACAAGTTACCCCCCCCCCCCCCAACAGAGGCCACTAGATAGCCAGCGGCATACCGGGCATCCGGGCAGAGCCTCTGGGCCCTCGGGTACTGCCCAGTTGCCCAAAGGTCAGTATGCCCCTGATGTATATCTTCAAGAGTTTGTTTGTTGCAGGTGGATGTTCATACGGGTAGAGTTTGGGTGAAGTATGGATGAGATGCATACTTATACACATTCCCTTGGATTCCATATATGCTATGAGATTTTGGCACCAAAATTTGCAGGTGGATCAAAGAACCGTGTGCAAATTAATTAGCTTACAGGACAATTAAATGCAATTAATTGATGTTAACAATCAATAATTGCAATAAATTGCCAATAATTGAAATTTGCACGCACATCTCCCTGCACCCTACTCTATAATTCCATGCCCCTAAATCACCTAGTGGCAATTCATAAAGGGGAGTGGCCAGTGGAGTGGCAGAAGCGTTCCTAAAAGTTGCATGCAGGGTTATAGAATAGCATCATTTTGGCACCAAAATGCTTGGAGTTGGGTGCTGGCGTTTACATCAGGTTTCAGATGGTGTAAATAATGGCGTCCAAATTTTAGTGCATAAATGGGTTCTAAACACTATTCTATAAATGGTGTTCAACGTGAAGCACTGTTTATACACCGTCTATAGAATAGCACTCCACATCATTTTTTTCTGGCATTGAAATCTTGGCACCATTTATATTATGCCATCCATAACTTATAGAATATATTATCCACCAAATTCCATATATAGCAACCAAAAGTTAGGTGCTGGAATTTGTGTTGTAGATCCAAGATCCATGCACAACCTAATGAGGAAATGAGCACAAGTTGGCCTCTTACTTGGCACTAATTAGTGCTTGATTGGAGTTGCGCATGGATCTCCCCTGTGCACTATTCTATAACTTGGCACCTAACGTTTTCTGCACACAACCTAACAGGAGACGTGGTTATGGGAGGGGCATAGGCGGGTCCTAGACATTTCCTTCCGGATCTCTGTCTGGCCCCAGCCTGTGCCCAAGCTAAGTAGCAGGCAACTGAATTGAGAGTGGAGAGTGAGATGTTGCCAGAATTGCACAAAACATAAAAGAATTTGGTTTGTGGGCCCGGGTCTCGCTGGAGTGAAAGAGAGCATACTGAGCCGGTCGGTGAGAACTGGGCTACAAGTATATAAGACAGAATGGAAATGATCAGTGCTACAGGATATTTTCTTTCTTTCTTTTTTTAAAATCTCTCCGAAGTCTCATCATTTTCGAATGGTGATGGATTAGCAATAGTTTCCACCTTGTGAATTCCACATTCACTGTGTCTGCTTGACTACTTCATCTTTGACACAACTTGTCTCTTGATTTATTTAGTCTTGGTGGTCCCACTACACAATATGTACACTTTAATTAAGGGAGTGGGTGGTATAGTGAAGAACATTCCCTCACTAATGGTGAAGTTCAGCCACCTTATAGCAGATGAAACTAGCTTGCCAAGTTTGAGACTGAGTCAGAGAGGCGGGGCTCAGACCAGGTAGGAGTTAAATGCCCTGAGTCAGTGTAGAGCAGGAGAGGCCCTGAGTCCATAGGATTCCAAGGGTGTGGCAAGCAGAGCTGTAGTAACTGGGAATAGCCTGGAGTGCTACCTTGTAAGTGACTGAACAGAAGTGGATTTGAAGTAGGGCAAGTTTGTCTTACAACCTGGTTGATAGTGTGACTTGGGAAATCAGGATCAAGTGGTGTCCAGTGTGCAACATTGAAACTGGAACACTGGGGATTCCAGAGAGAGACAAGATGGGTGGGTTGCCTGGTAGAAGGGCAACCAACCTATGGGAGCAGTCCACGAGAGCTTATGACTATAAGAAGTGAATTTGTATGTTCATTTACCTCTGACCTGTGAAGAGAACAAGTTATACACTTCTTTGCATGCAAATAAATATTTCCTTTCACCTTTAACCCCTGTGTGACTGTATTTGTCAAGGGTCCAAGCCTATTGACTAGTCACATTACCACAAGATGTTTCATCATCTGGGCCACCCTCTTGTGCCAAGACCACCCTTGAGATCCGAGCAGCGACATCAAAATACATACCGCTGGATTCTGTATAGGTCACCCAAAGTTGAGTGCAGACCACAGATCCACATGTAAATTAATTAGTAATTAGGTGATAACAATCAATTATTGGTGTTAACAAGCATGCAATTGGCAGCAATTAGGAGTTAAGCTCGAATATGCCCTACTCCCTATTCTATCACATGCATTCCTAAATTTCATAGCGCACAACTCCAAAGGGGGCATGACCATTAGAGGAGCATGGGCAGGTCAGAGACACTCCCAGAAATTAGAAGCAATGTTATAGAATACCTGAATTTGCATGCATAAATGTCATCAATTGGGTGCTCACCAAACAAATAGGGGAGGCGAATACAACGGATGTTCAATATTCAAGGACCTTTATTATACTGTAATAACACATTGAAGGATCCGACACAGCTGTGTTTTGGCGTGTGAGCCTGCTTCAGGGGTCAGCAAACCCTTGAATCCAATTTTGGTAAAAAAGGAAACTTGAATCCAAAGATTACAAAGTCCTTTGTGTACAAATCATGTTGCCTGTGGTTTTGCATGAATTACGTTGTCGGTTTTCCGGAGTAATTTTCGCACAATGAGCAGTAGCAGCTGATTCAAATGGGCAATGTGATTTGTACAGCAAAGGACTTTGTAATCGTTGGATTCAAGTTTCCTTTTTTTGCCAACATTGGCTTCACAGTTTTGCTGACCCCTGAGGCACACTCACCCGCTGAAACATGGCCATGTCGGGTCCTTCAATGTATTTTTATAATAAAGGTCCTTGAATATTGAACATCCTCTTCATATTCACCTCATATATATGTTTGGTGTCTACCCATCCATGAGGATTCTGTCTTCTTCTTCCTTTTTTTTTCCTATCAGTTGGGTATGAGCATTTAGACTAGCCTTTGGCAGACATTAATGCTCGTGCCAAAATTTAGGTGTGAAATGTGCACCAAGATATTCTGTAAATGTTATTCTATACAGAACGCAAATCATCCTGACATCTAACTTTGAGCAACATTTTTTAATTCCTCTCTTATTGTATTCTGGAAGCTAAGGGACACCATAAAACCTCAAATTATTTCCTTATTGTAACACATCAGTACCTGCATCCAAGCAGCTCCTATGAGCTACCTTGATGTGTCACAGTCTGGTCAAGTGGAGGAGATATCTAGGAGGTAATGGATATGAATACTGTGAACTCAGTTTAAAACTCCACTTTTGTATTATCCACGTAAAACATGTATGCAATTATATGAGGGAAAGCTTTCCCAATGTCAAAGGAGTTATGAATTTTATTTTTCCAGTTTACAATGATGCCCGTCAGTAAAAATAAACTTTTAACAGAGATCAGTTTTCTCACAGTAAACTTGCAGTTTTATTGAGTAGTAGCAATGATTAACCTTAACTCTGTTTAGAGATTAAGGAGTTTTCCTTTGAAATAATCCACAAATTACTCATTGTAAAGTCAAGAAACCCATCAGGTAAGTACACATGCAATTGTGATGCTCCCTTACAGTGAACTTCTACTTTGCTTTTTTTTTTTTCTTTCTTTTACAAAGTTAAGCTGCAATATGGTTCTTTAGATGATATTTTTAAATTATGTTTTCCATAAATCTAACCATTGCAACTTCTGATGGAGTTCTCTCTTTCGACACATTCAGGTACAGTATGTATGAAATGAATTAAGTGCTGTTAAAATGTTTGTTTTTGTGTTCTATTTTTGTGTGCCCACAAAAGTATGCGGTTCAAAGAGTCAGTCACTTATCTCAGCTATTGTTTCTCAGAAAAATTCTTTCTTGGGATGGCCGGTGTATGCAGTAGAAAATGAAGACAGTCTCACTGGTAAGCATAGCTCTTCAGGTCTTCTGTCCTCTCCCTCTCTGTCTCCTGGAACCTACTATCCTGGCTGTTCCAACTGAACAAATTTAAAACCCTATCTACTTCTAAGAATGAATTTTAATTCTCCCCTGCAAGTTGTTTGTATCTGTGTGTGGAATGTCTTCTTCAATTTAAAAATATCTCTAGCTAAGGAAAAGAATGGCTAATTTGATTTTTCCCTTCTAGGATGCCTCCCAGAATTTTACCAAGACAAACATCACATGTACATGGTGGTTAGGGCAGTGGGCTTTGAACCTCGTGAATTGGGTTTTATTCCAACTGCAGTTCCTTGTGACTCTTGACACTTAACCCTCCATTGCCTGTATATAGTATGTAAACCACTTTGATTGTCACCACAGAAAGGCGGTATGTCTCCAATCCCCCTTCCCTTTCAGTTTTCTTGCACATCTTTTTCTTCCTTCCCACCACACTTTAGCAGTTTAACTCTTAGGAAACCAATTTAACCAATTCAAACCAGCTTGTGAGTACAGTCTGAGAAATTTTCAGGTTTCAGGTTTTCAAACATAAAGAGGCCGATATTCAGACTGAGGGAGGAAATCCGACCAACTCTCACAGTCAGTGGTCAGCCCGGATATTCAATGCCGGGCCATTTCCAGTGATCAACATTGAATATCTGGTTTATTTTTAGCCAGTTTAAAGTGAACTTGCCACATTAGTATTAGAAGATAGCCAGTTAACTTTAAACTGGCTAAAGATATACCTGCTGTTTAAACGGCCCAATGTGGCTGCTTATAATAGCTAGATATGAATTGAATATTCAGGGATAGCTGGCTATATTGCGTGATATAGATGGTTATCTCCTAGGTGCTAACTGAGGATATTCAGTGGGGGATAACCAGCTATCCTCCGCTGAATATCGCCAGATAGCCGATAAGTGTCATTTAACCTGGCTGGTTAAATGGTTTTGAATATCAGGGGGAAAATATATTAACAAGCAAGGAATGACAGCATCTGCACAATTCAGTGCACTGTCCCAGTCACTGTCAGTCACTGAAATATATTTCACTGCAGCCTCTCCCAAATTTATGAGGCTGGGCAGAAAATGTGCCCTCTATGTAAAACAGGCTTCCGTTTTATGCTGGTCTTAAAAAATGTGTGCAGACTTGTTTAATGGTAGATGCCTTAATAGGTGTACACACCCTGTCAGCCCCCTCTCTCAGAGAAGCATCAATTTTCAATAACAAATTTAATTTTCCCTTATTTATGTCCTTACTCTCTAACTCTTATCAGTCATTCAAGAGCCCTCTTAACACCATGCTGGCACTTTTCACTCAATAAGGCAACCGTTTCCACACTCACTCATGCTTGCCAATTAAAATGTTGAAAGAAGTATTTTTCCATGCACACTCTGACAACTATGACCTATTCTTCTCAATGGCTATTCAGTTTTACCAAATTGTTCTACTTTGAATCAGAGCATACTCAATATACATCTCTTCACACAAACGCCTTCCTCCCAATCGTCATCTGGGGCGTTTAGAATCTTTCTCCAGCTGGCCGGCATGTCAAGCTTGAGTATGAGCTCTGCAGCCCCATATTACTTTCAGCCTAAAAGTGCACTATTCACTAGAGGACTTCTCCACTCAGTTCCCGTCCCCCCTCCAAATATTCCATACCATGCAGGTGCATTACATTACCCATCTCTTATATTCCCTCTATACTACTAAATTTAAGGCAGATTCCATATAAAGAGACCAAAACATAATTCTGGGAATGTATAAGAAAGTACATCAAAATGTAAATATGGACAATGATAAAATGATTCTAATTTAAACAGAATCAACCTATAATTCCACTAAGTAGAGATTACATATTTTCTAAATAATATTATTTTTTAACTGATTAAAAAAAAAACATCATAGCTGAGGACCATGATAGTGTCTGGAGCAGTCAAGCGTTTTTGAGCTCTTGAGACTATTTGTTTGATGTACTGGAGCTTTCCCCCGTGCTGGGCATGGGGAAAAGAAAAGGAAAAACCAAGGCTATCTCCTCTTCTAGCCCGGGAAAAATTCCTACCTTGCGACAGACTATCTTGGAGGGATTTCAAGTCCAAGCGCCAGGAGCCAGCACCCGCTTCAGTTGAATTTGCGGTGTTTTCGGTGGATCACAGCATTGAGGGAGTTTTGCTTAGTCCTCCCTCCAATGCAGCGCTGGCTGCAGTGCGGCACAGCAAGACACCCGACGAGGAGTTGTTCTCCCAGCCTGCACGAGGAGGACCTGTCGCTGCTTCGCCCCCAGGAATTTATACATCGGAGGGAATGCAAGCTACTCAGCCTTGTTTACCCTTCAACCTGGGAGCTGCATCCACTGGAAGTGGGGATTTTAAGAAATTGGCTGTGGTGACTATGGAGTCCTTGTGGGACGCAATTCTGGATTTGAACTCTTCACTTCTTTGGGTAACCAACTCCCTGAGGAGGTTTTAGATTTAAAACAAACATTTCAAGTAATTTCTGGGAAAATGGATTCTCAAGTAATTAAGACTGACTCACTAGAAGTTGATTTTAAACAATTACAGAGCTTTGCATCAACAGTCATCAGGGAGAGAGATATTCAGGCTCGAAAACTTGAATATTTAGATAATCATGGAAGAAGGAATAATTGGAGATTTTTAAATTTTCCTAAATCGCCATTAATACCTGCATTAGAGATGATGAAAAGATATTTCGGTGAAATATTGGGAATTCCGGCTGAAGGTTTTCCACCCATAATCAGAGCCCAATATATCACAGGTTTCTTGAAAACTTCATCCATGAATCCCCAACCTGGATTAAATCTGACCGAATTTTTGGAGAGCTGTTTGGAAGTTATAATTGAACAAACTCTTCTAGTAACATTTACTTTAGAGCCAGACAGAAATAATATACTTCGCTTGTATTTTTGCCACATGAATGCACTTTTTTTGGGTTCCAAGGTTCAGGGTTTTCCGGACTTAGCTAGAGACACACAGAAAAGAAGAAAAGAGTCCTAACTTTAGGTGGATATTTTGTATTGCTATTTGCTTGCAGATGTTTGGTGTCTCTAAACTTAATTAATTATCAGGCTTATTTTCGAAAGAGGAGGGCACCCATCTTTCAACCTCCCATCCCCACTGGTACTGGCCTTCCGACAGCCACCCAACTTAAAACACAAGCTAATCAGAAGTAAACTTCCATCACAGACTGAAAAGGAACAGAAGGGCACACTTCCCTGTAATTTATCCAGTTGCAAACTATGCCAAAATATTTCACAGGACCCCACAGTCATCCACAAAGGAAAGATATTCAACATAAAGGAATCTTTCATTTGCTCATCTTCCAATGTGGTATATATCATTCAGTGTAAAAAATGTAATGAAGGATGCTATATTGGAGAAACAGGCCAGATGCTTAAGACAAGATTCAATTTACATAGACATCACATGAACATTACTGGTGCCAGAAGGGCTCCCACCCCTGTTGGTCAGCATTTTACAGGACCAGGACACTGTACCAGTGACTTCACAGTGAGAATCCTGAAAGGTAACTTTAAAACCATACAAGAACGTAAGACCTTTGTAGTCAGAATGATTGAATATTTTAACACCCAACAGAAAGGACTTAACAAGGATCTGGGGTTCCTAGCCCATTATAAACCATAAAGCTGTATTACTCTATTGATCACCCCACCCCTCACCTATCCACACCCATTCTGTTAGAATATCAATGATATGCTTTGATGTCCCCATGCATACCTCCTACCCACCCCCATCCTCCCACCCTGTCAGACTGTCATAGTAATGCTTGAATGTTTTCACTTATATACACTGTCAGCTAGCACATTTGCTTATTTCCGATCTGACGAAGAAGGGCAACCTTCGAAAGCTAATCAAGAAATGTATTAAGTTATGTCCAATAAAAAAGGTATCATCTTATTTTCTTTTCCATGTTTTATTTTGTTTGATTTCTATTGATAACACAAATCGGGAAATGGGTGTCCTTCTCCCAGGGTCGCCCAAATTGGCATAATCGAAAGCCAATTTTGGGCGTCCTCAACTGCTTTCCGTCATGGGCACCACCAAAGTTCATGGGGGCATGTCAGAAGCATAGCGAAGGCGGGACTGGGTCATGCCTAACACATGGGCATCCTCGACCAATAATGCAAAAAAGAAGGGCGTCCTTGATGAGCACTTGGGCGACTTTACTTGGTCCATTTTTTCTTACGACCAAGCCTCAAAAAGGTGCCCAAACTGACCAGATGACCACTGGAGGGAATCGGGGTTGACCTCTCCTTACTTCCCCAGTGGTCACTAACCCCCTCCCACCCTAAAAAAAGTTTTAAATATTTTTTGCCAGTCTCTATGCCAGCTTCAAATGTCATACCGAGATCTCTGACAGCAGTATGCAGGTCCCTGGAGCAGTTTTAGTGGGTGCAGTGCACTTCAGGCAGGCAGACCCAGCCCCCTCCCCACCTGATACATTTGTGGTGGTAAATGTAAGCCCTCCAAAACCCACCAGAAACCCACTGTACCCACATGTAGGTGCCCCCTTCACCCCTTAGGGCTATGGTAGTGTTGTACAGTTGTGGGCAGTGCGTTTTGGGGGCTCAGCACCCAAGGTAAGGGAGCTATGTACCTGGGATCAATTTATGAAGTCCACTGCAGTGTCCCCTGGTGTCCTGGCATGTCAGGGGGACCAGTGCACTACAAATGCTGGTTCCTTCCATGACCAAAAGACTTGGATTTGGTCATTTCTGAGATGGCCGTCCTCGGTTTCCATTATCAGCAAAAATCGGGAACGACCATCTCTAAGGACGACCATCTCTAAGGTCGATCTAAATTTCGCAATTTGGGTGTCCCCAATCGTATTATCAAAACGAAAGATGGACGCCCATCTTGTTTCGATAATATGGGTTTCCCCGCCCCTTCGCCGGGATGTCCTGCGAGGACGTCCTCAGGAAAACTTGGGCTCCCCTTTCGATTATGCCCCTCTATGTGTTCTTTGACCTAAAGAAATTGCAGGAGTTTATCATTTCTAATGAAGGTGAAAGCGATATCTCTCTGAATGCCCCCACTTGTTAATTATATGCTGTTAAACTAGCTGCATGTGTTTCTTGCTCTTTCCAGCTCTAAGTTGATTTAGAAGTGCCCATATTTTTTTCCCTTGTATCATGGTCTAAAGTATTGTGGACTAAGTTTAAGTGTTATTTCCTACCTTAAATTTAAGGTTGAAATTTAATTTTACTTTATTGCTGATATTTCTCATGCAATTATGGTATATGAATGTAATATTGAAACTTACAAAAAAACAAAAAAAAAAACATCATAGCTTGCTAATTGTCTTATAGATATGGGTAGTATGCTCCACATTTTGTTGTCTGATAAGAAAATGACAAAAGAGAAAATTCTCCTATATTTTATACCTGTACATGTTGGGAATGCTAATTTCAGCTGATTACACGTGTCATATCTGTTAGAAGAGTTCATGGTATTAATTAGTCTATACATATAAGACGGTGCAGTTCCCTGACACGTACACACTTGAGCTTCCAAGTCCCAGGCTGTCAGCTGTCAACACTCCAAGCTCTTCCCAACTTACCCCAACAACTGTCACTTAATTTGAGCCAAATCAGTCTCTAAATCAGCCCTGGTGCCCCCAGCACAAGCTGGCACTAGTCAGGCATGTGCACATGTGCACCAATAGTTCAACACATGTGCACATGCACCATGCACAAGACAATGCTCAAACTGGCAGAGCTCACTCCTGCAGCCTTCAGCAACCACGGGCCCTCCTGCAACTCCTCTCTTTCTCTACCCACAGCACAGAACCCATGGGGAAACCAGTAGACATAAGTACATAAGTATTGCCACACTGGGAAAAGACCAAGGGTCCATCGAGCCCAGCATCACGTCCACGACAGCGGCCAATCCAGGCCAAGGGCACCTGGCAAGCTTCCCAAACATACAAACATTCTATACATGTTATTCCTGGAATTGTGGATTTTTCCCAAGTCCATTTAGTAGCGGTTTATTGGCTTGTCCTTTAGGAAACTGGCTAACCCCTTTTTAAACTCTGCCAAGCTAACTGCCTTCACCATATTCTCCGGCAACGAATTCCAGAGTTTAATTATGCATTGGGTGAAGAAACATTTTCACCGATTTGTTTTAAATTTACTACACTGTAGCTTCATCGCATGCCCCCTAGTCCTAGTATTTTTGGAAAGCATGAACAGATGCTTCACATCCTCCTGTTCCACTCCACTCATTATTTTATATACCTCTATCATGTCTCCCCTCAGCCGTCTGTTCTCCAAGCTGAAAAGCCCTAGCCTCCTTAGTCTTTCTTCATAGGAAAGTCGTCCCATCCCCGCTATCATTTTAGTCGCCCTTTGCTGCACCTTTTCCAATTCCACTATATCTTTCTTGAGATGCAGCGACCAGAATTGAACACAATACTCAAGGTGCGGTCGCACCATGGAGCGATATAACGGCATTATAACATCCTCACACCTGTTTTCCATACCTTTCCTAATAATACCCAACATTCTATTTGCTTTCCGAGCCGCAGCAGCACACTGAGCAGAAGGTTTCAGTGTATTATCGACGACGACACCCAGATTCCTTTCTTGGTCCGTAACTCCTAACGTGGAACCTTGCAAGACGTAGCTATAATTCAGGTTCTTTTTTCCCACATGCATCACCTTGCACTTGCTCACATTAAATGTCATCTGCCATTTAGCCGCCCAGTCTCCCAGTCTCGTAAGGTCCTTCTGTAATTTTTCACAATCCTGTCGTGAGTTAACGACTATTCTCTCTTCAGGCCCGGTCTTAGTCCAGACCAGAATGGGGCACCTTTCACTGCCCCTCTGTACCTTGTGCATGCCCAGATAGAGGTGGGGAACTGGAAAAATACATTTTTAAAACCATCTGTCACATTATGCTTTATTTTCAAGGTCTTCCATCTTGTCACTGAGCTCCAGGTTAACCTTAACCAGATCAGCAAGTGTGCTTTCTAGATTGCTAGGTTTCCACCTGCTCCTCCAAGTGCCCTTCTACCTCCTCCTCATGCTGCCCAATCTCAGTTATACCTCTGTGAAGGTTAGATACCAAGTTCTATCCTGAACGCAGCTATATCAGCTGTAATATTACTGAACCTCTACTGGATCTCCTCAATAGTTTGTTGGCAGCCCCTTCTTGTGAGATTTTGCAGCTTTCTCTTCTTCCTGCACCAGCCTCCATGGTGGGCCTTTCCATCATGGTGCGCTCCTCTTAATGTTGTTGTAAGCACCCTGGGTTGGGGAACTCCTGCAGTTCAGCTGGCTTTTGTCTTGCGGACTTTTAAAATGATTTGTCCACTCTCCAACTCTCAGCTCAAGATAGTGGGGGATTTGTTATATTACATAGTTGATGGTAGTATTAGATAATTTGGGACTAGACAGAAAATAGAAATTATGTTACCATCCTGGGGTGTGATCCATGTTATTTAACTTTAGGTATGTCCTTATAGAATTATCTCCTAATAGTATAAATAATATATACATAGCGAGAATTTTCAGCAGAATGGAAGATAGTAAAAGAATAGATAGGAGTATATCTATGAGTACAATAAAAAAGTTTGAATGTATGGGTGGGGGGGGGGGGGGTGGATTTTACATAGACAGAAAGATGACTGAGCTCCAGGCAATAGCTATTTAGTAGAGAAGGGTATCAAACATGTAGCAAGCAAATTCTAAGAATCTCTATTATGAATGTCCTTCACAAGAGATACTTTAATATTGGAGTACATAGGGCGTACTTGGACAAAGAGCTTGAAATTCAGCTTTGACACTATTTTTGTTTTGTTTATATGAGTAATCTCCCACCTGGTATGTAGCCTGTTTATACTATGTTCCTTTGGGAGACAAAACTCATTTGATTCAGTTGTGAACACAAGATAGCGGCACTGAGATATTATTAAGCTCCACCATGAAAACTGTTCTTTCACTAATTGACGCCCCGAGCATTCAAATTCTGCATTCAGTATACAAAGGTAGAGTGTTTGTTGCAACATATGAAACTACTTAGTTATATTTCTTTCAATATAGTCTGCCAGATTATTCTCTAAAATGTATTCATTGGTTAGTCTCTTTAATGTGCTTATTAGAAAAAAACAAGGAAACATTGATTATAGAGTAGCCAGATTGGAGTCCAGGTTATGATATCTTTAATTGGCCCAACAAGAATTATCCCATCATATCGAAGTACCTGAGTCTGTAAGAACATGTAGGTCCCTTCTTCAGGAATCCTCAGCCTACAAATAACCCATTGAAATTAGTAAAGTGAAACGAGCTATATCATTCATGATTGTATTCAAATAGAGTTCATCGCCAAAATTTGACAATTTAGGGAATACTTTATGATGGATATAGATACACATATGATCTAGAAGCTAAAACAGAAACACGTTTTTAAGCATAATAAAATACCTTACTACCACTCTAAAGGACACCATTCAATAGCCCTCTACAATTAAACATATTATAAGGGCCCTTTTAAATAAAATATGAGGTCGGAATTTAGATGTTCAGTTCAAACTTGCTTAGTTCCAGTGATACTTTTCAAAAGGCTCTGCCAAGTGTGGAGTCTTTTGTAAAATATGGGCAATCTTTTATTCAAAATATTCAGGTGTAGAGACTTCGGATTTTGGAATTTTTCAGATTTTGGAATGATAGTATTGTACAACTCTTTATGTCACTTTAACATCTGAGCAGAGTCTCAAAATATGAACATATGAACAAGGAGCAGTGAGCAATTGAACTAATTTCAGTATAGAATGGATTCTTTATGGTGACCCCAGTGCTAGGTTTCATTGTTGACTCCACAAGTGAACTTTGTTGTATAGATTAGTAATGCCCCAACATCACAAAAAAGATTTTTATTTTAGATCTATTCGATTTTTGGAATTTTGGATAAAATATAGTCAACCTATACCTATAAGGACATGCAGGAGTGCACATGTATGTGCTGGCCGACACCATAGAAACAGACATTTTATAAATAGACAAATGGGAAATAAAAGGCATTTCATTTTGGAAGTGGAAATAATTGACACCCCTCACCCAAGATCAGATCATCTCAAATACCTTCCCTCCTGACCCCCCATATATAAGTACTGTACCCTCCCAAAGCCATCCAACATAAGCAGCACCCCTCACCCAAGATCAGACCCTCTGATTGACCTTCCATCTCTTACAATCCCAACATAAGCAGTGCCCCCTCCTAAACCCCCCAATATAAGCAGCCCCACTCAAGATCAGACCCCCCCAAGAAACCTTCCCTCCTGAGCCACCCAACATAAGTGGAGCATCCTACTAAACCCCTCCAACATAAGCAGTGCCCCCTTCAAAGGTCAGAACCCTCTGAAAGACCTTTCCTCCTGTACTGCCCCCAACATAAGTAGCACCCCTCCAGAATCCCCCAACATAAGCAGTGCTCCTCTGCCCAAGCTCTGAACCCCCCCCAATAGACCTTCTCTCCTAAAACTCGCCAACATAAGCAGCACCCCCCCTCTCAAACCCCTCTAACATAAGCAGTGTCTGTTGCCCCTGGAGGCCCCCACAGGCCTACTTCAAAATGTCCCCGGTGGTCTAGTGGGCTGCCTAGACAGAAGTAATAATCATTTGCTCCTGCAGGTCCAAAAATGGCAATCTCTAGTGGTAATTTCACAGTACTAATGCTAAAGGCCTCCCCTAGTGCTAATACTGCAAGAATACCACTAGGTGTCACCATTCAAGGGACATTTTGAGGTAAGCCTCTTGGAGTACAGGATGCTACTTATGTTGGGATGTGGGGATAAGGGGTACTGCTTATGTTGTGGGGTTTAGGAGGAAAGATTTATTGGGGGGTCTGATTGTGATTTGGGGTGCTACTTATGATTTGGGAAGATTGAAAAGGGGCATAGCTTATGTTGGGGAGGAGGTTTAGGAAGGAAGGTCTATGTTGGAGCTTAATCTTGGGAGGGAGGGCACTGTTTATGTTGGGTGGTGTTCAGAAGGGAAGGTCTATCTGGGGGTCTGATCTTGGGTGGGACATGCTCGGCAGGAATAACTGGAGATTTTCACCCGGGAGAGTGTTGGGGAATCACAGTGGAGGTGGGAGTGGCAGCGGTGGCAACCTAGAAGTTATGTGGGTTCTGGTTGATATTCAGGACTACTTTGTATGTGGTCATATCTTGCCGCTTAGCTATGCATAACTGCTGGTGCTTCCCTATCTCTGTCCCTAGATGACACACAAAATAGCTGTTTTAATTTTGACCAGTTAATGCAGATATTCAGCAACACTATCTAGTTAAACTACTTTGAATATTGACACCTAAGAGTGATGTGAAGACTCCAAGTCACCATGAGAGGGCAAAGTAACAGTAACATATCCCAAGGCAACAGGAGAGGGGTAAAACAGTGCCAACATTGGCAGGAAAACCCTAAAACACTAGGAAAAGCTTAAAATGGCATCAAAATCTCTGATAATTGGCAAAGAAGCTTCAACAGGGTTAGATTAAGGCCAGATGTTTGTGGGAAAATGTACCCATTAGAAGGGTGCATGAAGGAGTATGCAAAACTCTATAGACAGGCTTATCTGGAAGAATTTGACAGCAAGAACCTACTTTCTCTAGCACTGCTGAAAGATCATATGAAAAGGATTATGGCCCCTACTTTAACAGGAAGATCAAAATGCAACCTAAATGTTCATCTGTACTTTTCCTCTGTCAAAAAGGAACTATTACTGACCAGTTCCTAAACCAGCTTCTGGAAAAAGGATTGTAACGTGACATAACGTGGCCATCTTTCTATGCCAGTAAGAAACCTCAAGTCTATATCATTATCTCTTTCTCTTAATGCATCTATAATACCAATGGGTTATCCTTTCTAATGTAAAGCTAGGATTTCTAAATGTTAGATCTTTTAGTTCTAAAACTCAATTGTGGACCTTATTATTATTATTATACACATATTTGACACTTTGTGCTTGTTGGAAACATGACAGTCAATATTCAGCTGGCAACGGTCAGTGTTTTTTTATGTGTTGTCGCTGGCTTAATTAGACATATTCATATTTGGGTCCTGGCTGATCTTAATTTGGGACCTGCAAAAGAGTATCTCCACTTTCCTGCCCCCTGATTTTAATTCCTCCCCTAACTCCCTCCCCACCCCCTATATAAAGAGACCAGAGGTTGTAGCAGTCATTTTGAGACTGGAGCTGGCATGGGCAGGAGTGAATGGAAATTGCTCCTGTCCCAAAGACCCCCTTATACCACAAGAGAAGGTTAAGGTAGGTCCAGGGGGACTATAGGGTTGGGGAGTTGGAGGTTTTTAAGACTGGGATTATTGTTCTGTGGAGGGCTGGGAAGGAGTAGGCTGTTGCTCATTGGAGGGGGGGGGGGTGTCAGTAAGGAGGAGCCTATTCCTCTTTGGGGAATTGGGAGAAGGGGGCTATTGTTCCTGGGGGGGTGGGAGGAAGGGAGCAGGCTTATTGTTCTTGGGGGGAGTTGAAAGGGAGGGAAGACTACATGCTGCTTTAGGCTTCTACCCAGAAATTATGTAGGTATTGGCTGATTTTCAGTGCTGGCACCTGCATAGTAACCAGGCAAAGTTAGGACAGCTATTAATGCAGTCCTACTTATCTGGTTAGTTATGTGGGCACTGGCACCCACATAATTCTAAGATACTCCCCAATTGGAATGCCCCACTCCTGCCCACTTTCAAATTGGCTGGTTAGTACTGATATTTATTTTTATTTTATTTTAGTAACATTGTACCCCGCACTTTCCCACTCATGGCAGGCTCAATGCGGTTTTCAGTGGTACTGCCTGATTAATTGTCTTAATGCTCTGCCCTCATCTTCTCAATCTCAATCTGATCTGTCCAATAAATATGTTTATTTCCCTTATTATGATGGAATCTCAGGGCAAGCAGTGGCTCCCCCTTGTCCATCTCAATAACAGGAACTTATCAAAACCACATCCTCGAGCAATGGTTTCCAGAACTTAACTATTCTTTGAGTGAAAAAATATTTCCTTCTATTTGTTTGAAAAGTATTTCCATGTATTTTCATTGAGTGTCCCCTGGTCTTTGTACTTTTTGAAAGAGTGAAAAATTAATTTACTTCTACCTGTTCTACACTACGCCCTTTATAGAATAGCACTTAAGTGAGAATCTCATGCCTAAGTTTGGGCACCAGACTTACACCTAATGAAACCTAGTGTAAATGTTGGTTTCCCCACGTTAGGCTCACTGACCCAGTATTCAATAACTGTGTGTGCAAATATTTGGAACTCCCTGACATTCCTATGTTCCTCCCATGACCACAACCTCTTGAGATACATGTTATGGGAGTTTGGCGCAGTGACTTATAGAATAAGGTGCAGCCAGATGCATGCACAAATATTAATGAATACTAATTAACATCAATAATTGGTTGTTAGGACCCAATTATTGATGTCATTGAGCTTGTTAAGCAATTAATTTGCACATGCCTCTTGGGCATGTTCACAAATCTGGGCATGGAAATCTGGGTGCCATATATAGAATCTGGCCCATAGAGCTGAAAGAGAAACTACTTATTTAAAGCTTTTAAAGTTTTATAAAACTGAACTTTTGTGTAGCAAATGACAATATTTTTCATCTTTAATTAAATACTAGTAAAAAAAGGCCCGTTTCTCAAAAAAATGAAACGGGCGCTAGCAAGGCTATCTTGTAATGGTGATTATGTTTTTAAGGCTCTCGTTGAAGCAATTTCTTCTCTCTTCCCTGCCCTCCCCTCCATGTCCAGCAATTCTTCTCTCCCCTCCCATCCCCTCCGTGTCCCACGATTCTGACCTTCCCTCCATGTGCAGCAATTCTCCTCTGCCATGTCGTCCCCTCCTTGTCCCGCGATTCTGGCCTCCCCTCCATTTCCAGCGATCCTCCTCTGCCCTGCTGTCCCCTCCATGTCCTGCGATTCTGGCCTCCCCTCCATTTCCAGTGATCCTCCTCTGCACTGCCCTCCTCTCCGTGTCCCGCGATTCTGCCCTCCCCTCCATGTCCAGCGATTCTCCTCTGCCCTGCCCTCCCCTCCGTGTCCCGCGATTCTGCCCTTCCCTCCATGTCCAGCGATTCTCCTCTGCCCTGCCCTCCCCTCAGTGTCCCGCGATTCTGCCCTCCCCTCCGTGTCCAGCGATTCTCTCCTCTCCTCCCATCCCATCCATGTTCATCGATTCTCCCCTGCCCTGCCCTCACCTCCCCTCGATGTCCCACGATTCTGTCCTCCCCTCCATGTCCAGCGATTGTCCTATGCCCTGCCCTCCCATCTGTGTCCAGCGATTCTGCCCTCCCCAGTGATTCTCCTCTGCCCTGCCCTCCCATCCGTGTCCCATGATTCTCTCCTCTCCTCCCATCCATGTCCATTGATTCTCCTCTGACCTGCCCTCCCCTCACCTCGATGTCCCGTGATTCTGTCCTCCCCTGCATGTCCTGCGATTGTCATGTGCCCTGCCCTCCCATCCGTGTCCCACGATTCTGCCCTCCCCAGCGATTCTCCTCTGCCCTGCCCTCCCATCCAGCATCCCCTGCATGCAGGTTGGGCTCGCGTCCCCTCCCCTCCAGCATTCACTTGCTTGCGTTCATAACATCCTGATGTCAGCTCGCCTCCAGCATTCCCTTCCCTCTCACTGTTCCTCCCTCCTCTGACGTCATTTCATCTTTACATGAGGGCGGGACAGTGAGAGGGACGGGAACGCTGGAGACTTGCTGATGTCAGGATGTTACGAACCCAGACAGTCAGCCAGTCAGCCAGTCATAGAACGTTGACGGTACAAATTATTATATTAGGTGACGCAACTTAAGCTCAATTTTATAAAACATTACGTCAATTATTTCCTCAATGGTATCTCTTGACTCTAATCTCTCAGCTGAGCAATTGGATTTGTTGATAAGATTGTGACAACATTAAATCCTTCAGTTAGTTTATCTGTTTCATGTTCTTCGTCTCCATCTATTGACCCTGCAACAACCTTGTGCAGCTCACCTTCTGACTTCCACCCCCTTACTAGGGTGGCTCTATCCAAAGTTGTAGCTTCTTTGAAATCAATCACTTCTTCTGTGGATCTTATACCTATGTATTTTCATAAACAAATGCTAGACTTTCTTCTTTTATATCTCTACTCCATCATTTCATTCAGTCTAACACAAGGCTTCATTCAGGTTGACTGGAAACAAGTGATTATCTTTCCCCACCTGAAAGATCCAGAATCCGATCCTTCCAATGTTTCTAACTATAGACCCATTTCTAATTTGCCATTTGTGGAAAAAATCACAGAGATGTTAGACATAAAGCAGAATAGACACTCTCTTGTCAAAATTCATGCTTTGCACGCACAACAAACTGGTTTTTATGCACATCATTCCACTGAATGTACATTATTGACTTCTAAGGATTACATCCAGGTTAATTTAGATTATGGAAAAGAAGTTCTGCTTCTATCATTGGACTTGTTTGCAGCATTTGATTTGGTTAATCATTTGATTTATTTATATAGTTTTTTTTCTGCATTTATCTGACACTGTATTGGCTTGGTTTATTTCCTATCTTAGGGCCCCTTTCACTAAGCAGCAGTAAGCCCAACGCAGGATTACCATTCGCTATACAGGAAGTACCACTGGGCTACCGCAGCAGCCCAGTGGTACTTCCCAACTCTGGCGTGCTGTTATATATTTATTTTTGTAGCGCTGGAGTGTACCCGGCGGTAATCAGGTAGTGCCATGTGCTGCCTGGTTACTGCTGGGTTAGCATGGGAGCCCTTACCGCCACCTCACTGGGTGGCAGTAAGGGCTTCCCCAAGAAATGGCCGCACGGCAAGTGCTTTACGTGCTGCGTGGCCATTTCCTGCAGGAAAGAGAGACTTCCCTTTTACTTGCTGTGGTAAAAGGGGGTCTCGGTGTGCATGCTACCCTGGCGGTAGGGTCAATTTGGCACATGCCACCCAGGCGATAGCCCTACCGCAGCTTAGTAAAAGGGCCCCCAAAATAGGACAGACTTTTATGCGGTCTTATTTATGAAGTAAACCGATAATACCGATTTCGCCAGGTTCAGGAGATCGACGGCCATCTCCCGATTTGTGTTGGAAGATGGCCGGTGATCACTTTCGAAAATGAGCTGGCTGGCCACTTAACCCCGGATTCTATATAGTGTGACCAGAGTTGTGTGCGCAAATCAGGTCACATTCTGATTTGCGCATACAATGTAATTATCTTAATGTCAATCAGCGCTGATAATTGCCAGTTCACAAGCAATTATTGACACTAATTGGCATTAATCAGAATTTATGCATACAACTTGCTATACATATTTTGTAGAGTGATGTGTATAAATTCTAATGCATTCAAACAAAAAGGGGGCATGACCATGGGTGTGGAATGGGCATTTCTAAAAATTATGTGCGCTGGTATAGAATACACCTGCTTGATGTCTAACTTAGTTTCTGGACTTTACACCAAGTTTTACTTGTCATAATTTCTCTCGACTAGATTTAGTTGCACAGTCGGACCCTAGGCGTATTCTATAAACCACGCCTAACTTTAGGTGTATTTTATAGAATACGCTTAGGTGTACCTTTTCGGCACTGATTTTTACTGTGCCATAATATAGAGTCTTGTTCTAAAGGGCCAAATATCAGCACTTATGAGGCCAAGTGCTGACTCTGTCCCCGGAACACGCCCAATGTAGCTGGCTTGAGATTGATGCTAACTACAATATTCAGTGGCACTTAGCTCTGACCAAGCAATTTAACCAGTTAGCGGCTATTGGACCCAGAATCTTTTGGATTTCATATTCCCAGCAACTTTCAACTTCCAAGGCTTTTATCCTCTAGTGTACCTCAGGGATCATTTCTGGACCCTATACTTTTTAAATATTTATCTTGCTCTATTTGCATTACTTATTCAGTTACTTGAATTTGTTTTTTTCTCTATGCAGATGACATTCAGTTACGCTATGCTTTAGATTCTTTTTCATCTGATTCTATACCTATTATTTCTTTTAAATTAGAAACTATTTCAGATCAGCTATCGCAGAATGATCTACTACTAAATCCAAGAGAACCTGAAGTAATTTTTTCTCTTGGCATCAATCATATATCCCCTCTGTATGCCTTCCATTGAAGGCACTCAGGTTCCTTTGAAAGACAAAATAAAAATTTGGAGAGTAATATTTGATAAAGACCTTGGTTTTCCTTTTCAAGTTTCTCTTGTAGTTCAAAAATGTCTCTATATGATAAAGTACATATGATCACTCATCACTATCCCCCCTGTTTACTAAACTGCATACTAATGATAACACAGCCCTTTCAAAGTGAATGGGCTGTGTTGGCATTCCTGTGTGTGACAGCTGCTAGCGTGGCATAGGGTCCCCTTTTACTAAGCCGCGTAAGAGTCTATGTGCACCCCACACGCGCCAAAATGGAGTTACCGCACAGCTACTGTGTGGCTCTTGTGATAATTTCATTTTTGGCGCACGTATGATACAAGCATCTGAAAAATAATTTTTATTTTCTGCCACGCATATTGGACGTGCGCCAACTGGCATTTGGCATGCGTAGGTCATTACCGCCCGGTTACCGCGTGAGACTTTACCGCTAGGTCAATGGCTGGCGGTAAGGTCTCAGACCACACGTCCATTTTCGGCAAAAATTTAAAAAAAAGGCATTTTTTACAGGTGCGCTAATAAATGATTCTGCGCGCGCCCAAAACATACATCTACACTACCGCAGGGCATTTTTCAGCGCACCTTAGTACAAGGACCCCTTCGTAAACAGAGGGGTATGTATTTTAATTTTAGTCCTTATTATGACTAAGGTAGTACAGTTAAGGTGACTTCAACTAACACAAAATACTGCAATTAAGGAAGAAAACTTTGATCATGCCACTCCCTTCCTACACTCTGAAAACTGGCTTCCAATATCTTACCTCATCCAATTTAAAATATTAACCATACCATATAAAGAGGTATGTTTACTAAGGTGCATTAGCATTTTTAACGCACCTGTAAATTTAAGGTGTGTTAAACGCTAAAGCGCCTACATATTTCTATGGGCACATTAGTGTTTAACGTGCATACACCATTTACATGCGTTAAAAATGCTAATGCGCCCATAGCGCTGCTTAGTAAACCTATCCCAAAGTTTATTATACTTGTATTCCTTCTTTTCTTTCTGCATTTTTGATCCCTCATTCTCTGGTAGGAGCTCTTTGTTAATCTCAGCATAATTTATTGGTAATTTACTCTCATCAAACTGTAGAGCTTACTATATTATAAAGTTCTGCTTTAGGGTTCTTGCACCACCTCTATGGAATAATTTGCCATTTTATTGTAGAGTGGAACTTTTCTTCAAGCAATTTAAATCTGCTTTGAAATCCTTTTCAATATCACTATCAATATCAAATTTTTAATGTTTATATACCGCTGCATTCCCGGGAAGAGTTCACTACGGTTTTCAGTAAATCAATAGGCAATTTTCTTAGAGTTACAGTAGTATGTCGTTATACCTTATTCAGAAGATCAGTATGACAGTAACCAATTTTCTCGTAGTTATAATAGCAATATGTGAGCCGCAGAGATGTGATCAGTTTACTACTACTTATCATTTCTATAGCGCTACTAGACGTATGCAGCGCTGTATACTTGAACATGAAGAGACAGTCCTTACTCGACAGAGCTTACAATCTAATTAGGACAGACAAATAGGACAAACAGGAGATAAGGGAATATTAAAGTGGGGATGGTAAAATAAGGGTTCTGAACAAGTGAATAAGGGTTAGGAGTTAAAAGCAGCATCAAAAAGGTGGGCTTTTAGCTTAGATTTGAAGATGGCCAGAGATGGAGCTTGACGTACTGGCTCAGGAAGTCTATTCCAGGCATATGGTGCAGCAAGATAAAAGGAATGGAGTCTGAAGTTAGCAGTGGAGGAGAAGGGTGCGGATAAGAGAGATTTACCCAGTGAACGGAGTTCCTGGGGAGGGATGTAGGGAGAGATGAGAGTGGAGAGGTACTGAGGAGCTGCAGAATGAATGCTATAGGTCAATGGAATTTGAACTGTATGCGGAAATGGATAGGAAGCCAGTGAAATGACTTGAGGAGAAGGCTAATATGAGCATAACGACTCTGGCGGACTATTAGTCGGGCAGCAGAATTTTGAACAGATTGAAGAGGAGAGAGATGGCTAAGTGGGAGACCTGTGAGAAGCAAGTTGCAATAGTCTAAGTGAGAGGTGATAAGAGTGTGGATGAGGGTTCTGATAGTGTGCTCAGAAAGGAAAGGGCTGATTTTGGTGATATTATAGAGAAAGAAACGACAGGTTTTAGCAGTCTGCTGAATATGTGCAGAGAAGGAGAGGGAGGAGTCGAAGATGACCCCAAGGTTACGAGCTGATGAGACAGGAAGGATGAGAGTGTTATCCACAGAAATAGAGAATGGGGGAGGAGGAGAGGTTGTTTTAGGGGAAAATATAAGAAGCTCAGTCTTGGTCATGTTTAGTTTCAGATGGCGCTGAGACATCCAGACAGCAATGTCAGACAGTCAGGCTGATACTTTGGCCTGGATTTCAGCTGAGATTTCTGGTGTCGAAAGGTAGATCTGGGAGTCATCAGTGTAAAGATGATACTGAAAACCATGGGATGAGATCAGAGTGCCAAGTCCACTGACAGAAATATGTATTAACATTAAGCCATCTTTCATAACACTAACCTCAAGTAGAACTTACCATACTGTCAATTTAGTGATTATAGTGTCTTTGAAAAACAAGCTGCTTCAATGTTCCAAAAATTTGAGAATAGAGGCTATCCAATTAGACTCATAAAGGATGGTCTCTTTGAAGCCAGATCAGCAGATCGAGAAGCTTTATTAATATCACATATCAATAAAGAAATACCAGCTATTGCATGCACCTTGAGGTATTCTCATATGGCCAGCCTCATACAGAGAGCCATGCAAAAAAATTGGAAAATTATAGAGGGACATGAATGTTTCCTAAACAGGAAACTGGTTGTGGCATACTCTAGAGAATGTAATTTAAAAGATTGGCTAGTCTCTTCAGTATTACCATCAGAAATGCCCATAATTAATAGAATTTCACATTTGGGACAGTATGCATGTGGTTCCTGAAGTGCAGTGTTGCTGTAGTATCTGCCCATATGTTATAACCATTAACACTTTTGTCCATTCATTTACTAAGAAGACTTTTATACTCAGAAACACTTCAGATTGCAATGCAACATGTGTGATTTATATTATTCAATGCCTTTGTTCATTATCCTTTGTCCTCCCTCTCATATTTCCTTTCCCTTTCTTCCTCTTCTCTTTTTCTTCTCCCTTCTCCTTTTTTCCTTTTTCCTTCTCATATTTCCCTCCCCATCCCACTTTTCCCCCTCCCATCCCTTTTTTCCCTTCCCCCACTCCCTCCCCTTTGCTTTTTCTTATTCCCTCTTCCCTTCCTTCCTTTTTTCCCTTGTTTCCCCTCTCTTCTTCTTTTCCCATCACCTTCATTTCCCCATTCTACTCCCCATTCTACTCCCCCACTATCAGTTACTATCACTATCCCTTTTCACTTATCACCCCCACCCACCCCCTAGCTCTCCCTTTTTTACTTATCACCCCTAATCCCCTACCCCCTTTCCTCCTCCTTTTATCTCCTTCCCCTATTTCCCTTATTTATATATATATATATATGTAACCCCAAAACCCCTCATGAAGCAGCCACCTGACAGACTAATTATTTCCGCAAATGGATCAGTTTTGTAACCTCTATTTTTGTTGATTTCTTTTATACATACCACTCATTCCATCTTAAGTTAGAGATTCTTATCATTTGATTCAACTACTTCAAGAATTCAGGTGTGACCTAAACAATACTCTCTTGGTTATTCTTGATATTGAGTCTCTTTACACCAATGTACCTCAATTAATGGAAGCGGTGCAAAGAAAAGCTACGAGAATGGTATGGGATTTGCGTTCCAAGACGTATGAGCAGAGACTTGCTGACCTGAACATGTATACCCTGGAGGAAAGGAGGAACAGGGGTGATATGATACAGACGTTCAAATACTTGAAAGGTATTAATCCGCAAACAAATCTTTTCCGGAGATGGGAAGGCAGTAGAACGAGAGGACATGAAATGAGATTGAAGGGGGGCAGACTCAAAAAAGATGTCAGGAAATATTTTTTCACGGAGAGGGTGGTGGATGCTTGGAATGCCCTCCCGCGGGAGGTGGTGGAGATGAAAACGGTAACGGAATTCAAACATGCGTGGGATGTGCATAAAGGAATACTGTGCAGTAGGAATGGATCATCAGAAGCTTAGCCAAAATTGGGTGGCGGAGCAGGTGGGGGAAGTGAGTTTGGTAGTTGGGAGGCGAGGATAGTGGAGGGCAGACTTATACAGTCTGTGCCAGAGCCGGAGATGGGAGGCAGGAAATACTGCTGGGCAGACTTGAACGGTCTGTGCCCTGAAAAAGGCAGGTACAAATCAAGGTAAGGTATACACATATGAGTTTATCTTGTTGGGCAGACTGGATGGACCATGCAGGTCTTTTTCTGCCGTCATCTACTATGTTACTATGTTTACACCAATGTACCTCAATTAGATGCCCTCACCATTGTTGAAGAAACACTCAGAAGATTAGAAACCTACAAACGCATACCCAATCATCTTATTCTTATTCTAGCTAGTATCACACTCCCAAATAATTATTTTTGGTTTCAAGGGGTTTTTTTCAGCAAATCAAGGGGACCACAATGGGAGCCTGTATGGCCTCCGACTTGGCAAATTTGTATGAGGCACAATTTGAAACACTTAATTTAACTATCCATTGAAAGATCATATCTTACTGTTCAGACGTTATATCAATGACATATTTATTATATGGAAAGGGAATGAACTTACATTGGAGGAATTTTTCAAATGGTTAAATCAGAGAGACATTAACCTAAAATTTAAAATGAATTATGATTATAGATAATTTTCTTTTTTAGATTTCATGATCATTAAGGACACCAATGTTTTCAAGACTGCTCTACATAGATGATTCAAACACAGCAGACAACTAAAAAGGGGAAAAATAAATCCAAAAATCTAAATGAACACCAACTAAAGAACATTCTCAAAGTCTCGCTTACAGAGGACAACTATCTACTGATGCCAGTGGGATGCATCAACGCCAGATCAACAGTAAACAAAACTGAAATAATAAAAGACTGGATACTAGACAAATATCTTGGAGTAGTCTTCCTCAATGATACCTGATAAGACCCGGTAATTGTGGACCTCTGCCCTCTAGGTTACAAAATTATGCACTGCAGATCCCTTTCCATAGCAGAAACCATAGCAGAATCCATAACTCTACAATTGGAAATTGCTTTGTTCTGAATAAAAGACAAATTATTACAAAACCACCTATGCTGCATCCTCTTCTACAGACACCCAGGAAACTGGAGAGTGGTTCAAACAAACTTTATGGACTTTATTTCAAACACATATGTAGCAAACCCAAACACATTGATAATAGGAGACATTAATCTGCGTATAGAAGATCTGCACACACAGAGCACCAGAGAATGAAATGAATTTCTTCAACGATGGGACTTACAACAACCAACAGTGAACACAACCTATGTAAAAGATCATGCACTATACCTGCTAGCATACAGATTCTCTACAAACCAAAACTTCAGAATACAGAACCATAGATGGACCGAAGTCCCTTTGTCCAACCACTTCAGGCTTGACATAACCCTTTACTAGAAAGAACAGGGGACCCGGTCAACACAAACACAAACCTCATACAAAACATGAGGTAAGGTTGACTCAACTAAATTCTGGTCTTCCATATATGAAAATCAGTGGTCACCACCAAATGTCTCCACAGAATTCCTGTCAGAATGGGACAATAGATGCACTACCATTCTAGATGAAATAGCCCCACTGCAAAACAAAAACCTCACACAAATGCACAACTGTCCCATGGTACAATGAGGAACTGAAACAGTTAAAAGTTCACTGCCAAAGATGAGAACAAGCATGGAGGAAAAATAAAAATCAGCCCAACACAGTTGCCTGGAGGGATGCAAAATCCAAATAAGACATGCAAAAAGGAAGTACTATAAAGAACAAGTAGGCCCAGATTTTAAAGACAGGAAGAAACTATGTATGCTTGTAAACAGACTATCAACCACCAAATCATTGACTACAACAAATGATGATCCTCCACAGCAAACAAGCTAGCTAGATACTTTGAAGAGATCATCAAACTACAAAATAAACTTACTACAGGAAGACACCACCCTTGAAACCTTCATAGATGAACTCGACTATCCCCCAGAAGAATCCTCAGTGGACAGGACATGGTCAACCTTTGCCCAGCTTACCAATGAGATAGTAACACAAGCATTAAGAAATTTTTCCCCAACATATTGCATGCTAGAAATATGAGAGCACACCCTAGAGAAGGCTGATTCCCAATGGACAAGGGTAAAATACTACTCACACCAATCCCAAAAGACACAAAGAAAAGTGCCAAACATGTCACAAACTACAGACCAGTCACTTCCATACCAATAATGACCAAAATAATGGAAGGCATAGTTGCCAACCAGCTAGTAGACCACATCAACAAAACAGTGCTGATCACTCTTCTAGCCAAATTCAAACAGGAAATCTCTAGTACAACTATTGTTTTCTTCCCTTCTTCCCTTGCCCTGTCACACCTGCATGTTTCCTCCCTTTTGACAAAGCAAGGTGATGTATTTATGTTCAAGATAAGGTTAACCTCTTTCACTTCACTAGGCTCCCACTAAGATAAGTAGTACTGTGCCTGTTGCTTTCTAGTGGTTCTGAGTGTCTGCCCTTGTGAGTAGCATTGTGCTAAGACATACAAACATACACATCATAGTGGGCACTAGTGGAAATTGAAAATGAGTCACTGTTTTTCTTGAAGCAGGCTTTTGTCCAGATCAGTTCTTCTCCAATTTTTAATAAAGGTCTTATGTACAAAAAAATTTGAGGTCTTCAACTGTATGTTTGGCTTCCTGCCAATTTACAACAAGTGAAGCTGATTCATGATTAAAGTTAATATTGCTGTGGTGTTCTATGATCCTTGTTTTAATCATCCTTTGAGTCTTTCCAATATATAATAAGTCACACAGGCAAATGATAATGTAATTGACATTAGTGCTATTGCATTTGGAGGTATGTGAAATGATGTAATCTTTGTTAGTTCAAGGATGGACAAAGGATGTGATTTTCCATCGCACGTTTGCACACACTACATTTGCCACATTTGTAATGGCCAAAAGGATGTGCAGTGATGGTAGAATCTGGAAGGGTGGGAAGAGTAGAAGGAACTAGTCTTTCTCTTAACATTCTCCCTCTAGAATAAGCCACAATTAACTTTTTTTTCTTTAAAGCATTAATTATTTTCAAGAATATACCAATGTTGTCTGATGCTCCTCTGAATTTGTCCAGATAGATGTGAAAATGTTAGAGTATAAACAAAATCTGGTCCTGGTTTATCTTGCTTAGGTTTGAGAAGGTCTGCCTAATCTTTGGAGCTAGCCATATTGTATCCTGATGTGATCTGTTTGTCTGGATAGCCTTTTCTTTCAAATCTTGTTCTCATAATTCTGGCCTGTCAATGAAATTCATCTTCCTCTGTGCATATTCTTCTTAATTGTAAGAATTGGCATAAAAGAAGGTTCGCTTTGAGGGCTCTTTGATGATAGCTGTAATACTGTAGGAGAGCATTACGACCTGTGGTTTTTCTATATAGAGTAGAGTTGAAAGCACTGGTGTACTTTTCCAAAGAGTATCTCCTTTAGGCTTGAACCTTGAAATTGATTATACATCCTTATCCTCATATATTACACATATTACAAGACATACCACAAAGATCAACACGTGAACTCCTCCATATATATCCAGTACCGTCCTACAATGTTGCTTGTTATTGTACTATCGTGTTTTATCATTATCATGTTACTAAAGATTCTTTTGCAATACTAATTGTTTATTTTCTTATATCTTATATCTTTCCACTATTCATGATTTATTTATTTGTTGCATTTGTATCCCGCATTTTCCCACCTCTTTGCAGGCTCAATGGATAGTGAGAATACATGTGAAGGTATGCATTTAGTATAACAGAAAGATTTTGGGTAACATGAAAATGGTAAAACATGATAGTATTTTAGCAAGCAATCATGGTAAGAAATAATTAAGAATTGTATAAGAATTATATAGAAAATTTGCATTTAGTAATAGTGAAGAAACTTGATAGTTGTTTGGCAAGCAATTATTGTAAGGGTAGTTCTGGTATTTTATGCTCTTTTACACTTCTTCATGATCTTTTAAGTAATTACAAGTTAGTAATTATAATCTTGTCATCATTATGGAATGTGTTCCCCTTTTTTTATTTTTTTATTTTATTGGCTATTTCTATATGGAATTGATTAAAGTTTTTAAAATTATTTTGTAATCATTTATTTATTTATTTTGTATTATATAATTCATTGTATATCATTTCATATTGGAGATGTTAGTCTTTTTATCTTTATTATATGTTTATTATTGTTTTTAGACCCTTGAGACAGTGCTGTGTCAAGTCTCTTGAAGAATTAAAAGTTTTATTTTTTCAATCAGTCATCCTCCTGTTATCTTCACGGAAGAGCTTTGCTGCTTATACTACAGTTTTCCTGTGAATTCCTGTACATAGAGCATCAGGGTCCTCTGCTTTGGAGGTGCTCCTTCCTTTGTCATGATTGAAACAGGTCTAAAGCCAAACCATCTAACTTTCAGCCGCGGACGTTTTTGCTTTGTTCCATTATGGCAGAAAAACATCCATGTTTTGGGAACACTTAAATCCTGTCCCCAACATGCTCCCCTGTGATTTGGATGCACTGCATATGAACTGCATAAATAATTGTCTTAAAAATGGGTTTCGAAAATAGCAATTTGGACATTTTTTTTTCCGTTTTGAAAATGAGCCCCTTGGTCTGTTATCCAGATAAATTTCCTGAATAACGTACGACAGCCTTTTATGTGTCCTGAGTTATCCAGAGTGGTTATGTGGCTAGAAGAAAGCATTACAATTATCCAGGAAAGTTCCAGGACTGCCCTGGCTCTGCTGCTGCTCTATTCATATAGGTAGATAGGGCCTCTGAACATCCCATCATCAATCCTTGAGGCTAATTCTCGCTATCAATTATTTATTTAGATTTTGCTCATACGTTTTCCAGTAGTAGCTCAAGGTGCTCAATGCTGCGTTCGGCACCTAACCCTTACCGTTCAATGAATCCAGACTGCCCCAATTTGACTGCCCCTATCGGACCGACCGTTCACTTGTCTATTAGATTGTAAGCTCTTTGAGCAGGGACTGTCTTACAGTGCGTAACCCTAGTAGCGCTCTAGAAATGTTAAGTAGTAGTAGTATTAGTAGTAAGGTGAGCTACATCCAGGTACTGGGTATTTCTCTGTCCCTGGAAGGCTCACAATCTAAGCTTGTACCTGAGGCAATGGAGGGTTGTGGCTTGCCCAAGATCGCAAGGAGCAGCAGTAGGATTTGAACCGGGCACCTCGCTGTATCTCCAAATTTTCTCTTGTCTCAAAAACTTGTGAGGTGATGAATGTTTTTTGTTGTATGCTACTCTTTGGAACAGTTCAGTCTTTGAGGGGTCACCCCTGCCTACAAGAGACTGTGAATTGCAACAATTTAAACAGATTCAGCAAGTGACTTAATTATTATTTGGTAAAAGCTGGCTGTTAACTTAAAAGTACATTTGTATAAATACTGTATAGCAAGACAGCTTGCAGCTCAAGACATAAAATGTTTTGAGGGTGAGCATCTGTACCACATTTTAAACACAGCTGCCACTGATGGCGACTGGTTTCATGTTTATGAAATAATTTCTAAGTGTGGCGTGTATTAAATGTTGAAATAATTAGTGCTGAAAGGAGAGATGCTATGACGATCTGATGCAAATGTTGTGAAATAGTCAAGGATTCCATTTGCTGAAGATGGCTCCCACAGGCACAGAATGGGGAAGAGCCGTATGTGCTTGTTGAGCTCATGAATTTAAGTTACTATGAACCATATTGTAAAAGCTATTGCACTGAATAAATAAACATAGATCATATGCAAATGGCAGTTGGTTCCTTGGTATAAAGTGTTGCTCATAATTATTACTCAGTTTTAACTATGTGAATAGTAGCTGTATGCTTAATGCATTGGCATCTTCATGGGAGCTATTTTGACTACATTTATGCTGTAAAACCTTAATAAAATAGATGAATATCATGCTGGCTTTGTAATAGTTTAGGCAGTTCCATAATATTTCACTAACTTGTGAGCAACACCAACAGAGCAAAGGCCACTACAGTTTATACAGCACTGGTGCTGTATATTGGTGATCCAGTTGAGCTCCAAAAGTATTTGTGGCTATGCAGGATCTTGCCATTATACCAAATTTCAAGTCGATCAGCCCTGTAAAGCACCACGGCCCTAAAAGCTTTGCATACAGAACTGTCATGTGAAATTAAGCATTTTATTTATGAGAAAAGTGATAGAAGGGAGTTTCCTTTTGAAAATGAGGGGATGGCAGGCATTTCAGGAGTCAAGCATGCCCAGAAGCAATGTATAAGTGCAGGGCTTTCAGCATGAAATCTCTGCATGTACTCTGTCTTCCCTGACTTCTCTCCCTACTCTTTTATCTGAGCAGCAAAATATACAGACACTGTGAAACAGTGCATCTACCAGTGGCATAGCCAGGAACTTTGAACAGGGGGTGCATCTCACGCTGCTACTCCCCCCCCCCATACCTTAAAATCACCTCCAGTTTTTGTCCAGGCAACACAAGCAGCACCCATAGGTTGCCTAAAGCCTGCACCAGGGCTTTCTCTCTGAACCATTTCAAGATCCTTCTGTAACACTAAATGCCTATTTCTAAAATATTTCCACCATTCATGATGATTGTAAGCCACATTGAGCCTGCAAAGAGGTGGGAAAATGTGGGATACAAATGCAATAAATAAATAAATAAATAAATAAACCATCCCACCCTTCAGCAAACAGGAAGTTGCATCAGATGGGGCAGAACGGTTCAGAAAGAAAGCCCTAGTGCAGGCCACAGGCAGCCTTTGAGTACCACTGACACTGCCTGGGCAAATACTGCAGGTGATTTTAAGGTGGGGGGGGGGGGGAGCTAGGGAACTGCAAAAGCTTTGTGGGGCTGGGAAGTGAAAGATGCAGTGGGAGAGAGAAGGGAGGGACTGACAGGGGGTGCACATGCAGCACACACACATTGAACAGATATGCCTCTGGCATCTACCTTCTGCCACTAACTGGATGGAATTTTTCAACCCAGTGAACTTACTCAGAAAACAGCATAACTACATAGGCAAGCTCCTTTGAAGGTGTCTTTGTAGTCAGGGCAAAAGAAGGGCAATTGGAGGGCAATTTTATAAAGGTGGTGCCTATATTTAGTCAGAGGGTACCTATTTGGAGTCTATTCTATAAAAGAAAATAGGTGCCTACTTTCTTTTAAAGAATACTAGCAAGACTGGGTATATATGCGTGACTGGGTTTAAGTATGAACACCTATGCCAGCCATAGAACTGGTGGAAATGTGTGTTTAGATTCAGGAGATATGTGCATAACTTATAGCATTCTATAAGCTACATATATAACTCCCAAATTCTGTATATGATACCTTAAGTTGTGCATGTTAATTTGGCCACATGGCCAAATTGTGCACACAAGTTAATTGATTAACAAGCCAATCAGTTTCAATAATTGGTACTTAACCAATTACTGGCACTAATTGAATTTAATTAGAATTAACATGCACAACTTTCTAAGCATATTCTATAATGCAGTGCACCTAAATTCTAAGGCATGCAATCAAAAAGGGGGCATGGCCATGGGTGTGGAATGGGTGGGTTGTGGGCATTTCAAAAACTAGTATAGAATACATCCAATCTGCACCTAACTTAGGTGCAGGTATTTAGGCCTGGTTTTAAGTGGCCTAAATGGGTGCACCTAAATTTTAGTCACAAGAATGGAGCATGTGCATATTCTATAAACTACACATAACTTTAGATGTAGTTTATAGAATCACACTAACCGCGTGGTTGTTCAATATCAATTTTTAATGCACCATATATAGAATTCCCCCTTAAGACTGCACCTTGCTCATGCTGTGCCCAGACTACACACCCATGTAAATTTCACCTGCAAAGTAGGCATCATCGAAGACATGCATGTACTTAGAAAACAGTGCATAACTAGATTATTCTTATTTATGCACATATATAAACACTTATGTGCATAAATGGCTATAATACTGTCATTTGTATGCACATATCTTCATTTAAAAACTTGATATATCATTCACCTTTCCAGATCAGAGCAGTTAACAAAGCTTAAACCAAATAAAATTAAGGTAGAAAAGTACTCCATCAAGTAATAGAAAAGACCTAAACCACTTTCGGCCAAGATCTCTCATTCAAACTTAAAATCAATATAGACAGACAAAACTTCCCGTTTTTTGGGCTACAGATCGAAAGTCAACTTAAAGAAATATCATTTAATAGAACCCTAAGCTTATAATATGTAAATTCATGCCACCTAACGTTAGACAGCTCCTTATAGAAGTACCTCCAAAGTATAAAAGCCTGCAAGTTAGTGTAATGGCACAATTTTTTAGCTGTTCAGGGATTTAATGTTCTGCAGTTTCTACCAAGGAAAGATTCTGCAGGAAAAAAAATAAGAAATGCAAACTTGACAAAACCCACATGGTACTCAATCCTTATATGTAGCTCTCCTACAGTAATTTTTACCCATAAATCCAACCTGTAGCCTTTATTATGATTCAAAAGCAACAGCCAACAAGGAAATTATGCTCTGCTCTTTGCATGTGCATCCTATCAGGAGAGTTTAGTGCGCTGTAGCCAATCTTTACTGCCCTCTTACAAGAAGGTGGCATTTCTTTTTCTTCTGCAATGAAAACGTTGATATATTCTGCTGTGAAGCACTTGCAAGATTATGAGGTGTACAAGTGGTGACTGATTTGAAAAAAGAGACCTCCATTTTGGCTGAACTTGTGACAGCAGAGCCATTTCTGCACAGGCAGCAGGGTGAATAATGTAAAAGCTATATTCTCCCTTGTGTTTAATCTTGAATTGTTTTTGCAGAGAGAATTTCTGCTTCCCTTCTAAGACTTGTCATCCTCAGTTGTCATCCCGTCTCTCAAAGCATCAAAACGGTATTAAATGTTGCAAAGCTGCTCAGCGAGAGAACTTTCAGAAGTCAGAACCCATTTGCAGAGCAGTCCTTGTAGAAAATGTATTCTGTTCTCGGCAGAATTTTCTTTCAGTTCTTTCCACTGAGAAGTTTACTGATTTCTCCCAGTGGAATCTACTGGAATTTATCGGTTCATGGTTGGCAGTCACAGATTAAGGTAAATGTCGATCCGTAATGACCCTCTACATGTTAGTATTGCAGTAAAGCTGGGCTTTTATGTCAAAGATATTGGAGAGGGAGCTATTATACATGACAGGGGTGATCAAGGGACTCCAGACCAAGGCAAGCATTATTAAATATTGACTAGTTCTGTGATTTATGTAGAGCTGGAGGAAAAAAGTGACTTTTTAACCATTATATATTCTTCAGCAACGAAAACCAGCCATTTATCTCCTTGGCGGTAATAAAGAAGAATGCCAAAATATTTTAGTGGAGGGAGAATCTGGACCCTTATAAATGAGATGAACCCTTTCCTATTAGTATTTCCAGAATGTTAATTGCTAAAAGCAGAACAGGTAAACAAGAAACAATTAAAAGACTTATCTTAAAGAGGTAGCTGAGGCTGTTCAACTCTGAAAAATAAATATTGTCTAAAAAATGGATTCCAGAAACTATCATATCAGTTGGTAACAACTGCCAAAGCTTTGCTTGCTATCTTCATATATAGAATTTTATTTAAAATATAGAAATAAATGGGCCAATGTTGATAACCTTTATATGCATTTGCTGGCAGCCAATGAATATGTAATTGGGTTATCTTTTAGAATATGAAAAGTTATATGGATAGAATTGTGTTATTTAAATCACTAAATGGACCAGTAGTATCCATAAAATTGAGGACCAGGTTAGGGGTGAGATGACAGTGGCCTTAAAAATTCAGGTTGCAGTGATCAGCTGCAAAAGAGATAAATGTATGCATTTAAGGCCTGATATTCAAAGGATTTATTTATTTAGAAAATTTACTAGCACTGAGTGCATAACTTTATACTCAAAGGGGTTGATATTTAAAGCTATTTAAGTGGGCTAAGTGCTAATATTCAGCACAAGACAGCCGATTTATCTCCTCTGAATATTAGTGCTTAGCAACTAGTTGCTAACTGGCTATGTCACGCGACTTAGCAGGCTAAGTGCGAATAGTCAGCGCTAAACTGGCTAAGTTGAGCGGTTAAGATAGGCCTGTTATTTAAGTGGTCTATCTTTAGCCGCTGTTAACTTAACTGGCTAGCACTGAATATTCGCTTAGGGGTCCTTTTACTATGCTGCGGGGAAAAGGGCCCTGCAGTAGCTGGTTTTTCTCACGTGCTAGGGCCTTTTTACTGCAGTGGGTAAAAAGCCCCCCCCCCCCAAAAAAAAAAAACAATGGCCATATTGTAAGATAGCTCTTGAGGTGGCGGTAAGGGCTTCCATGGTAACCTGGCAGTAACTTGGCAGTGGTAATTTGGCAGCATGCAGTGATGCCAGATTACCACTGGTTGCCACCGCACTAGAAAAAATTAACAAATTCATGTAGTGCCAGAAATGGCATGTGCTCAACCCAGAACTACTGCCAACGGTCGATTTAGCATGCGGTAAGCCCGCGTTGGGCCACTTTGTAAAAGACTACCGTAGCCAGTTAAGTTGCTGCAAACAAAACTGAAACTGAATATTCAATGCTGGTCACTGGATATGGCTTGGCATTGAATATCTGGGTAAATAAACAGAGAAACAGAAACCTCTTGGATATCTTAACCAATCATAACTTAAGAAACCCAATGTGCATGGTGGTAAGCTATATAGCTGACAGTGTAATAATACAACAGTGCTCAGAACTAGGTGCTTGAGTTAAGCTATAGAGCAGCTAATAATCACAACACCAATCTCCGCATCACAGCACTGCATGCCCTCCCTCCCTACCGAAATATAACTGATAATCTTAATTTACTGGTACTTAGCTTGGGCGTGCTAGGTGCTGTCCGGGTAGAATGCGCTACAACTATATACGTAACTCAATTCGTGATACAGTTTTTTCTCATTTTCTTTTTTTGCTGGTGAAGAGGTGCAAAGTGATGATAAATCATATCGAGTGTTTCCACATTTCCTTTTTTCACGGAAGGAGCCAGATTCTTAATGGCTTTAAAGACAAAACAACACTTTAAAGTGAATCCTCATCTCAGTTAGAAATGCTAAACAAATACATTTTTTGGTGTTCACAAAAGAAGGCTCTAGACAGAGAATGATTACAGATGATTTACATAGGTACATTGCCTCATAAGTTTATCTGGTAAGTCCTGCCCCCTGATGGCATTGCTGAGTTTGGAAAGACTGGAGACATATTTTATCCTCCAGTTCTTTACCAGAAAGATTGAGAATATTAGATATGTTAAAATGTGTGAATGGGGTAGTCTTGAAGTGGAAAATGCTTTGGAGGTAGGTAAAAGATTGGTCTGCTTTTATAAAGTGAGTTAAAAAGTGTTGTGCATTGTACAGAAGACAAGGCCTAAAGGAAGTCTCCTGGACCATTGTCCAGTAGAGGCTTATTAAAGGGGTTAAAGATTGATTGTTGGATTTGTTAGTTATTTTTGTGAGTCCATCACTGAAGAGGAAGTTATTCAACCTGTAATAAAGAATCTATCACTGAAGAGGGACTTATTCGTCCAATAATTAAGAAGCCTAACTTGGAAGGATTGGTCTCAACTAATTATTGCCCAGTATAAAATTTACTTTTGGTAATGTGTTTGTAAACACATTTGAAACAGTTCTTGGAAGATTAGGAAGGTTTTGGATGTTAGGCAGATTAGGTTTTGGGGGAGACAAGGCACAGAGATTTTATTGGTTGTCTTGTTGCATGATCTACAGTGAGATTTGGATAAAAGGGCATGACTCTTGCTGTATGGTCAGATATAGCTGTTATGTTTGCCATGGTGGACCATAGTACATTATTAGAATATCGAACAAGCCTAAATAGTGATGATGATGATTCAGTGGTTCAGTTCATATTTGGAGAGTAGGAAGCAAAGGGTGAGCTTTCAGGCTTAGATGCCAGATTGGTGGAAAGTACATTTTGACCTGTCTCAGGGCTCACTTTTGTTGTCTGTCTTTTATTTTATATATTTTTACAACCCTTGGTATGGTAGTTAGAGAAAACGATATATATAGTGTTTCTTTTATACAGTATGATGGTTTCTTTTATACAGGATGATGTTCAAGAAGATCTGGGTTTGAATGGAGACCTGGGTTTGAATGGTGTTCAGTAGATTGTGCCTTAATGAAAGGAGAACTGAACTTTTATGGATATGGAGGCCAAGTTTGATTTTGTCATTTTCTGAGATAATTTTTCATGAAGATGCCATGGAGATCAAATCAAATCTGAAATACCTGGGTAGTTGGTTAGATGCAGCTTGTTCTATGGAAAATTGATTGATCAATTAGTGAAGGTGTCAGTTTTGTTTTTGTTACATTTGTACCCTGCGCTTTCCCACTTATGGCAGGCTCAATGCGGCTTACGTGGGGCAATGGAGGGTTAAGTGACTTGCCCAGAGTCACAAGGCGCTGCCTGGGCCTGAAGTGGGAATCAAACTCAGTTCCTCAGGACCAAAGTCCACCACCCTAACCATTAGGCCACTAGGCCACTCCTCCACTCCAGTTATGATTGATTTGATTTCTACTAGTCTGCTGAGCATCTTAGATCAGTGACCCAGGCTACAGTATTTGAGTTGGGACAGTTAGAGTCTGCTAGTGCTACTGAGTGTTATGTAAAGAACATGCAATGATTGTTATATGTGCATAATACAACAACCAGAAATATCTTAAGACTGAAATCACGTGATTATGTTATGCCTGCATTGAATACATTACACTGGCTGCCATTTAGTTTTAAAAATCAGTTGGAAGTTTTGGTACTTACATTTTTATCTTTATTTCTAAATGTTCCTGCTTTTAGAGCATTTAAACATATTCATCCTTGTCACAGCTTTACGATCTGTGGAGGATAACCTGTTAATATGTTTCCACAACCTCTGATGGATACTAGGGATGGGCAGCCAGAAAAGTTTTGTTTCATATCATTTCCCATTTTGTTTATGGGAATTTGTGTTTTATTCAGATTTTTCTGACTATTTTATCATTTTGCCAGTTTGGAAATAGTGCATACTATTGGCCCTTTTACTAAGCCGTGTAGGAATCTATGCGTGCCCAATGTGTGCCAAAATGGAGTTACCGCCCAACTACCGCATGGCTCTTGCAGTAATTTATTATTTCTGGGCGCGCGTAACGGATGCACGCCAAGTGGTATTTGACGTACGTAGGTCATTACCGCCAGGATTCTTTACTGCTAGGTCAATGGCTGGCGGTAAGGTCTCAGACCCAAAATGGGCGCGTGGCAATTTTGATTTTCCCGCACGTCCATTTTCGGCAAAAAAGAGGCCTTTTTTACAGGCATGATGAAAAATGGATCGGCGCGCACCCAAAACCCACACCACACCACCGCAAGCCATTTTTCAGTGCCCCTTTGTAAAAGGACGGCGATGTGAAAAGAGGGCACCCTATTTCAGAAAGAAGACACACTCTTTTCCTGATAGGATGCTCTTTTCCTTTCAAGAAAAGGTGTGCACTCCCTCTGAAATAGTGCACCCTCTTTCCACATTGGACTAAGGGGATCTTTTACTAAGCCGCTGTAGCGTTTTTAGCTCATGGTAGAAAACATCTGGCGGTAAATGCCGAGACACCCATAATGGGCGTTTTGGCATTTACCACTACCTGATTTCTACCATGAGCTAAAAATACTACCACTGCTCAGTAACAGACCCCCTAAATTCTGTAAATGGAGCCCCAAAAATATCGGTGCCCAACTTGAGCGGCATGCCTAATTTCTATACCAATCATGTCATGCTGATTCATTGTGCTTGGAGATTTCAGTGCCGTTCTATTGGTGCCATCAGTGCGCTGATGTCATCAGGCAAGGCTGATCAATTAAAAGACATGCTAAATTTAAATGGTCAGATATGGCCAACAATCTAGATGCACAGAGCTGTGCTGAAAATGGCTGTACTTAGCTGAAATTTCTTCTGAAAACCTAACTTATTAGGTTATTAAACTGAAAATTCACCCCAAAGATAATTGGTTACAATTCACAAGTTACACTGGCTGCTTAACGGCTTTTTGAAAACTGACCCTTCACATTTGAACTTATTGACTGCAGAAACCCACTGAAATTCCTCTGAGAGTGTCTGCAGCCCAGATTGATCCTGCTTATTCAGCCTTGGAAATTCCTGCTCCTCTCACCCTGCTTTGCCCTCACTCAATGCTGTTATTCCTTCTGTCTGTACCCAAACTTAGCAGCCTTCTCCCCCTCCATAGCCAATCTATTGCTGCCTGAGGTCAATATCTCTTAACCTCACCCTAGTCCTGAACCCTGCAACTCACCTTTTCCCTCCATTCTGCAGGCTGTATGAATATATGTGGCTGTATGCATGCATGTCCCGTGGCTCATTACCTCACTTGATCCCAGAGGCATCTAGTATCCTGAGCTTGTGCATCTTGTACAATCTTTGTAGCAGGGTATAAATGCATGTATAACCCTACCTAATCCAAACAGATAACCCAACCAAAGCCATATTAAATATATAGGTTATGGGTTTATATTCTGCTGACTGAATAAAATTCAGGAATTCACAATGGCTCAGTTAGAGGAGGTTGTGAGGTCTGCTGAAGTATCTTATTAATAAGAAAAGAGTCAATTGAGATGGTTCAAAAAGAAATTTGCATCTTTAAATGTTTCTTAACTTTATAGAAGTTATGATTTCTATCTTGCTTTTGACTATCATTAATACATTTCAGATAATCTCTCTAGATTTACCCAAAAAGTTACATTTTCACAAACATGAGTGGAAAAAATTAATATATTTTCTCTTATTCACCTCGGAACAGAAAGACTGCAATCGTATCCAATGAATTGTTTCTATTTCCATGGAATTTGCTTCTTATGCAAATGTAATTGTACCTTAATAAAAATGAAATAAAAAATTCTTAAGCAACTAGTTTACAAACTTTTAGACTTTATCTTTCCCAACCAGCTCCTTTTTTCTTTCGATAAGCAGTTGCAGTACATAAATGAAGATTATCTGCCACCTGAATCAATGTGTACATAATTCATCGCTGCCGGTGAGAATTTGCACATCTCCAGGGATGCTCTCAGCAGAAGACTGGCTAAATAGCACAGACCTGAACCGAGGGATTCAAATCCATAATCAAATATCTAGATTGATTGTGTCACTTGCACTTCTATTGATTTCAATTGGAGGAGTTGACACAAGGGAATAATAAAAGTGTGGAACAGAACTGATTTATGTGAAGAAAATAAATCCTTTTGTGAGTAGTAATGAATTACTGCTATTTAACCCTTTCAATCACTCGGTGAAAAACACTATCTGAACTTTTAAGTACCCAGAGTAAGCCAAAACAATGCCCTATCCAAAATGCCAATACTGTCACACACCATCATAAAACGTTGTAATGCTTTAGAAGGAATGAAGCTCTAGATCTGATGCAATATATGATCTAACTTTAGGATGTGTTTTAGGGGCCCTTTTACTAACCCACATAGGCACGTACGTGCACCCACACACGCCAAATTGGAGTTACCACCCGGTTACCACATGGCTCTTGTGGTAATGTCAATTTTGCATCCGCTACGCACGTCCGGAAAATAGTTTTTATTTTCTGACATGCGGCAGTTACGCGCGCCAAGTGGCATTTGACGCGCGTAAACCATTACCGCCCAGTTTCCATGTGAGACCTTACTGCTAGGTCAATGGCTTGCGGTAAGGTCTCAGACCCAAAATGGATGCGCGGCTATTTTCATTTGGCGCACGTCTATTTTCGGCAAAAATTTTTAAAAAAGGCATTTTTTGTAGGTGTGCTGAAAAATAATTCTGCGTATGCCCAAAACACATGTCTATACTACCGCAGCTCATTTTCAGCGCACCTTAGTAAAAGGACCTCTTAGTTTTTACCAAGTCAGACATATGCTTATCATTGTTAATGAAGACTCACAAGTAGGGGTAGGAGTGATTCAGAAATTAATGAACTATTAAGAATATCTGGAGAATAAAGTATAATCAGAATGTTTAAGCTAGCACCTGCCATGCACTTAAAATAGACACTAATATTTTTATGCCTATTAATACATAAATGATTAGAATAAGAGCATAAAAGGACATATGTGTTCATACATAACTGCAAAATATGCCCTTAAGTGCTACTATGTAAATATGCACACAGCTTACATAATGGCGGTCATTTTATAAGCGCTATTCGCACTTTAAACATCCCATTCCCAGCACTTATATGTTTATGCAGTCAAAATGTATAAGCTGGTATTTTACAAAAAGACAGGAGAAAACATATAAGCTGCACAAACATCTAGCACTGCTGGGGTTTGTTGGGGTGCAGGTGCTGGAACTGAACCAAAAACTCCTGCAAAGGAAAGGTTTCATTCTGACCTCTAAATCCCAAAACTTCTCAACTAGCTTGTTTTTAGGTGAGCTACCAGATAATCTCTTTAAATTTTAATGCTTATTGCTTAATAAATTTAATTAGCACTGTGAAACCTCTCTTTCTTTCTGGCTTTCTTTCTTTTCTTTCTGTTCCTGCCAAACTCTGATAGAGAGGAACTGCTATAATTATTGGGAATATTTAGACTTATTTAAAAGGAAAGTTAGTAATATCTAGGGCCGTTTTAAAAGTTAAATCAATTGAAAATTCTTGCTCAGACTGGACCATTTGGGTCCATTCAACTAGAGTATTCCCTTGATAACAACAGCACTTAGCTGACACTTTGGATAAGCAGTAGGTTTAATGAGCTTACACTTACCACCAGCCCTTGGCTGCCTTGAAGTATCCAGGTCCCCCATGTCATGCACAGCCTCCTCATCCAGCATTTGTAAGACCAGCGCTAATGTACCAGGTTGGGATCTGACAGCAGCCTTCACCTTGGCACATGTGCACAGCTTGTGCCACCTGCATTTGAGGCCTTCAGTGTCCCAATTATTATGGAACACAGCATTCAGGAAGTGGTAGATCCCAACCCTTTTGTTCGATGTACGCATCAAACTTCTGCTCTCCTAAACCTAATATTAGAGCTGAGGTTCCTCTTGTGGGACAGAACTTGCTGCTTAGGAGCCATTACACACCTCCATAGGCACATACTGGCAGAGACTGTAAAATGCATGCAGGGTGTTTAAATAGTGCTTGGAAAACCAAATAGGTGAGTTGGGCTGTAAATGTTGATAATTGGGACACCAAGATTTCTGAAATAAGCAGTAAGTGAAAACATTTAGGGCTTCAACACAACTATGCCTGACATTTTACAAAACTAGCTGCACGGCGTTTGATGAAAATAAATGTTTGGCAATGCAAAATGTCTCTGCCTGCCATTGTACAATCCGCAACCAATTTTAATTGAGAAATACACTTTTTACATCAATAGGATGTCCAAGAAACAGCAGAGATGGTCCAGGAAAGAAGGAAAAAGCCAAGGGTTCACAAAAAAGGTTTTATTGAAGACTGACTCTTCAATAACAGCTTTTTTGGGGTCACTATTCAATAATAGATTCTTTGGGTCACTTTTCAATAAAAGCTTTTTTGTGGGTCACTCGTCAAAATTTTTTGTGGGGTCACTCTTCAATAAAAGCTTTTCTTTGTGAACCCTTGGTTATTTCCTTCTTTTCTGGACCATCTCTGCTGTTCTTTGGATCTTTGGTTGATTTTGCGGAGATGATTTCCTTTTTCTTTGCCTACATCAATAAGATGCCCTTGCTGAAGCAGCTGTGGTGCCTACACTATGTGTTTGCTCCCTAGACCTGTTGACACCCCCCTCCCCAATTGTCTATTCAATGAATCATCATTTGCTGCATTGTACACAGCTGTAGGTGGACCACCCTGATTACCTTGCCTGACTGGCAACCTACATAGGGAAGCAGTATGGTGGGAGATGGACCTCTAAAGTGTATGTGTACCTCCAGAGCTGTGCCTGTGAATGAGGTGATTTTTGACCACTGTCAGGGGTATATGAGAATCCTTACCATGATCTTCTGTCTGTCTATATCATCTTTCACAGATGTTACCTGCTTAGAGTGGAGCTCAGGATCCATGACACAACATCTGATAGCTGTATAACAGAATCATGACCATGGTTGAAGGTGTTTGAGAGGAAGGACACTTATATACATAAAGGGCCTGTGTCTATATTTATTATGTTTGATCTGTTGAGGTGACCTGTAAACAGGGTTTATGTTCTCTTCAGCTGTTGGGGGGGGGGGGGGGGGGTCATAGGAGTTTGATTGGTATATATCAAATGTGACCCCGTTGGGATGGAGGTGGAAGATGTAATGTGTATCTGGGGGAAATTTGATGTTAACTAAGGACCTTAAAAAGCCAAGTTATGCAGGTCCTGGCAGATATTCAGTGCCAGGACCCACATAGCTAGGCCAGCCAAAATTAGGACAGTTTTTAAAGCACTGGAACTGAATATTGCTGGCACCCACATAACCACCAGCCCCTCCCCTGTGCCTGCCCCTGTACAGCCTCTGACTTGACTACTTTTGACATTCGCAGTCAGAGATGATATTTAGCAACCCTGCCCAGTTTAGTGCCACAGAATATTGTTGATTAGGTGGTTCAGAGCGATTTAAGCAACTCGGATCTCCTGCCCACTTAAATTGCTCTGAATATTGGGGGGGGGGGGGGTTGTCTTTAATTATTGCTAAGTCATATTGTTCAAGTTTATCAAGTTTTAAACCATAACCATCATGTTTTTCTTCCAAAGTAGATATTCTATTATTCTGTTCTTTAATGGTTTCTTTTAGTGAGCTAACCTGGGTTTCAGAAGTTTTAAACTGGTATGATAGTACTTTACCTAGGGAATCAATTGCTGTTCACAAAGAGTCCAGCATGACAACAGATGGTTTCTTTTTAAAATTAACCCCCTTAAGGACAAGATTGTTCAGAACTGTTTATGCATCATACCTCAGTATCATGGACCTTGCAAAATTCCATTAAAGTACCTTTTAATTTTCAGGGAAATGGGAGTATGGTAAAAGCCATTTTCAATTTCAGAAACCCCAGGAACGTTATAAGTTATTGAATAATTATTAATAGGGTCAGGTGCCCCTCTGGGACTAATTATAGCAGCTGATGGCTATGCCATTCCATCAAAATGATCTTTGAACTACCCATTTTTGTCTCTTCAGCCAAACTCTCCAAGCACACAGAAAGGGAATATTGAAGGGAACATGCTAGTATCAAACAGATGTTTTCTCTAAACATTTTGGCTTAGCACATCTATGAAAAAGTGAATGTGATCTTTCTGTAATTGTGTTTTGTCTCATTAGTGCTTGGATCAAACAAGAAATGCAAATTTCTTTCTGCTTATATTTAGATAGCAGTAACTTGAAATAATATTATATAAAACAAGACAAATTGGGAAAAAAAGAGGTTTTCTAAACCTCCAATTATGAATTAACTAGAACTACAAATATTTGAGAGTGTAAAATATGTAAAGCATTAGCAATGATACTTTAGCATTTTTTGCCGCGTAAGCCTTTGACCACAGGCTTTATTAGCTTCTTCTTATTATTATTATTAATATTATTATGATTTTACTTTTCACTTATAAAGTTTAATATTACATAAGAAACACCAAGATGAAGCGATCCAGCCAAAGAATCAAAATTAAGCCACATAAAAATCCCGTAAATTTCCAGAAAACTTAGGAACCCATTAAAAATGGGTTTAGTCATCCTTCTGTGAGACTTTCCATACATTAAGCCCATATTTAATGCAATAGTATAATCAGGCCTTTTCTTTTATTTATATGCAAGTCATGCACTAATGTTTTCATTAGCATGCGACAGCTACATATATTTAATGCGGGGTCACTTATTATCTCCTATTTATCTCCCACATTAGGAGACATTTTACTATGCAGCACTAAAAAGTGGCCTGAGCTATCTCCAGAATGGTTCTTTACTGTGTGCTGAAGCCTCTTTTAGCACTGCCCAGAAATGGCCAATTTTTCTGTTTTTCCAATAATACCCATGCACTAATTTCCCCATTAGCACATGGCCATTATGTGAGGTTCTAAATCTAACAATATACAGTTCTCCTCCACCCCCAGCTGCCTCTGAGGAAATGTCAGGTAAAATAGGCTGAGGTACAGACCAATTATCTATGAAATGTTGCAAGAAAATTGGGTCTTAAAACGTATATCTTTTCACCTAGTAAATCACAATATATATGCAAGGAAATCTAAGAAAGTAGATGCACTGTAGAAGTAACATTCTGATTTTGAAACAAGAACTGCTTCTACCTTATCTGCATGGCTTTAGAAATATCAGAGAATACTGAAAGTTTTGCATCCATGAAATTTGCATTCATAAATTAAAAAACACAGTAGAACATAAGAGTCTTATCAGACTCCAAAAGCATAAGTCACAAGAAGGGTAGATCTTGAGTAATATCCAGCTGAGAACTATCCAATAAAGCTTTAACATTCAAATTGTCAGCAGACCCATCCAAGTTCTTCATTCTTCCACCTTCATCTTCCTGGTTCCAACCTTTCCTTCCTGGGTCCTTCACTTGAAAAGTCCTTCTAGTAGGAGGGAAGGATTCAGGAGAAACTTTCAAAACTTCTCTGGCATATCTATACAATATATTGCTGGGAGAGTGGGAGAGTTTACTAACAGAGATGTAGGAAAATTCAGTAATCTTAGATCGAGTATCTTACTGTAATTCTCAAAGGAATCCAACCTATGATATATCTTTAATCAAAGTATTATCACAAGCCTTTAGATTCTTGATATTATGTTTTAGCTCTTCCAAATTAGCCCTGAGCCCCAACATTTTCTGTTTTGACAGTACCAACATTCCTTTAGTCTGGTTGTCACTCCCAAGACAGAGTCAATTCTATCCAGAAGTGAGTTTTCCATATAAAAAAATGGCCTGCCGAAGTACTGATCACCAGTTGAACCTGTTGGTTTTTCATATCCTGACAGAACTTTAGATGTTGTTAATTTTAACTTCCCAAGCTAGCCTGCTTACATATTGAAAGGTACCATATGCTCACTTTCCACTGACAAATTCCTCATAGATGGGTCTACAACCAAAGCTAGCCCCCCTCCCCCGGCCTTGAAGGGGAATCCCAGGTCACATTTCCTCTACATGCCACTCCTTCTCCAGGCCCTCTGATGGCTCACAGGCTGCTGGTCTCATAGGAGCTATGTACTTTTCAGGCATCCAGCCAGGGTCAGTGCAAGGGTGTTAGCTGCTTTAAGCAAATCAGTCTTGTGTCTTACCATGGACCCTGACTTACTTGTTGCTCGTCCTCCATCTTAAGGTCATTAGTGCAAGCACATTTGAATTTGAATGTATTTCTAATCTGCCCTTATCCAGGGCAGAGTACAAAAATACATACATAAAACAGCTTAACAAATACATAATATATAATTAAAAAGAAGAGCATACAGCAACATGATACATGAGATCAGCATCAGGAAATGCTTTGAATATGCTTGCAGTGCCAGCCTTGAGGAGGAAAAATTGGTGGGGAGCCACCATTCACATTTTTGCCACTCTACCTAATTCAATTCTACCTGTCTGGTGGGCCATGGGGATGAGCCATACGTTCCAGCTGTTTTGCAACCACACAAATTCTGGCATCCCAGGTAATTGTCTTGGTTTGCCTAGTGGTAGGGCCAGCTCCAGAATCCTGAGTCCCAGCATTAGTAATGGACACCAAAAATTAATCAAGATATATCTGAATGAGTTGTCACCCTTGTAGGGAAAAGGGAAACTGATTCTTGAGCAATCCTTCACCAGGCCAGCAAGGTTAACAGGTGATAAGTTTTGTGAGCTCAGTTAGTGCAGCCATCTGGTCACCATTGTGGATCTCCTTTATGGGGGGGGGGGGGGGGGGGCACATGGCTTTGGCCTGACCTAATTTTCAGCCATTTTCTTCACCTGCTCTGCTCTGATACATACAATACTCTGCAGAGCGACAGGAACTTGTTAATTTGCTCCTGACATTCTGCCTGTTTTCTGTGGACTCTGGCTGCTAGCACTGTGCAGGTACTTCCAGAAAACAGGCAGAGTGCAGGAGTGAAATAACAAGCTCCCTGCACCCTCCAATCTGTAGAGGACTGTAATAGTGCAGAGCAAGTGGGAGAAATGGGTTGATGCTGGCACTGGGAAGAGGGTTGGGATTTTTAACATGGCTAGGGATGGCAGAAGGGGGTTCACACTGACAGCGGGGAGTGGAAGAAAGGGGCTGATGCTGGGACTTTGAGTGGGGGCTAGGGGCTGACACAAGACTGGAGATGGCAGAAGGTGGATACTGACAGATGGTGGGGTTAGGAAAAGGGATTAATGCTGGGTAAGGCCTGAGATTTTGTATGTACTTTTATAATGTATGTTATTTTATCTACTTCATTTTTAGGTGGAATAAAAATAAACTAAATATATAAATAAGTTATGTGACTATTTTATTTTTACTTATTTTATTCTGTGTGTTGTCCCCTCCTCTTCAGCGATCTCTTCTCTCCCCCTGCCATCCCCTTCTCTCCATGTCCAGCGATCTGTTCTCTCCCCCTGCCCTCCCCTCCTCTCCAGCGATCTGTTCTCTCCCCCTGCCCCCCTCCTCTCCATGTCCAGTGATCTGTTCTCTCCTCCTGCCCTCCCTCAGCTCCTCGACAGCCCTCCTCTCCATTCCTTCCTGCCCCCCCCCCAAGCGTTTAACCCTTTTACTGTCTGTGGCAGCAACGTCAGTAAAGAAGAAGGCATTGCAGACTCTCCCTTCCCTCTTCACATAGTGTCCCTCCCTCGCGGAAACAGGAAATGCATCACGGCAGAAGGTGGGACATTGTGTGAAGAGGGAAGGGAGAAGCTGGAGCCGGAGGCAAGCCCGAAGTGCCTTTTTCCTCACTGACGTCGCTGCCATGGAAAATAAAACACACACACATGGCGTGGGGGGGGGGGGAGAGGAACAGAGAGGAGGAGGGCTGCCGGTCGGGGAGCTCAGAGCGGAAGGGAAGGAGCCCTGCGCTTGTGGGGGTAGCAGGGGAAGGTCACGGTTGGGCCGGGGAGGCTTAGCCTCCCCAAGCCTCTTATATGGGGTGCCTATGCCCAGCTCATCACCAACAGGGGGTTAGCCATCCAATATCTGGTTTCTTAACTCTGCTGGGGAGGGGCTCCACCTCCAGATACCCTACACCCATCATCTCAGTCAGTATCATCCTGGGGATTTCAGGAATATCTGGAATGTTGAAGCTTTAAAGGAGATGATCCCTTAATGTTGGTACAGTGACCTGGACAAAACAATACAAAGCAGGTCACAGTATGGCCCACACTGACTACCTTCCTTGGCACCAGACATGTACTGTGAGGGAAAGCTGGGGTCGATGGGGCTGCAGGGCTTGTGACAGAAGCATTAGTGAACAGCTGGAAAGCTGGCATCTGGAACCTGGGTCGCATCACAGATGTCCCTTGTTAAAGGTCCAAGATATATAGGTGCCCTGCTGGGCCTACGGGAGCTGCACATGTACTGCTGTGAGCCACAAAAACACATCCTTTTGGAGATGTTACTTTACCAGCAAAACCTTGGGCTGATTTAAGAAAGTATAAACTCTAATATAAGGTCAGTTCAAACTAAAATCAGAATTAAATTCAGCCTAAAGAACAATACAAACCTCACAGCTAAGAGCTAGGGATTATATAGGGAAATGTACTATCTGCGTGCTGTAGGGCAAATGTAAGCAGTAGATAAATTCAGCAGGTTTGTATGGCTAATTGGTATCAGAAAGCATGAATGGCTTGCTTAGCTCATTGGAAATGCAGAGGTTTTGCTTTTTGCTCTGAATAAAATGGCTGTGTAATTACATACTATTCATAATTATTGAGTAATTATGTACCTTTTATAATTACTGAGTAATCTATGTACTAAAGCTAGAATGTGATGCTATAACTAATGACATAATTGTGGTGTATCAATGTTGATGTCAAGTAAATTTAAAGTGCCATCACTGAGAAGTGCTTATTTTTGCATAATATTTACAAAGAAAAACAGTGCATCTCACTAGAAATCAATATAATGTTAGTTTGAAACAAACAGGGAATCCATGTGCTTGCACTTTGATAGAGGGTACTTTTATAAAGTTATAAAGCCATTTTCACATGTAAAGCATATTTGACATACAGAACATAATTTTATACATTTGTGAAGCCAAATTCAAGTTTATGGAGCACACTTATATGCACAATAACCCCCTAATTCTATGTAAAAAATCGCCAAAAATTGTGTGTACAAATTTGGGCAAGCGACCAATTTGTGCACGCAATTTAACTGAATAATAATCCAATTAGTCAATAATTGGCTTTTTTAACAAGCAATTATTGGTAATAATCAGCATTTACATGCATAAAAATAGGGCCAGGATACGCACCTACAATTTATGTGTGATCGGAAAAAGGAGGTGTGGAAATGGAAGGGACATGGGTGTAATAGAGGTGTTCCTAAAATTAATGTGCATTGTTATACAATAACAGGGATATGCACCTAATGTAGGCCGCACCTAAAATTAGGCACTATTCCCGGGCATAAGCGCTATTCTATAAAGTGCACCTAATTTTAAGTGTGGCTTATAGAATAGCATTTTTTTCCGCGCTGATTTTTTTGGCACCATATATACTCCCCCCCCCCCCCCCCCCCGTTTACTAAGCCGCAGTGGACCAAAAAAATGTGTGGCAATGCCGACACAACCCATTCAAAGTGAATGCGCTGTGTCGGCAAGAGCTAGGGTTACCATCCTGCTTTTTTTCGAAGGAGAAGGCCGGTCATCTTCCGACACAAATCGGGAGATGGCCGGCCTTCTCCTAATGCCAGCCAAATCAGTATAATCAAAAGCCGATTTTGGCCAGCTTCAACTGCTTTCCATCGCACAGATGGCCAAAATTCAAAAGGGCATGTCGGCAGTGTACCGAAGGCAGGACGGGGGCGTGGTTAAGAGATGGCCGGTCTCAGCCGATAATGGAAAAAAGAAGGTCGGCTCTGACAAGCATTTGTCCGACTTTACTTGGTCCCTTTTTGTTCATGACCAAGCCTCGAAAAGGTGCCCAAACTGACCAGATGACCACCGGAGGGAATCGGAGATCACCTCCTCTTACTCCTCCAGTGGTCACCAAACCCCTCCCACTCAAAAAAAAATGTAAAAATATTTTTTTGCCAGCCTCAAATGTCATACCCAGCTCCATCACAGCAGTATGCAGGTCCCTGGATCAGTTTTTAGTGGGTGCAGTGCACTTCAGGCAGGTGGACCCAGGCCCATCCCTCCCACCTGTTACACTTGTGGTGGTAAATGGGAGCCCTCCAACCCCCCCCCCCCAAAATCCACTGTACCCACATGTAGGTGCCCCCTTCACCCCTTAGGGCTATGGTAGTGGTGTACAGTTGTGGGGAATGGGTTTTAGGGGGGATTTGGGGGGGGGCTCAGCACCCAAAGTAAGGGAGCTATGCACCTGGAATCAATTTGTGATATCTACTGCAGTGCCCCCCTAGGGTGCCCGGTTGGTGTCCTGGCATGTGAGGGGGACCAGTGCACTACAAATGTTGGCTCCTCCCATGACCAAATGGCTTGGATTTGGCCAGGTTTGAGATGGTCGCCATTAGTTTCCATTATCGGCAAAAACCAATGACGGCCATCTCTAATGGTGGCGATCTCTAAGGGCGGCCCAAATGTTGAGATTTGGCCGGCCCCGACCGTATTATTGAAACGAAAGATGGCCGGCCATCTCAGGTATGCTGCTTGACGGGCCCTCATTAGAGATGGCCGCCCTTATAGATGGCCGGCCACGTTCGATTATGCCCCTCCATATTTGCGGAGACAAAAAAGAGGTCAGAAAAAATAAAAATGGTTGCTACCTTTGCTAAAGAAATATTTAACTGTAGTTAATGAACACACATCAAACATACCTTACAGACTGTGTTTGGGGTGTGGCAATGACAAGCTTCAGACTGTGTTTTTGGTCCTGTCAGCCATGGCCCTGGTTAAGTCTTTGTTCTCTGAAGTAAAGAGACTTTACCTTTATTCCTGGATCTGTGAAGTAACAGGTCTCAGACTGAAGTTTAATAAAGCACTCATTTCATATTTACAACCATGTCCAGCTATGTTTTTGTGAAGGCCCACCCTCAACCCTCACTTTCAGTATCACAGCCTGTTATAGAATTGCACCCATATATACAATTTTAAAATATAATTGACTAAATTTAGCATGAGGTACCTATGTAAGATAAGCCTAAATTTACTCTGCTGAAATATACTGTTTTTATTTTATGGAGTGAATATTGGCAGCCCAGAATGATTCTTCCTATCAGGACACTTTTACATTTTTGAAAGTACTGAGAGATCTTTCATATCTGAAAAGTGACAAAATAACACAGAACATGATGAAAGAAATCAACCTCTAGTGCAATGGCATTTGAACTCATAGAGGCTGATATCAGATAATTAATCTTGTTGATTTGGGGAGTTAACTGGATAGACATTAAAAAAAAATCTTGCCAAATTTTAACTGGAAAACTCAGGCTTCATTCCAACTGAAACCTGGTGTAAATTAGGTTCAGATCTGTCATATGCTATAACACTGTACACAAATGTAAAATTCTAGGAACGCCCCCTGACCTGCTTATGTCCCTCCAATGACCATGCCACATTTACAGATCTGTATGTAAAAATTTATGTGACTACAAAGATGCACATGTTTGCATTGTTTTGAGGTGTGGGGGTCAATGGGAGAGGGAGTTGCTGTTTGTGGCATGTGACAGATGCTTAACAGATTCGTTTTGAATGTAAAGAATCTAAATCGGAAAAATGAATTGTTTTTACCAGCCCATTAAATATTGGCAGTCTAACCCTCTGACCTGAACATGCTGATTTCCCAAACCATCCTCAGATGACAGAAACAGTAGGTTTCATAGTAGATGAAGTTTGCCATGCTTGAAAAATGAGCAGTGATGTTCGCAGGCTGCTGCCCCGCGTACCCTGTATCATGTGGTTATTGTAACAGTACTCCTGGGAGGCTCTGGGTCCATTGCTACACACACTTTCCCCAGATCTGCAAGGGTACTCATTTCTGGAAGGAGATTTTTGGGCCAGTCTAAGATCTCTCCTCACCTCATTCTGGTGCATTATGGGACCAGCAGCACTGATTGCAATGGAGAGAATCATGGACTACAGATCCTACACTGCTTTGGGATACAAGTGTAACACTAGAACCAGCCAAACCTTCTCCCTCCTGGAATGGGCAATGTAGCAGCTCTGTCTCCTTTACTATTATAAGCCTGTTTCCAAACCAGGAATCTCTGTACCACAAAATATGAGGACAAGTGGTGGAGAGAGCAAAGTCCAGTACTCACCCCCTTGCTACAGCTGAAACCAAGTCAGCAGTAAACCACTGAAAGGAGACAGCAATAGGAAGAGGAACAAGCTCTGTTCAGGACCCACATATAAGTGTGTGATGCTCCACCCTATAGCTTTGGGGAACCTGTCCCAGTTCTAGAAACTCCACCTGCTGGTCTGACAAGATACAGCTTCCCAATGTAAAAGAAGCTTACAGCATAGGTGACCTGTTCAACAGGAACAGAGATGAAGAAAAAAGAGACTCAAGATCATTACTTTAGCCAGAACTATCAGATTCAGTGCTGGAAAGATCAAATAGCACATGCCCCACCATAGTAGCTGTGGTGGCATAGAGGTTAGGACAATTGTCTTGTCATTGCACTTGGCTCCTCATGGACACAGGCTTTCCCACTGTAAGAGAGATCCCTATTGGCAGAGTGGTTACAAAACTTGCCTTTGTCTTCTGTGGTGGGCAGTTCAAAACCTGTCACTGGTGCCTGTGCACCTGCCCCCCCCCCCCCCAACCTGCCTGAATTTTGCAATTGGCTCCTCAATGGTACAGTAATGTTCCACTCCTCATTGTCCCAGATATTCAGGTTTTGTGGTCTTCACCAGGGTAGTAGTCCAAATTACATAACTGCAGCACAAAACCCTGAAGATCTTGTCTTGAGAACAGCCATTTGAATCTTACTGTAACAGATAATGCAAAAGCATATTGCCACCTCAAGTCTCCCTTCCAGCTGGGGCCCAGGTGACTCCTGCTTGGCTTGCTTCCTCGGAGAGTAGTCAAAGTCCTATGCCATGATCAGAAGACCTTCCTAGCCTGGTTACTCCACCACGATAGTAGAGGAAACCAGTGAGGTTACAGTTCCTTTCCTTTCTTCATGCCGTCTGTCTTTTATCAGGGGTTCAGTAACAAAACCAGAAGGCACTGACAGATTCTCCAAGTCAATTTTTCTTTAATCAGTTTATTCCCAGAAAATCACTTGACACAACCCTGCTCCACACTGGTAGTGCTAATACAGCTTCATTCTTCCCCTCCTGGTTTAGAGTAACAGTTAACGCCCACTACCGCTGCACACAGAGTTTTCAGGCACCACAGTAATCTTGACATTCAAACCCCTGTAGCTTGTCCTTTGGTTCCCTTATTGTAGTCCAATCTCTCAGCAGTGCTCCTTACAGTCTGCCTAGATAGCTTGATAGTCAAGCCCTTCCACAGCCTCCTTCCAAACTTTATTATTCCTTCTTCCCCTTTTTACACAGGTCCAGTAATAACCTGACCCATAAGGCTTTTAGCTTTCTTTTGGAGGCTCAAGCTAGAGCGGAGACATCAATCGACTCTGCTTCCTCCCCATTCTGCATCTCCTCCTCATTCTTATCCCACTCCATAGTTTCTACCGCCCCCTGCCTCCTGCAGCTGTTGCTCATCACTTTGATTGGAACTCATGTCCCAATCATTCCCTTCCCCCTCTGCTTCCTGTGAGTCCTGAGTTTTACCTTGCCCTGGTGGTTTCTGGGGACTGCAGTTCCCTCTTCTATATTGATCTCTTACTAAGCTCTTTTCCACTAGAGGGCGAACTTTTCTTCCAGGAGGGGATCTGGGACTTGTGGTCCCTTCCGCTGGGGAAAAGGTTCTCCTCCTGCTTCCTCCTCCACTTGACTAATGTAGTACTTCGACTACCCTGTCACAATATTTAAGGATTGAGGCATAGGCGCCCCATATAAGAGGCTTGGGAAGGCTAACCTGCTTATAATCGAAATAGAAAAACGCCTATATTGTGACCCAAATCGGGAGATAGACGTTTATCTCACAAAAACGAATAAAGCGGTATAATCGAAAGCTGAATTTGGACGTTTTCAACTTCACTCCGTCGCGGATGCGGACAAAGTTGATGGGGGCGTGTCGAAGGCGTGGTGAAGGCGGAACTGGGGCGTGGTTATCGGCCAATCAGAGATGGGCGCCTTTCGCCGATAATAGAAAAAAAAATATGTGTTTTTAGCGAGAATTTAGGGCACTTTTCCTGGACCCAGTTTTTCCACGAATAAGGCCCCCAAAAGTGCCCTAAATGACCAGATGACCACTGGAGGGAATCGGGGATGACCTCCCCTGACTCCCCCAGTGGTCACAAACCCCCTCCCACCACAAAATATGCCGTTTCACAACTTTTTATTTTCACCCTCAAATGTCATACCCACCTCCCTGGCAGCAGTATGCAGGTCACTGGAGCAGTTATTAGGGGGTGCAGTGGACTTCAGGCAGGTGGACCCAGGCCCATCCCCCCCCCCACCTGTTACACTTGTGCTGGTAAATGGGAGCCCTCCAAACCGCCCCCCAAACCCACTGTACCCACATGTAGGTGCCCCTCTTCACCCCTTAGGGCTATAGTAATGGTGTAAACTTGTGGGCAGTGGGTTTTGAGGGGGATTTGGGGGGCTCAACACCCAAGGGAAGGGTGCTATGCACCTGGGAGCTGTTTTACCTTGTTTTTTTTTTTGTAAAAGTGCTCCCTAGGGTGCCCGGTTGGTGTCCTGGCATGTGAGGGGGACCAGTGCACTACGAATCCTGGCCCCTCCCACGAATAAATGTCTTGGAGTTATTCGTTTTTGAGCTGGACGCTTTCGGTTTCCATTATCGCTGAAAAACAAAAACGCCCAGCTCAAAAAAAGATAAACGTCCATGTTTTTCGAAAATACGCTTCGGTCCGCCCCTTCACGGACCCGTTCTCGGAGATAAACGCCCATGGAGATAGGCATTTCCATTCGATTATGCCCCTTCACGTCTCCCCAGCCCAAATGCAACCTCTTTTGGTGGCGTATTAACTGGATCCATGGGGCTCTGCACGTATTGCTGGTTCCTGCCGGAAAGAATTGGAACTTCCCTTCTAAACTGCCCTGCCGCCAAACCCGCTGCCTCTACAATTCAGTGGCGATCAGCAAACAAACACTGTGTACGGAGCCATAGAGCTCCTCATGGCAGCGCTGACAGCTCTTCCAGTCCCACTCTCTATGTTGCATCATAGAGGGTGGGACCGGAAGAGCTGTCAGCGCTGCCATGCGGAGCTCTATGGCTCCGTGCACAGTGTTTGTTTGCCGATCGCCACTGAATCGGAGAGGCGGCGGGTTTGGCGGCAGGGAAGAGGATCGTCGATGGCTGATCGAGACGGAAATAGGAAAGAGCTGCTGGAACTGCTGAAGATGCCCGGGAACACGAGGTGTGCCGACTGCGGAGCTCCAGGTGGGTGGGCGGGCGGGGAAGGGTGAGAAGGAGCCGGGACACGGTGCAGGGATTTGGACAGAGGAGGATGCTGGGGCAGGGCTCCGGGTTGAAGCTGGTCAGATGCTGCCAGGGGCAGGGCCTGGCAGGGCAGCATGGAAGAGAACTTCCAGCTTCTTTTTCTTTTTGCGGCTAGGCCAGGGGTGGCGAGGTTTGGTTTACAGATGGTTCTCAGCAAAACGGAGTTGCCGGTTTTGCCGCCCTCCGTTATACACCAGAAGAAGATATTCTGGATCCTATACAATTCAGGTTACCTGATTCATTCACAGCCCAAACCGCAGAACTTGCAGCGGTTTTGTATGTCTTACTGTTTAAAGCACTACACTCAGATCTGAGCATTGTCACCGACTCAGACTATGTATTCACTTCCTTGCATTCCCATGTTCGCAAATGGAACCAGAGGGGTATGATCTCCTCTACCGGGCAACCCCTAAGTCACTTACCTTTGTGGACTGCACTTTTTGAAGCACTGGAGAAGCGCCATCAAAAAGGCCTTCGCACCAGTATCTCCTGGATTAAAGCACATCAAGAGACAGTTTTCTCTTTTGCCATTAATGGTAACCACGCTGCAGATGAACTAGCCCGTGAAGTCACTTCCTTTTCCAATCTTCCTACTATATCCACTTGCAATGTTACACTTCCTGTACTCGCGTCCGAAGCGCTTCCCTTTGAGACGCCCCCTTCTACTCCCACGGATTCATCACCCTCTGAATCCTCCTCCCCTGACATCCCACCTATTTTTAAAACCCCTCCTGTCATCACCTCCTTGCTATCTCCTGAATCTGAGCCCCCTGTAACGTCCCCTCCCTCAGACTCCTTAACGTCAGACTTCTCTACTACCCTCACTTCCTCCCTTTCACAAGCAGAACTCACTTTGTGGAAGCAGGCAGGATGTTTCCTAAATCCGAATGGAATTTGGACCCATCCCAATGGGCAATTATGTGTTTCACAGCATGTTTTATCTCTTCTTTTGCATGCCCTCCACTACCCCTTACATTTAAATGCTACTACACTGTATGATCAATTGTCTTCCAGATTATGGGCTCCCCAAATGATGCCCATGTGTCACACCGTAGTTCATAATTGTTACAAATGTTTTCTGTACACACCTAAACGAGGACCTGTTATTCCTTCAGGTCATTTACCTGTTGTCCAGGGACCTGGCCAACATTGGTATATCGATTTCACAGATATGCAGACGCCCGTTCGTGGTAAACGGTATCTGCTTGTCTGCGTGGACGCTTTCTCGAAGTGGGTGGAAGCTTTCCCTTGCTCTAGAGAAACCGCCCAAACTATGGCACAATCACTGTGCACTGAAATTATTCCTCGATTTGGGATTCCTGGCAAAATTACCACAGATAATGGTACACACTTTGTAAATGAACTGTTGCAGAACCTTCTTCCTGCACTCGGCATTACTCACAGAACTGTCTGTGTTTACAAACCCACCAGTAATGGTCTGGTTGAACGATACAATGGATTGCTCAAAACAAAAATGCGTCAGCTTATGGCAAATGGGATAAAGAATTGGCTTGATGCCCTTCCTTTGGCACTATTATCTCTCCGTGCCACTCCATCCTCTTCCCTTAAACTGACGCCGTTCCAATTATGTACAGGTCGCCAGATGCGACTCATACCTGGCAATCCAGACACTCAAGTACCCGATCAATACTCAGTATATTGGGATATCTTGCAGACTATTGTAAGTTCTCTGTCCTCAATTCCACAGGCCATTTCGGACAGAAGAGGGGATTGTGATGCCGATAGATCCCCCCCTTATAAAGTGGGCGATCTGGTGCACCGGCGTTATTACACGCACAAGACCTGGCGAGATCCGATCTACGTTGGGCCCTTCAAGATAGAAGCCCTGTCAGCCACAGCTGCAAAGCTGGAGGACCACACATCCTGGGTCCATCTGAAAGATATACGAGCTTATCCAAATACCCCATCAGGTCTCCTGGATGTTTCCATTGATGTTCCCACGAACCCAATCTCCACCGCCATTGTTTCCAGCACAGCAGTCACTGGAGAGAGCAGTCCCAGCACGAACTCCATCACCACCGCCATTGAGCCCGAGACCACCGACCCCACATCCAACACTTTTGAATCATCTTGATCAACTTGACCAAAGACTTAACCACCTTACCCCCTCTCCTGAATCACACCTCCTTGATCTGGCTGACATTATTATCCAAGCCTTCGCAGAATCTCCAGAGTCACCATCTGAACAACCACCTGTATCTGAACCAGTATTTGAGTTGCCTTCTTCACCTCCTCCTCCCACAGTTCCTGTTCTTCCACTTCCCTACGTGGATCTTCGCATCCGCCTCATCAGAATCCGCAATCTGGCAGACGATCTCCTCCAAGTCCGCAACCTAGCAGGACAGTTGACCCCGGAAGACCGAGAGTCCATTGTGTTTTCAACAGTAAACATTTTGCACAGCAACACCTGTGAGCTGCTCGACATTCTACATCGGTACTTCCCAAATCAAGCCAGATAAATGCCACAGCAAGTTCCGTCGCTGTGCACTTCAGAAGTATTCATCCCCTTACAGACTGTTTCTCTACATAAGTGTGACTCTGAACAGGTATCTGATACAAATTCCCATCGGTCCAAAGACTTGGATGACAATTATCTGGAAGCCGACACCATTTCTGACGACAAGGCCGGAACCAGCGCTCGTCCAAGTGTTGCCTCTGCTGTAACGGTGTTACATCAGTACACCCTCTTCTTCTGCTTCCCATCTGCCAGACTGTTTGCTGTTGGACTCGTGTGCATGATCATACTGTGTATAGGTTTGATTTTGTTTCTCACTACCTTGTTTCCCTATACTGCTGACAGCAACCTCTTGGATCTTTGGATCACACTTATAGCCTTTCCCACTGGCAACGTTACCACCTACTACAGCATCTTACACAAAACTCCAACAGTACACCACAATCACACGCCCGTTTGGATATAGCCCCCCCCAGACGATCTCAAAGATCAGCCCCGCTGCCACCAGTCATCCCACCCCCCGGGCAGACACATCTGCCACGACAGACTTTTCAACTGGCAATCCTCCAGATCCTATTGAAACCTCTGCAACTACTCCTTTCCTCACTGATCCTCCTGTTTTGTATTCTACAACTGTTCCCAATCCTATCAGTAGCTCGGTCCATATTGTCCCCAATCGTACAACTACTTTTGAGGATAATATTGCCTTGCTTGAATTACGACCCACCCCTCCTCCTTCTTCTTTGGTTCCTGCTAGTGACGCTCCTCCTCCCACACATACTACTTTAGCCACGTCAAACATCACCGTCCCAGCCACTCGTCCTCCCAGATAGCTCCACACGCCTAAGTGACCATCAATATATGTCCCAGAATTTACCAGACACTCCGCCTTCTCCACCTGATTCTCCCCCACCGTCGCCTTTAAATTTAGGTGCACACTTGATCCCTGAACCCCCAGAATATCTAAGACAATTAATTCATCCTCATTGGGACCCTGCTCCAGAAGACGATACAAATTGGGACCCCTTCACCCGATACCACACACTGTGTGAACCTTTGTTTGACAGTTGGACATTAGGTCCTAGCCGTACGGTTACACACACTCAGTTACTGTTTGGAGGAATCTTAGGCTTACAAATTGAACAAACAGACGACCTCCTAATCAGGCCACAAACTGGTGACATTGTAGATTTTTGGGTAATTACATACGCTGTACTGGGCACTGACTGGATTCCCTTCCTGTTTATCAGAGAGGTTGGATCGAGACCTTTGGAAGTATATGGTATTTTCCAAATCCCAGATCCTACTGAAATAGGGGCTATTAGAATTTACCCCCCATACCCAAATACCTGTTGCTAAAACCCTTGGGATAAATTTGTCGCTCTCCTTAATCAGTAGCCGTTACTTACCCTTCATACAATTACAGTGCCTCATTATGAAAACTACCAACATGAAGTGCTTAGCCCTCCTGTTGTGTGTGCTCACCACACCCACGATACATGGAACACAGTACCTAACAAATTTTCAAGAACAATTTACAACCACTTATGAAATAACATTACCCACTACCAAGGACACAATCACTATCACCCTTGATGTATGTGCTTACACAATGTGTGGGGAACATCCTGTGCAGCAATATTTGTCAGCTTTTGAAGTATACCTGTGTCCCTTCCCCAATTGTGGAAGTTGGGCACAAGTATGGTGGTATACAGGTTCATGGGTTCCCTACTCAGGTACTGAGATTCCAGATCTAAAAAGGAGCATTTCCATCATGAAATTGCGAGTCACTGGCCTCTGCCAAATGACCAAATGTAATCCAGTGGCTATCACTTTTAGAGGAGTAACAGATGTTACATACAGAACTTATTCCATAGGAATTGATGCCACAGGTAGAGACCCCATTGGAAAATTCAAGATTGTTCCACCCCCCGCTGTACCAGAAAAGAATAAAACTAATCCCTTAATGCCAACAACGATCCCAGAAATAAAAATTCCCTACCAGATTGTACCAATTAATAATTCTAAAGATTTAGTGGCACTGGAAACAGGATTTGGAGAGACAAACCTATGGCTCGAATGGGCACATTATACTACAAAGAGTTTGAATGTCTCTAATTGTTATTTTTGTTCCCATGCAAGAGCAGAACCAACAGTTGTTCCTTTCCCCTTAGATCTCCAAAATGATCCAGATGGATTTTGGTGTATGTTGCAGTTATTGCAGGTTAAAGACGACATTAATCAGTCTTGTCAACACCTTGACGAGCACCACCCCTACTTACCCCCTCGGATGAGGATTCCACCTGCATTCAGGATTCCAAATCCTGCTACCAGATATCATACATGTCTGGAACGATATGGGGTGAAACAGACACGGTTTTTAGGAAACTTAACCAAGTGTAACATAACCTTAGGAAATGGGACTCTGAAAAATCTGAACCTAACACGGTTCTCACAGGCTAGAGCAGACATATGGTGGTACTGTGGAACCCGCACTATCCGCCATACACTTCCTAACAATTGGACAGGCAGATGTGCCCTAGTCAAATTGGTCATTCCAATCATTATAGCATCCTTGCCTCCTCCTCATAGTAGCTCTTCCTCACGAGTGAAGAGAAATGCAATGCCTGGATCTTTTGATGATCGGGTCTATATAGATGCTATTGGAGTTCCAAGAGGGGTTCCTGATGAGTTTAAAGCCAGAAACCAGATAGCTGCAGGATTTGAATCAGTTTTCTTTTGGTGGGCGACTATCAATAAGAATCTTGACTGGATCAACTATATATATTACAATCAGCAGAGATTTGTGAATTACACTAGGGATGCAGTTCAAGGAATTGCAACACAATTAGACGCCACTAGCCGGATGACGTTGGAAAATAGATTAGTTCTTGACCAACTTCTAGCAGCGGATGGAGGGGTGTGCCAAAAGATAGGCACCCAGTGTTGCACCTTTATCCCCAACAATACAGCTCCAGATGGATCAATTACCAGAGCTTTAGAAGGCTTAACCTCACTGTCGCAAGAATTGGCAGAGAACTCTGGCGTTGATACATCCTGGACAGGTTGGATGGATAGAGCTTTTGGTAAATGGAAAACATTTATCATTTCAGCAGCCACGACTATAATCATAGTGGTAGCAATTTTTGTTTTAGTAGGATGTTGCATAATCCCTTGTGCTAGAGGCTTAGTAGAACGCTTAATTGAAACCGCAATAATGAAAAGGACCACAGCAGGACAATATGCCCTGTACGAAAATCTCCTTCCCAACACCACAGGAGAAAACACATTGGACTATCTCCCTCCGAGAAGTACCAATCGCTATGCAACTGTTAGAGACACTGGAGAGATGTCTGCAACTGTATAATCAGATAATAGCGCACAGGGATAGAATGTAACCATATAAAGCTGTATAAGATGATGTGATCAATTGTGCAAATCTATGCAAATGTATAATTAAGATATAATCAGTATATAACCAATGAATTTGTGATTTATAACAATATAAATATATTGACATACATAAGAATAAGATAGAACCTGCATATTAAGAGGTTGAAGAAAAATTATATTGTAGTAACCATAAGTTTTAGTAGGATTGACATAATTGAAGTACTGCCAAGATGATACTTTCAAACCGAAAACGAAACAAATTGTACCAGTTGATCTTAAGACTCAGATAATTTGATGGCCTCATAGAATACCTTCTGGAATGGATGGTACCAAGGTACGTTAACCCTGGTGTCACCCTATGGGATAGGGTGAAGAGGGGAATGTTAATATATGGCCTAGCTTTAAGGCTACCACTGGAATAGTGATGGCCAAAGCTATGCAGCCAAGAACAACTGGGAAAAAAATACTGACTAGGCCAAAGAACAAGCAAGTGAATTAATATTTGAGAATCTGCTAAGAGCAGGTCTGAATAATGACTTCTGACACAAATTGGTACAATTTTTAAATCAAATATAGCATCTGTAATGAAAGATCAGATGAATAAAATGGAGCTTATTAGTTTTGGTATACAATGATACAGAGGTAAATAAAAACAGGGGGAAGAAAAAAGAGAGAAAAGATAATGCTGGAGGCAAGAAATGGGAGGAAACAGAGAGGATGGGGGAGGGAAAAGGCAGAGGCACAATGTTGGATACGGGGGGGGGGGGGAGAGAGAAGCAAGGCAAGATGTTGGATATTTGGGGGGGGGGGGCAGAGAAGCAAGGCCCCGCCCCCTTTAGCCTCCCCAAACAGTTGGGCCACCGACCGCCTATGGATTGAGGTCTGAGAACATAGTTTCTAAAGAAATGTTTTCTAAAAACATCTGGAACAATGAAGAGTGAGTTACTGTTATACAAAACAGAATTAGGTGCTTTAAATATGCTATATTTTCTGAGGATCCATGAAAACAATAATAAGAATATAAAGCATTTCTAAATACACTTCAGTTGATGTTGAAGACTATATTTAGCTGGGATCAATGCATGATGCCTAATAGGGGAGAAAGTGAACCTCTAAAATCATAAACATAATTTGGGAACAGTACTTAGTATACTTACATCCCTAAGAACTGCAGCTTCAGCATTGTACCTCTCTGTAAGTCTCTCCCAGGCCCTTCTGTAGCGGAGCTATGCCCTCCTGCAGCCTGGGCTGACAAAGTACTATTCCTTGTTGCGGAGGAAGTCTAGCAAGGAGTGTAGTGTCATCAGCACTGAAATTCGGCATTCTCGTTTTCAGTGCCATGGCTGGATATGCCGGTAGATATGAGGTCGGTATGCATTGACGTCATTTCCATGCCAATTTCTAGGCATATTCTATATATGGTGTTTAAATTCATATGTCTTCTATATACTGCTTGGAATAAGGTGATTTTGGGGCTAATTTTCGAAAGAGAAGGACGTCCATCTTTCGACATAAATCGGAAGATGGACGTCCTTCTCCCAGAGACGTCCAAATCAGTATACTCAAATCCTGATTTAGGACGTCTCCAACTGCACTCTGTTGCACGGACGGCCAAAGTTCAAGGGGGCTTGTCGGAGGTGTAGCGAAGGCGGGACTTGGGTGTGTCTAACACTTGGACGTCCTTGACCCATAATCGAAAAAAAACAAGGATGTCCCTGACGAACACTTGGACGTTTTCACCCGGACCTGTTTTTCTTACTACTAAGGCACAAAAAGGTGCCCGAACTGACCAGATGACCACCGGAGAAAATTGGGGATGACCTCCCTTTACTCTCCCAGTGGTCACTAACCCCCTCCCACTCTCAAGAAACATCTTTCAAAATATGTGGTGCCAGCCTTAGATGTCATACTCAGGTCCGTGACAGCGCATGCAGGTCCCTGGAGCAGTTTTAGTGGGTACTGTAGTGCACTTCAGACAGGCGGACCCAGGCCCATCCCCCCCCTACCTGTTACATTTGTGGAGGAAACAGCGAGCCCTCCAAAACCCACCAAAAACCCACTGTACCCACATCTAGGTGCCCCCCTTCACCCGTAAGGGCTATGGTAGTGGTGTACAGTTGTGGGTAGTGGGTTTTGGGGGGCTCAGCACACAAGGTAAGGGAGCTATGTACCTGGGAGCAATTTATGAAGTCCATGCAGTGCTCCCTAGGGTACCCAGTTGTTGCCTTTGCATGTCAGGGGGACCAGTGCACTACAAATGCTGGCTCCTCCCACGACTGAATGGCTTGCATTTCGTCGTTTTTGACATGGACGTCTTTGGTTTCGAAAATCGCCGAAAGTCAGAAACATCCATGTCTAGGAATGTCCAAATCTAGGGACGGTGAAATTTAAGGATTTGGACATCCCTGGTGGCATTTTCGAATTGAAAGTTGGACATCCATCTTGCTTTGAAAATATGGGTTTCCCCACCCCTGGATTTCGCCGTTTTGCAAGGACATCCAAATCGCAAATTGGACGTCCCTTTCGAAAATGCCCATCCACATCACATAGACAGAAGGTCATGTACCATGTATAGATTTAGGCACATGCATAGCCCCTAAGGGTATTCCATACATTGCGCCAATGTTTTATAGAATATGCTTAGGCGGAATTTACCTCCATGTGGAGTTTCTTAGGAACCATTTATAGAATCTAGCCCTACGTGTTTACGTGTGAATGCCACCCAGTTCCACCCAACCTCCACCCCTATAAACACCTACTGACAAATTATTCATCATCATGCCAACATGTGTACTTTCATGCTCATTGGAAATTTACAACAGACCATTTACATGCATGTGTGTGGCTACTGTTTTAATTCCCCCCCTCTTGGACCTCTTTCTGACTCCAGATCACACGGGGGGCTAAAGATACCTATGTCACATAACAGGTTCTGTATAGTTTCTCTGACCTCCATTGTCACCCAATCACAAGGAGGTCTGCTCTGGGTTTGCATTAGGGGCTGTAATCGAATTCTAATTCCCATAACTACTGCTTTCTGTGTTCCTGGATCTAGGTATACTCTGGGCCATTTATGTTCCCAGATAATGCCTAATAAAAATCTGTCTAAGTTTCTCCAGAGACTGAGTGTATGTGATGTGCCTTGTAAGCTAAATGTAAGGTAAAGAGAAAATAGAATAAAGACAGAGATTGGTTTAAATAGATAGATACATTTTATTTCTTACCCAAAGACAAGTCTTCAAGTTGGTACAAATGCAGACATCAGACTTTAATCAGGTACATTCAGCAGACAGATTCTTGGTACAACCGGACAGAGCTTCGCCGTCTGACGGAAGCGTTGGGGAGGATTCCAAAGCTATGGCAATTTGTCCCCTCTTTTATACACAAATCTCTCCATAGAAGTCTATGGTGAGATACCTAGCTCTCAATTTCTGAGATGATACTTTCCCACACAGTCTTATCAGCATGTTTTGGGAAGCGTTGAGATAACAGTTCCACATCTCTCTGTGTCGCAATACTTTTCACACCATCTTAAGAACTCTGTATAACCTCTGTAGCCTTCTATACAAAACTAATAGACTCCATTTTGTTCATCTGATTTAAAGTGACAGTTGTACCAGTTTGTGTCAGGACTCATTGTTCAGACCTGCTTTTTACAGATTCTGAAATATTAAATCATGTACTTGTTATTTGGCCTAGTCAGTACTTCTTCAGTTATTGTAGGCTTCATAGCTTTGGCCCTCACTATTCCAGTGGTAGATCCAAAGCTAGGCCATATATTAACATTCCCCTCTTCACCCTATCCCATAGGGTGACACCAGGGTTAACATACCGTGGTACCATCCATTCCAGAAGGTATTCTATGAGGCCATAAAAATATCTGAGTCTTAAGGTCAACTGGTACAATGTGGTTCGTGTTCGGTGTGAAATTATCATCTTGGCAGTACTTCTATTATGCCAATCCTACTAAAACTTATAGTTACTACAATATTATTTTTCTTCAACCTTTTAATATGCAGGTTCTAGCTTATTCTTATCTATGTGATTGTAAATACATTGCTATAAATCAAAATTCTTTGGTTATATACTGATTGTATCTTAATTATACATTTGCATAATTTATCACTTATAAAGCTTTATATGGTTATATTATATCCCTATGTGCTAATATCTAATTATACAGTTGTAGACATCTCTCCAGTGTATCTAACAGTTGCATAGGGATTGGTCCTTCTCAGAGGGAGATAGTCCAATTTGTTAGCTCCTGTGATGTTGGGGAGGAGATTTTCGCACAGGGCATATTGTCCTGCTGTTGTCTTTTTCATTATTGCGGTTTCAATTAAGCGTTCTACTAAACCTCTAGCACAAGGGATTATGCAACATCCTACTAAAACAAAAATTGCTACCACTATGAGTATAGTCGTGGCTGCTGAAATGATAAATGTCTTCCATGTACCAAAAGCTCTGTCCATCCAACCTGTCCAGGATGTATCAACGCCAGAGTTTTCTGCCAGTTCTTGTGACAGTGAGGTTAAGCCTTCCAAAGCTCTGGTAATTGATCCATCCGGAGCGGTATTGTTGGGGATAAAGGTGCAACACTGGGTACCTATCTTGTGGCACACCCCTCCATCGGCTGCTAGAAGTTGGTGAAGAACTAATCTATTTTCCAACGTCATCCGGCTAGTGGCATCCAATTGTGTTGCAATGCCCCGAACTGCATCCCTAGTGTAGTTCACAAATCTCTGCTGGTTGTAATATATATAGTTAATCCAGTCAAGATTCTTATTGATAGTCGCCCACCAAAAGAAAACTGATTCAAATCCTGCGGCTATTTGGTTTCTGGCTTTAAACTCATCGGGAACCCCTCTTGGAACTCCAATAGCATCTATATAGACCCGATCATCAAAAGATCCAGGCATTGCATTTCTCTTCACTCGTGAGGAAGAGCTGCTGTGAGGGGGAAGCAAGGATGCTATAATAATTGGAATGACCAATTTGACTAGGGCACATCTGCCTGTCCAATTGTTAGGAAGTGTATGGAGGATAGTACGGGTTCCACAGTACCACCATATGTCTGCTCTAGCTTGTGAGAACCGTGTTAGGTTCATGTTATGTAGAGTCCCCTTTCCTAAGGTTGTGTTACAATTGGTTAAGTTTCCTAAAAACCGTGTCTTTTTAACCCCATATCGTTCCAAACATGTATGATATTTGGTAGCAGGATTGGGAATCCTGAATGCAGGTGGAACCCTCATCCGAGGGGGTAAGTAGGGGTGGTGCTCGTCAAGATGTTGACAAGACTGATTTATGTCATCTTTAACCTGCAATAACTGCAACATACACCAAAATCCGTCTGGATCATTGTGGAGATCTAAAGGGAAAGGAACTACTGTTGGTTCTGCTCTGGCATGGGAACAAAAATAACAATTAGAGACGTTCAAACTCTTTGTAGTATAATGTGCCCATTCAAGCCATAAGTTCGTCTCTCCAAATCCTGTTTCTAGTGCCACCAAATCTTTAGAATTATTAATTGGTACAATCTGGTAAGGAATTTTTATTTCTGGGATCTTTGTTGGTACCAAGGGATTGGTCGCTGTAGGTTGGGCTGGGGGTGGAACAATTTTGAATTTTCCAATAGGGTCTCTACCTGTGGCATCTATTCCTATGGAATAGGTTCTGTATGTAACAATCGTTACTCCTCTGAAAGTGATAGCCACTTGATTACATTTGGTCATATGGCAAAGGCCAGTGACTCGCAATTTCATGATGGAAATACTCTTTTTGAGATCTGGAATCTCACTACCGGAGTAGGGAACCCATGAACCTGTGTACCACCATACCTGAGCCCAACTTCCACAATTGGGGAAGGGACACAGGTATACTTCATAAGCAGACAAATATTGCTGCACAGGTTGTTCCCCACACATTGTGTAAGCACACACATCAAGGGTAATTGTGGTTGTGTCCTTAGTAGTGGGTAATGTTATTTCATAAGTGGTTGTAAATTGGGGTAGAGAATTTGCTAGGTACTGTGTTCCAGGTAGCATGGGTGTGGTGAGCACACATAACAGGAGGGCTACGTACTTCATGTTGGTAGGTGACATCCCTAGTGTTTTAGCGAGAGATGTATGGGTATGGGGGATAAATTCTAATAGCCCCTATTTCAGTAGGATCTGGAATTTCGAAAAGACCATATATTTCCAAGGGATCCAATCCAACCTCTCTGATGAACAGGATGGGAATCTCAGCAGTGCCCAATACGGTGTATGTAATTACCCAAAAATCTACAACGTCACCAGTCTGTGGTCTTATTAGGAGGTCGTCTGTTTGTTCAAGTTGTAAGCCTAAGGTGCCTCCAAACAGTACCTGAGTGTGTATAACCGTACGGCTAGGACCTAATGTCCAACTGTCAAACAAAGGCTCACACAGTGTGTGGTATCGGGTGAAGGGGTCCCAATTGGGATTGTCTTCTGGAGCAGGGTCCCAATGAGGATGAAGTAATTCTCTTAGATATTCTGGGGGTGGGGGAGAATCTGGTGGAGAAGGCGGAGTGTCTGGTAAAATCTGGGACATATATGGATGGTCAGTTAGGCGTGTTGAGCTATCGATGAGGACGAGTGGCTGGGACGGTGATGTTTGGCGTAACTACAGTAGTATTCGTGGGAGGAGGAGTGTCACTAGTAGGAACAAAAGAATAAGGAGGAGGGGTGGGTAGTAAATCAAGCAAGGTAATATTATCCTCAAAAGTACTTGTACGATTGGGGACAATATGGACCGAGCTACTGATAGGAGTGGGAACACTTGTAGAATACAAAACAGGAGGATCAGTGAGGAAAGGAGTAGTTGCAGAGGTTTCAATAGGCTCTGAAGGATAGCGTCAGCAGTATAAGCAAACAAGGCAGTGAGAAACAAAACCAAACCCATACACAGTAGGATCATGCACACGAGTCCAACAGCAAACAGCAAACAGTAGCTGAAGAGTGTCAATTTTCACAGTTGTAGTACAGAGAAATAGTCTGTAAGGAAAGGAAGGAACAGCGGAAGTTGCTGTGGCATTAGCTGGCTTGATTCGGGAAGTACAAATGTAGGATGTCGAGCAGCTCACAGGCGTTGCTGTGCAAAATGGTTACTGTTGAAAACACAATGGACTGTTGGTGTACCGGATTCAACTGTCCTGCTAAGTTGCGGACTTGGAGGAGATCTTCTGCCAGATTACGGATTCTGATGAGACGGATGCGAAGATCCACGTAGGGAAGTGGAAGAGCAGGAACTGTGGGAGGTGGAGGTGAGGATGGCAACTCACGTACGGGTTCGGATACAGGTGGTGGTTCAGAGGGTGAGTCTGGAGAATCTGTGAAGGTTTGGAGGACTATATCAGCCAGATCAAGGAGTTGTGATTCAGGAGATGGGATAAGGTGGTTAAGTCTTTGGTGAAGTTGATCCAACAGTGTTGGGTGCGGGGTCGGTGGTCTCGGGCTCAGTGGCGGAGGTGACGGGGTTCGTGGTGAGACTGGTCTCTCCAGTGGCTGCTGTGCTGGAAACAGTGGCGGTGGAGATGGGGTTCGTGGGAACATCAATGGAAACATCCAGGAGACCTGATGGGATATTCGGATAAGCTCGTATATCTTTCAGGTGGACCCAAGATGTGTGGTCCTCCAGCTTTGCTGCTGTGGCTGACAAGGCTTCTATCTTGAAGGGCCCAACATAGATGGGATCTCGCCAGGTCTTGTGCGTATAATAACGTCGGTGCACTAGATCACCCACTTTGTAAGGGGGGGATCTAGTGGCATCACAATCCCCTCTTCTGTCCGAAATAGCCTGTGGAATTGAGGACAGAGAACTTACAATAGTCTGCAAGATATCCCAATATACAGAGTATTGATCGGGTACTTGAGTGTTTGGATTGCCAGGTAACAGTCGCATTTGACGACCTGTACATAATTGGAACGGCGTCAGCTTAAGGGAAGAGGATGGAGTGGCACGGAGTGATAACAGTGCCAAAGGAAGGGCATCAAGCCAATTCTTTATCCCATTTGCCATAAGCTGACGCATTTTTGTTTTAAGCAATCCATTGTATCGTTCAACCAAACCATTACTGGTGGGTTTGTAAACACAGACAGTTCTGTGAGTAATGCCAAGTGCAGGAAGAAGGTTCTGCAGAAGTTCATTTACAAAGTGTGTACCATTATCTGTGGTAATTTTGCCGGGAATACCAAATCGAGGAATAATTTCAGTGCACAGTAAGTGTGCCATAGTTTGGGCGGTTTCTCTAGAGCAAGGAAAAGCTTCCACCCACTTCGAGAAAGCGTCCACGCAGACAAGCAGATACCGTTTACCACGAACGGGCGTCTGCATATCTGTGAAATCCATATACCAATGTTGGCCAGGTCCCTGGACAACAGGTAAATGACCTGAAGGAATGACAGGTCCTCGTTTAGGTGTGTACAGAAAACATTTGTAACAGTTATGCACTACGGTGTGACACATGGGCATCATTTGGGGAGCCCACAATCTGGGAGACAATTGATCATACAGTGTAGTAGCATTTAAGTGTAAGGGGTAATGGAGGGCATGCAAAAGAAGAGATAACACATGCTGTGATACACACAATTGCCCATTAGGATGGGTCCAAATTCCATTCGGATTTAGGAAACATCCAGCCTGTTTCCACAAAGTGAGTTCTGCTTGTGAAAGGGAGGACGTGAGGGCAGTGGAGAAGTCTGAGATTAAGGATTCTGAGGGAGGGGGTGTTACAGGGGGCTCGGATTCAGGAGATAGTAAGGAAGGAATGACAGGAGGGGTTTTGAAAATAGGTGGGATGTCAGGAGAGGGGGATGCAGAGGTTGGTGATTCTGAAGGAGTTGAAGGGGGCGTGTCAAAGGGAGGTGGTTCGGACGCGAGTACAGGAAGGGTAACATCGGAAGTGGATACGGTCGGAAGAGTGGAAAACGAAGTGACTTCACGGGCTAGTTCATCTGCAGCATGGTTACCGTTAATGGCGAAAGAGAAAACTGTCTCCTGATGTGCTTTAATCCAGGAGATACTGGTGCGAAGGCCTTTTTGATGGCGCTTCTCCAGTGCTTCAAAAAGAGCAGTCCACAAAGGTAAGTGACTGAGAGGTTGTCCAGTAGAGGAAATCATACCCCTCTGGTTCCACTTACGAACATGGGAATGCAAGGAAGCAAAAACATAGTCCGAATCGGTGACAATGCTTAAATCTGAGTGAAGTGCTTTATACAGTAAAACATACAAAACCGCTGCAAGTTCTGCGGTTTGTGCTGTGAATGAATCAGGTAACCTGAATTGTATGGGATCCAGAATATCTTCCTCTGGTGTATAACGGAGGGCGGCAAAACCGGCAATTCCGTTTTGCTCAGAACCATCTGTAAACCAGACCTCGCCACTCTGCAAGATTTCTGAATGCAGATGGAGAGATGCGGGTACAGACAATTGGGTAGTGCACTCATGGGGAAAAATAGCATTCTGTGCTGTTTCTGTTACAGTGAGTAGTGGATCTAAGCGTTGGAGGTCAGTTAAAGTTAATGGGTGAATAGAGTGCACCACGCTGAACAAAAGTACTTGATACTTTTGTAAGCGGCAGACAGTCATGTGACTAATCTGTTTATCTAACAGATATTTAACATCATGGGACGTGTGAAGAATCACCGGAAGGTGAGGAATGTAGCTGTATAATTTTGTCACAGCTGTGCTGGCGGCAACAAGGCCTTTCTCACAAGTAGCAAAAGCTCTTTCAACCGGTGAAAAAGTACCCGAAAGATAACCACAGGCAAGATCATCATGTTCTTGAGTGATCATGCAAGACCAGGTATTCTCAGTATGCACGACCCAAAGGTGCACATCCTGAGAAACATCAATAGTCGCTAATGGTGTGGAGAGCATAACATCCTTCACAAGGGCCATTAGGTCAGCTGTTTCTTGGGGTGTAAAGAGGACGGGTTCATGTTTTTCTTTTTGTTTGCCTTGTAGTTTCGTATAAAAGGGCTGAGTCCGGGCAGAATAATTTGGTATCCACAGGCGACAAAAATTTAACATGCCAAGGACACCTCTGAGATCAGAAATGGTGGTGGGCATACGCAAGGAGGAGACATGTTGGAGAGTATCGGGACCTAGGCCTTTCTGACGAGGGCCAATGTGATGGCCAAGGAAAGTAACATGTGTCTGAGCAATTTTTAATTTCTTTCTGTTAACCTTGTAACCTTTCGTAGCAAGAAAGGCAAGAAAGTCACAGGTGACTTGCACACACATGTCGAAGTCAGGGCAGGTGATGAGCATGTCATCCACATATTGAACAATGAAAGTTTGGGGTGGGAGATCATATCTGTACTGTTTGAATTCCTGTATGTGTCCTGCTAAAGTCTGAGAAAAGACTGTAGGACTGTCAGTAAATCCCTGAGGGAGACGGGTCCACTGATATGTGGTGTTATTGAATTGGAAAGCCGTTAGCGGGCGGCTTACGGGGTCAAGGGTGATGGAAAAGAAGGCGTTGGATAAATCAATGGTGGAATGATATGTCTGCAAGGAGATACTATTGAGGAGTGTAGTTGGGTTTTCCACGTTCGGGAATACCGCGTAAGTGAGGTCATTTAGCGCGCGTAAGTCCTGTACTATACGGAAGGCGCCAGGTTCCTTCTTTGGAACAGGGAATAATGGAGTATTGTATGGTGAATTACATTTTTCAATGATACCTTGCTGTAATAGGGAATCAATTTGTTTTTGAGCTCCAGCAATGACTTCAGGTTTCAAAGGGTACTGGGCAATTTTAGGACCTGTACAACCAGGTAACAGCTGGATACGATGGGGAGGGCCTGCAACTTCACCATAGGGTTTTTCTGGTGTGGCCCATAGAAAACCCGGTAAAGCATTCAAAGCTTCCTCTATCTGTTTTTCAACCATAGAGGTGACAGCCATCAAGAGTGAAGTGGTTTCAGTAGGGGAAGGATCAAAATGAATTTCAAAATGAAACAATGTCAATAGATCTCTTCCAAGTAAATTAACAGGGCACAGCGGAGCATACAAAAAGGGAGCAGATAGTTGTTGGTCGGCATATTTAATTGGCAGGGGCTCAAGCAGTGGTGTGTCCGTAGGAACACCATCAAATCCTGTGGTAGTAACATTGTCTGGGGAAACTTTAAGAAGTTTCTGTAGTTTGTGTGGAACGTGGGCTAGCACAGAGCGAGAGGCGCCTGTGTCAATTAAGAAGGGGACGGGAACTTCACAGATAAGCAGGGTGATCATTGGATCATCCACTCCTGCAGCAGTGCGGACTACGCCTAGTCACTGTGGGCGACGTTGATCTGGGTTCCATAGAGGGAAAGACTGGCGTTCTGGAGGATTTAGGCGGGTTTGACGGTTTTGACGGCGGATTTGATTCATAAGGGTATTTTGTGGTGGTAGTGGGCATTCCCTTGCATAATGACCGTATTGCTGACAACGATAACACAGAACATTTATATAACGATCTGGACTAGGCCGGGAATAATCGTTTCGAAATCGTCTGTTATCACCGGGAGGGCCCCGTAGGGGACCTCGCTGCGGTTGCCCGCGCCGACCTCTTTCTTCTGGGTAAGGAGGTCTACGGTCTGGGCGGTATGGCCGTGGGCCCTGATTTTGGGTGTCATTGTCATATCGTTGGTCTGCATACATGACAATAACAGGGGGAGAGGTTTCAGGGGTATTAGGATCTCTGTCAGAGCTTTTAGAGGCTCTTTTCTCTTTGAGATCTTCAGTCTGTAGCACTTCCAAGTTAGTGTGTACTGTCTTACGATGTTGGGCTTCATCTTGCTTGCTTTTAATAAGCCGTCTGCAATGATGAAGAATGTGTTCACGAATTTTAGGCCATTTTTCCAGGTGGAGACCCACGGTGTTCTCCAATTTGAGTTTAATTTCTGAAGGTAAGGTTCCCTTCAGTAAATGATAGAATACTGGAAGAGCATTATCAGAGTCAAATTTTTCCTCAGTCTCTTCCTTATAAAGGCCTTGGAGTCTGAGTAAATAAGCCTCAATAGGCTCTGAATCCATTTCCCATCTTTGGGAAGTGATAACGGAAAAGTCTTTAAAGGTCGGATACATGGTCCGAATTTCCTGAAATACTTTGGTCTGAATCTCTGTTAAAGGATTGCCATCATACTGGGTGTCTGTCACAAATTTTGCATAACCTGATTGAGTGAATATGTCAGTGACACTAGCGTGCGGGGTTCTGCCCAGGAGCGCTTTCATGTCGCCGACTGACAGAGTGGTCCCCAGGGTTATGTCTTGTAATTTCTTTAACCATCGATTACCTCCCTGTGCAATATCCGGGAGCTGTAGTATGAGGCTATTCAATTCAACCGCTGAAAGTGGAGTATATTCCGTATGAGGGACACCTCCGGACATTTTATTCAACAGGGGAAAAAGTTTTACTTTCTCCAATGGTTTCGTGGCGATTGGGGGAAACTGATTCTCATACTTTTTCCAAACCTGAAAGCCCTGGATTAGATAAAGTGTTGTTTTCTGATCCCAATGAGGGTCAGGGTGATCATAAATTAGATCTCTCACTAGTGAGAGCTTGTCTGATCGTAAGGATCCTTCACGTGGGAAAAGGGCGGACTGGGGCTGGAGCGCCTCAGACCATCCTGCAAGATTATCAATCCATGGCTGGACATAATGCCATGAGTTCTCATGTAGAGCAACATATTGGGCAGGCGTGCTAGGCGGACCAGGTTCAGTACTGATATTCAAACCTGTAGGGTGGCGGGAACTGTCGATGACTGCAAGGCAGCGGCTAGATCCTTCATCAGTAAGATAACTGTGAGGATGACGCTGTCTGGTATGATGAGAAATGAAATCATGTTGTTGGGGTTTTGCGGATTTTGATATAGCAGATGCAATAGTGTCAGGGAGTGTTGACATGGACTTACGTAGGGAACGAAGTCCTTCTGAAACGAATGCGAGGTCATCTCCCATACTGGCCAGTGCGAGGCCAGGTGGCGGTGGACAGCCTGCACCTGAAGGAATCGGGGTGTCCAGGGGAAGGGTCTTAGGCAGATCTTTGGGTAAATCAAGGTGAGATGAATCTCCTTCCATCAAGGAGGAGAAACTTAGCACTGGGGGAGGTTCGTTTCGAATATTCATCAAATCTGTTTTAATTGGAAGTTGTTGTTTTAAAACTTCCCATGCTTCTTCTAATGGGGAAGATACCACTTTTGGTAGATCCCCAGTACCTGGTTTAGCTGGAAGTATGAGAGGACGGCGGAGAAGAGCTAGATCCTCCGCTAATTGGGGAATTTTACTCTTGGGGCGTGCACCTAATTGATCCCAGCTAGGAGGAGTAGAACACTCAGGTTCTAGAATAGGCATAGAAGAGTTCACTGGAACAGGGGGTGCTTTAAGGAAACCTCGATCATGGAGTTCCTGACAAATAGCCCGCGCTTGTGTAGCAGGACTACATGGAATGAAACCCATCTGTCGTAATTGGGACAGGATAGGGTACTGTAGGGATTCAGTGGGCAAGGGATCAGTTTGGACATGGGAGTCAAAATGTAGTGGTGGAGGTAATGTTTGAGTTGTGTGCTCCATATGTGGGTAGGTAGTCGTTTGGGTGGTCATGTGCGAAGTCAATCCTGATCTTAGACTAGGGTAGGTGGAGGTCTGGGCAGCTACGTCAATTTGACTGATAGCAGGATGCTGGACGGTGACCGGAACCAATGGGTTCGGGACACAAGGATATTGCTCAATAATGGGTGGGGGTATCTCAATCTCATGGCCTCCGATAGTACGATATACATGAGGCGGGGGTGGCGCTAGCGCCTGGGTAGTGCCTTGCATCGTTGGAGCAGCAGTAATAGTGGGCAATTGGGCGGTGGTTGTGGCCACTGGGATTGTTGAAGGGGTTATGGGCGTCTGGGTTTGTACTGACCCCTGAGATATTGGAATTGGGTCTTTTTGTGATGAGGGAAGAGATAGATCAACTACACCAGCAATATGCACGGTAGTAGGTGGGTCAAATCTGATAGGAGCGGGAGGTACCGCAGGCAGCGAAGGTATCGTTGTCTGTGATCCTTGAGATGGGGGGGTCTGTGTCTGAGATCCCTGAGAAATCTGTAGCTGAATTTTATCACAATATCCTGGGGGTATCGGGGTATATCCTACTGCACATGGTAGGAGTTTGGTAGTACCTGCAGCGGTAGCAGCATCATAGGGTGGAGGGGCCGTAGGTGTTATTGCCTTTTGGCAAGGGGCTTGATCGCAATCAGACCTCGCTAGGGCTCTGTCATGATGGTTTTGTGCAATAAGTATGAATTTATTAATAGCAGCTAAATGCTTATCCCTAGATTTTCCTGTTTTGTTGGATTCATTGTAGCAGATCAAAGCTTGGAGCTTACCCTGATCAAATGAACCGTTTATTGGCCATTCTAGTCCTGGGTCTTTAGCGGACCAAACGGTGTGCCAGGTCTGACATAAACGGGAAAGTTCTTTTTTATCAGCGGGGAAAAAGTTGAGAACTCTTTCCAGGGGGCTAGTAGAGGACTGAGTGGACATAATGGAGTCAGGTATAAGGGAAAAGCAATCCACATGGGGGGGGGGAAGGTGTGCAGTGTAAAATGGCAAATTTAAATCTCAAGGTGGATCCTAGTTCAAAGAATTATAATAGGTACCTCTATAAATATATATATAAATATATAAATAAAAAAGGTGCAAAAGAAGATCATTCAAAGGAAAACATGCATCATGCGTATAGAAAACACCTTTATACTCACGTGTCTTCAAGAGCGTCCCAGTAACAGAACCTAGAATATAAATTACCAATTGGCGGAAAGCCCTATGCTTTTGCCGCAGGTTAAATAAACAGACAATTGAAAGTCACAAAAGTGAAAAGAAAATAGAGCAGAAGGAGGTTAGTGTCAGCTATTATATATTTATACTACTCTATCCCAAATTAATAAATACTACTCCCCAGAGTGTGCTTCTAAAGGCGTAAAGAAACCCAGTTTCCCAGCCTACCAAGAACTATTCCGTATACATGGCAGAGCCCCCAAAAAGGGACATTGCAAACACTCCCAAAAAGGACTCAAGAAACCAGCGAATAAGGTGTCATGAGTCGAAGAGCAGCGGTCCAATGGGTTTTCGCTGACTAGTGAACTTCTCGTGTATGATTGAACTTCTCGTTTGCGACTAATCACCCCAAAGGACCTGTAGTTTGAGAACTTCTCGTGTACAACAACCCACTCAAAATTTTGTGGTTAGGAAACATCTCGTATATGACTAACCAAACTGCAACATTGGAAAGTTAGGAAACTTCTCGTGTAAAAGCTAACCATCCAAAAATATTGAATGCCCGAGTCAACCTGTATACAATCGCAACGAAAGTCGTTAGACGTCTCTTTATTAACCCCGCGCTCATCTATACAAGTAACTCATAGGTGGGCAATAATGCCGAAACCGCAGGCCACTCCGAAAATGGAATGGAAGTCTGCCCCTAATAGATAAGATGCCGTCATCCATTGAAGGATCTCCTTCAATGCATGTAAGTCCCAGACATCGGTATCAAAGTTAATTGCATGACACTAGTACAATAAAGTAGAGAGAGAAAAAATATTAAGAAATAAAGGAGAAAGAAAGAAAAAGGAAATAATAAATATGGCATGTTCCTAGAAAGAACCTCTGAAACCTAATCCAGAAGTAACAAGCAAAAAAATTATTTTAAAGGGAAAAAAACATGTAAGCTCTTCTGGTAAGGCACCTTAACTTTATCGTGTATACTAAGGCTGCCACACAGCAAACTATGGAAGGAAAGCTTGGAGGTGGTAGAGCGGAACAGGAAGGAAGCTAGGGCAGGCAGTACAAACTCAGTCATGCAAGACGAACAAAGCTGAAAAAGACTGTGAAATACTTAACCTTGTAGGACAGTTTTGACATACGTAGCTTGGTGTTAACGATTGTAGATGGGCAGCGGACCAGCACTGCCATTATAGAAGTAAAAGTTATGAAAATTTGAGCACAAATATTTGTACAAGAAAGATTCTGTAGCTAGCATGCTCTAGAAATCACGCTATACCCTTGTGTTATAGAACACAAGCACAATATGATAGCATTTAGATATAACAAAAACAGTTGCTTCTCAACAATATAACCACAATATGCAACAGTCTTTCTAAAGTACTACCAGTTAAGCATTCAGCAAGAAATACATGCGTATTAATCATACCAAGGTAAATGTGACATATATCTGTACAGGGCAAAAGAAAGTAACATCTATAGGAATTGAGTAAATTACCATTTAAAGTGCGAAAACCAGGATCATGAAGTATAAATCATGGGGGGCCACGTAAATGAACTATCAGCATAATACCAAAAACAGATTAAAGAAGCATTGTAACGTAATCACAGGAAGCCATACTCGGACAAAGAAGGAGAAAGCCGGTTTTCAAAGGGGTAAGTTATGTATGTTTGAAGAAAAGATACCTTTTTAACACTTTGTAAGCACATGGTGTAGCACAATGAAGTCTATCAGGCTGTCACTAGCAGCGCAAAAATAAAGAAACCTGTCTTGGGTTTAAAATCATGACTCAAAGACGGAGTGAGAAAGCATTAGAGTATCTATTGTTTAAGGGAGGTGAGCTGAAAGAGAGGGCAACGCACAAAAGTCAAGGCAGTATGAGCATAAATTTTGGGGAGTGGGAGACAACGTCCTAATAAAAGGAGAATGCAGAGTAAGACTAAGGTGCAGTGTCATAATCTGAAAAGTGAAAGAAAAAGAATACATCCGTACATTGTTACATGCTCAGAGGTGCCCGTATAACGGACTTGGCAGCATGAGGCATGAAAAGATAAGTCATTTTACAATTATGATACCTGCTAAGGAAATATACCAGAGAATCAGATAATCTCGTCGGCGTTAAGGGAAAGACCCTTGCATAAGTCCACCGTCGAGAATATGTTGGAAAAAAGTTGTACCAATGTCGAGGGGAAAACGGAGTTGAAAGATATGAAAAAGATATGAGAGGGAGTTAGTTAGATGGATTTAGGAGCAATACAGTTGACAGAGGATAGACAGCAAGAGGTTCACAATATCCCTGTGTAAATGACTGGTTAACTTGTACCACCTCAGCATAGAACAGAAAAAACGGACGGAGAAGGGGGAAAAAAAATTACTTTATGAGCTTTTAAAAGTGAACTGTAGAGCCTCCTCTGCCAAAGCAGTGCTGGACTGATAAGGCAGCTAAAGTGGGCAAGCTTCCCAGATTCTCATGTCCTTGAGATAGTGAACTACAGCGCTTGTTAGGGAAAACTCTTAAAAGTTACAGAAAGAAATGGCAGTTTCGGAAGCCTGGATAAGGATATGTGAGGGAAAAAAGGATTTAGAACTTCAGCTCTTCGGGCAAATTTAAATGGATTTATAAAGGCAGATTCGAAGCCCAAGAGGGAGTATATAATCAAGACTCACACCACATGGGACTGAGAAGGAAAAGGGATAGTTTTATAGGGAATCAAAAAAAAATGATTTCTAGTTTGCACCAGAAGCCAAAAAGGTGTATGTAAGGTGTTAAGTTACCCCAATTGGTATCGTGCGGGCCACATCCTTATAAATTTTAGGAGTCGGCAAAGCATCAGAGAAGAGGGCAGGGAGGATTATTATGGCAGAGAAAGTGGGAGCAGAACAAAGTGTTGTAGAGGAAGGAATTCAGATTGGACTTAAGGGAAAAAGAAGTGGCTATGGGGGTAGGGTGAGAGCACAGAACTGAGCAGCAGTGAAAAAGAGCAATCAGTTGAACTACGCAGCAAATAATAAAAAACCGGAAAAGCGCTTCAAAGTGAAAAAGAGCCAAGCCAGATTTTGACAGGTGGAAACCGGTGCCTTGTATGACAGCGGCATACAGAGATAAGAACTAAGAAAAGCAGAGACGGAACAGTATAGTCCACACAAAAATCCAAGTCAGACGGAGTGCAAAAACACACACAAAGATGCAAAAGGAGGAAAAAGAAAAAGGAGCGGACACACCCCCAGACAACAAGACGGCCATATACTGTCACAGAAATTAAAAAGGAAAGATAAGATCAGGAAATGTGTGTAACAGCTGAAAAGATAGCACAGGAGCATAAGATAGAAACTATATATGTGTAAGGAGAAACGGAAATCAGAGGTTCTGATGCTGCACTATGAGAAAGAGCCGAGAAAAGTACAGGAAGAAGGGCTGTTAGAGGGAAAGCATAGTGCAGAGGACTGAAAGAATAGAATAGGGTATGCTGGGAAGTGTAGTGCACAAAGGTGTGGATACGGATGGCAAAGAACTGAAGGAATATACAATTCTTGCAGTTATCATGAGAGACAGAGAAGTTTAAAACAACCGCAGATAAGACTTAGAGAGATAAGGGGAAAGCAGCAGTTGGACGGCGGTAAGCAGTGTTTGCAGCTGAAAAGAAAAGAAAGTTGTAGGAAGTAGGAGGGACAGTCCCGAGGCATTAAAAAAAAATCTCGTGGATAACTGTTTCAGCACAAGATCAAAAGTATGTGTCGCACACACAGAGTAAAGGCAATAGCAGATGTGAAAAGGTGGGGGCTGTCAGAGAAACCAGAAGGATTTTAGAAGGGAGCAATCTGAAAGCGTGCTGTTCTCCCAGAGTAAAGAAAATTCCCCCGAGACGGGAACATCAAAGAAACTGTACAGAAAAGAGAAGAGCAGGAATAGACCCAGGGGATTAATAGGAAGAGGTAGATAGAAGAAGTTAGGATGAAGGAGAACAGGAAAAGGGGGAAAGAACAGAATGCATAGTGAGGACAAGGATTTGATAAGGAGGGATTAAGACAGAACACAGGGTGGGATGGGAAACAGAAAATGCACAATCTCTGAGGATTGTTAAGCGAGTATGCTAGCATAAAGACCAATCCAAAGATTTTGAACATTGAAATAAACTTACAGCCAACCCCAAATCGCAGTCGCCTGGATTCGGTGTTATGCACCAAGCACACAACAAGCACAGTCTTGCGCACATCTTTCAAATCAAAGAGATGGACAGGATAGGAGAAAGAAAAGAGGGTGAGAAAAAAACAGTACAGAATATAGAAAGACAGAAACGAAGGTTTGACCACAAATAGAGATCAGCATAGACAAGGGCAGAGAAGCAGGTGTGTTAGGTCAGTGCAAGGCATGAAGACATTCAGGGAAGAAAGTAAAAAGACAGAAGAATAGAGGAGTATTTAAAGTAGGGGTGAGAACGGACAGAACATTGGTGCCCAATACCCCTGAAGTGGGCAGTGTCCGTGATAGGGGAAAAATGAAGGAATAACAGCAGGGAGATTGGGGAAGGAAAGATAAGAGAAAAAGAGAAAAAAGTGATAGAAAGATAACATAGAACATTTGAACGCACAATATAAGTATCCCCTCTTGCGTTCAAAAGAAGAGAAAGGAGGATAGAGTGAACGATCCCAGAAATAAAAATTCCCTACCAGATTGTACCAATTAATAATTCTAAAGATTTAGTGGCACTGGAAACAGGATTTGGAGAGACAAACCTATGGCTCGAATGGGCACATTATACTACAAAGAGTTTGAATGTCTCTAATTGTTATTTTTGTTCCCATGCAAGAGCAGAACCAACAGTTGTTCCTTTCCCCTTAGATCTCCAAAATGATCCAGATGGATTTTGGTGTATGTTGCAGTTATTGCAGGTTAAAGACGACATTAATCAGTCTTGTCAACACCTTGACGAGCACCACCCCTACTTACCCCCTCGGATGAGGATTCCACCTGCATTCAGGATTCCAAATCCTGCTACCAGATATCATACATGTCTGGAACGATATGGGGTGAAACAGACACGGTTTTTAGGAAACTTAACCAAGTGTAACATAACCTTAGGAAATGGGACTCTGAAAAATCTGAACCTAACACGGTTCTCACAGGCTAGAGCAGACATATGGTGGTACTGTGGAACCCGCACTATCCGCCATACACTTCCTAACAATTGGACAGGCAGATGTGCCCTAGTCAAATTGGTCATTCCAATCATTATAGCATCCTTGCCTCCTCCTCATAGTAGCTCTTCCTCACGAGTGAAGAGAAATGCAATGCCTGGATCTTTTGATGATCGGGTCTATATAGATGCTATTGGAGTTCCAAGAGGGGTTCCTGATGAGTTTAAAGCCAGAAACCAGATAGCTGCAGGATTTGAATCAGTTTTCTTTTGGTGGGCGACTATCAATAAGAATCTTGACTGGATCAACTATATATATTACAATCAGCAGAGATTTGTGAATTACACTAGGGATGCAGTTCAAGGAATTGCAACACAATTAGACGCCACTAGCCGGATGACGTTGGAAAATAGATTAGTTCTTGACCAACTTCTAGCAGCGGATGGAGGGGTGTGCCAAAAGATAGGCACCCAGTGTTGCACCTTTATCCCCAACAATACAGCTCCAGATGGATCAATTACCAGAGCTTTAGAAGGCTTAACCTCACTGTCGCAAGAATTGGCAGAGAACTCTGGCGTTGATACATCCTGGACAGGTTGGATGGATAGAGCTTTTGGTAAATGGAAAACATTTATCATTTCAGCAGCCACGACTATAATCATAGTGGTAGCAATTTTTGTTTTAGTAGGATGTTGCATAATCCCTTGTGCTAGAGGCTTAGTAGAACGCTTAATTGAAACCGCAATAATGAAAAGGACCACAGCAGGACAATATGCCCTGTACGAAAATCTCCTTCCCAACACCACAGGAGAAAACACATTGGACTATCTCCCTCCGAGAAGTACCAATCGCTATGCAACTGTTAGAGACACTGGAGAGATGTCTGCAACTGTATAATCAGATAATAGCGCACAGGGATAGAATGTAACCATATAAAGCTGTATAAGATGATGTGATCAATTGTGCAAATCTATGCAAATGTATAATTAAGATATAATCAGTATATAACCAATGAATTTGTGATTTATAACAATATAAATATATTGACATACATAAGAATAAGATAGAACCTGCATATTAAGAGGTTGAAGAAAAATTATATTGTAGTAACCATAAGTTTTAGTAGGATTGACATAATTGAAGTACTGCCAAGATGATACTTTCAAACCGAAAACGAAACAAATTGTACCAGTTGATCTTAAGACTCAGATAATTTGATGGCCTCATAGAATACCTTCTGGAATGGATGGTACCAAGGTACGTTAACCCTGGTGTCACCCTATGGGATAGGGTGAAGAGGGGAATGTTAATATATGGCCTAGCTTTAAGGCTACCACTGGAATAGTGATGGCCAAAGCTATGCAGCCAAGAACAACTGGGAAAAAAATACTGACTAGGCCAAAGAACAAGCAAGTGAATTAATATTTGAGAATCTGCTAAGAGCAGGTCTGAATAATGACTTCTGACACAAATTGGTACAATTTTTAAATCAAATATAGCATCTGTAATGAAAGATCAGATGAATAAAATGGAGCTTATTAGTTTTGGTATACAATGATACAGAGGTAAATAAAAACAGGGGGAAGAAAAAAGAGAGAAAAGATAATGCTGGAGGCAAGAAATGGGAGGAAACAGAGAGGATGGGGGAGGGAAAAGGCAGAGGCACAATGTTGGATACGGGGGGGGGGGGGGGGGGAGAGAGAAGCAAGGCAAGATGTTGGATATTTGGGGGGGGGGCAGAGAAGCAAGGCCCCGCCCCCTTTAGCCTCCCCAAACAGTTGGGCCACCGACCGCCTATGGATTGAGGTCTGAGAACATAGTTTCTAAAGAAATGTTTTCTAAAAACATCTGGAACAATGAAGAGTGAGTTACTGTTATACAAAACAGAATTAGGTGCTTTAAATATGCTATATTTTCTGAGGATCCATGAAAACAATAATAAGAATATAAAGCATTTCTAAATACACTTCAGTTGATGTTGAAGACTATATTTAGCTGGGATCAATGCATGATGCCTAATAGGGGAGAAAGTGAACCTCTAAAATCATAAACATAATTTGGGAACAGTACTTAGTATACTTACATCCCTAAGAACTGCAGCTTCAGCATTGTACCTCTCTGTAAGTCTCTCCCAGGCCCTTCTGTAGCGGAGCTATGCCCTCCTGCAGCCTGGGCTGACAAAGTACTATTCCTTGTTGCGGAGGAAGTCTAGCAAGGAGTGTAGTGTCATCAGCACTGAAATTCGGCATTCTCGTTTTCAGTGCCATGGCTGGATATGCCGGTAGATATGAGGTCGGTATGCATTGACGTCATTTCCATGCCAATTTCTAGGCATATTCTATATATGGTGTTTAAATTCATATGTCTTCTATATACTGCTTGGAATAAGGTGATTTTGGGGCTAATTTTCGAAAGAGAAGGACGTCCATCTTTCGACATAAATCGGAAGATGGACGTCCTTCTCCCAGAGACGTCCAAATCAGTATACTCAAATCCTGATTTAGGACGTCTCCAACTGCACTCTGTTGCACGGACGGCCAAAGTTCAAGGGGGCTTGTCGGAGGTGTAGCGAAGGCGGGACTTGGGTGTGTCTAACACTTGGACGTCCTTGACCCATAATCGAAAAAAACAAGGATGTCCCTGACGAACACTTGGACGTTTTCACCCGGACCTGTTTTTCTTACTACTAAGGCACAAAAAGGTGCCCGAACTGACCAGATGACCACCGGAGAAAATTGGGGATGACCTCCCTTTACTCTCCCAGTGGTCACTAACCCCCTCCCACTCTCAAGAAACATCTTTCAAAATATGTGGTGCCAGCCTTAGATGTCATACTCAGGTCCGTGACAGCGCATGCAGGTCCCTGGAGCAGTTTTAGTGGGTACTGTAGTGCACTTCAGACAGGCGGACCCAGGCCCATCCCCCCCTACCTGTTACATTTGTGGAGGAAACAGCGAGCCCTCCAAAACCCACCAAAAACCCACTGTACCCACATCTAGGTGCCCCCCTTCACCCGTAAGGGCTATGGTAGTGGTGTACAGTTGTGGGTAGTGGGTTTTGGGGGGCTCAGCACACAAGGTAAGGGAGCTATGTACCTGGGAGCAATTTATGAAGTCCATGCAGTGCTCCCTAGGGTACCCAGTTGTTGCCTTTGCATGTCAGGGGGACCAGTGCACTACAAATGCTGGCTCCTCCCACGACTGAATGGCTTGCATTTCATCGTTTTTGACATGGACGTCTTTGGTTTCGAAAATCGCCGAAAGTCAGAAACATCCATGTCTAGGAATGTCCAAATCTAGGGACGGTGAAATTTAAGGATTTGGACATCCCTGGTGGCATTTTCGAATTGAAAGTTGGACATCCATCTTGCTTTGAAAATATGGGTTTCCCCACCCCTGGATTTCGCCGTTTTGCAAGGACATCCAAATCGCAAATTGGACGTCCCTTTCGAAAATGCCCATCCACATCACATAGACAGAAGGTCATGTACCATGTATAGATTTAGGCACATGCATAGCCCCTAAGGGTATTCCATACATTGCGCCAATGTTTTATAGAATATGCTTAGGCGGAATTTACCTCCATGTGGAGTTTCTTAGGAACCATTTATAGAATCTAGCCCTACGTGTTTACGTGTGAATGCCACCCAGTTCCACCCAACCTCCACCCCTATAAACACCTACTGACAAATTATTCATCATCATGCCAACATGTGTACTTTCATGCTCATTGGAAATTTACAACAGACCATTTACATGCATGTGTGTGGCTACATGTATGTGAAAATTACTTTATAAAATTACCTCCTTGGCACATGCTATTATTAATAAGCCCTTAACTTTTTCTGGCCCCTAAATTGCCCCTGTAACCACTCACTTTTTTAGGATTCTGAATTTAGGAACTCAGTAAAACTAGACACCTAAGTTTAACCTTTCAGCCCTAGCCAATTCTTCAAAAGGCACAGTGGAAGATTCTAACTCCTAGATACCTAAATCCTTGGAAAATTGACCTAAATGTACATATCCTCAGGCGCTGAGTAAAGAAATGTTTTTCAAAAGTCTGTGGTGAGAAAAATTGGGAAATTTCGCATCAAAATTCTGGATAAAACTATAAATGCTATGCATTTTAGGAATACACAAAAGATGGAGGATATTCCGAGGAAAAGACATACGTACTATTTTTTCTATAGAAACAAGATAGGAACAAGTTTATGGGTCAATATTTAAACTCTGGGGGCAGCTTTTCTTTGAAATTCTGTTTGTGGTGTTTAAAATGTACCTGAATATTCTGCGCTGGCCAATATCTAAATAATTGTGATATTCAGTACTGCTATCTGGATAACTGTTTGATCCATCCAGCATTGATCCCTCTAAGCTGAGCTGGTGCCCTCCAATTGCTAGAGACAGGCTGTGACCAATTCAGGTCACAAATACCTGGCAGAAACCAATTAGTAGCAACATTCCATGCTATCAATCCCAGGGCAAGCAGTGGCGTCTCCCATGTGCATCTCAATAACAGACTATAAATGTTTCCTCCAGGAACCTATCCAAACATTTTTTAAATCCAGATAATGGTAACTGCTGTTACCACATCCTCTGGCAGAGAGTGAAAAAATATTTCCTCCTATTTGTTTTATTAATTATTAATAATAGCATTGTATTTCCATGTAATTTCATTGAGCGTCCTCTAGAATTTGTACTTTTGAAAAAGTGAAAAGTTGATTCACTTCTACTCGTTCTACACTACTCAGGATATTGTAGACCTTTATCATATCCCCCTTCAGCAATCTCTTTTCCAAGCTGAAGAGCCCTAAACATTTTAGCCTTCCCTCATATGGGAGGAGTTTCATCCCCTTTATCATTTTGGTCGCTCTTCTTTGAACCTTTTCTAATTTCGCTATCCTGCTTATTTTCGAAGGAGATCGCCGGCCATCTTCCGACACAAATCGGGAGATGGCCGGCCATCTCCTAAACCCGGCCAAATCGGTATAATCGAAAGCCGATTTTGGCCGGCTCCAACTGCTTTCCGTCGCAGAGCCGGCGAAAGTTCAAGGGGGTGTGTCGGCAGGGTAGTGAAGGTGGGACGGGGGCGTGGTTACGAGATGGGTGGCTTCGCCCAATAATGGAAAAAACAAAGCCGGCCCTGACGAGCATTTGGCTGGCTTCACTTGGTCCTTTTTTTTTCAGGACCAAGCCTCAAAAAGGTGCCCAAACTGACCAGATGACCACCAGAGGGATTCAGGGATCACCTCCCCTTACTCCTCCAGTGGTCACCAACCCCCTCCCACCCCCCCCAAAAAAAAAATTATTTTTTTTGCCAGCCTCTATGCCATCCTCAAATGTCATACCCAGATCCATGACAGCAGTATGGAGGTCCCTGGAGCAGTTTTTAGTGGGTGCAGTGCACTTCAGGCAGGTGGACCCAGGCCCATCCCCCCTACCTGTTACACTTGTGGTGCTAAATGTTGAGCCCTCCAACCCCCCCCCTAAAACCCACTGTACCCACATGTAGGTGCCCCCTTTCATCCCTAAGGGCTATGGTAGTGGTGTTGAGTTGTGGGGAGTGGGTTTTGGGGGGGGATTTGGGGTTCTCAGCACACAAAGTAAGGGAGCTATGCACCTGGGAGCAATTTTTGAAGTCCACTGCAGTGCCCTCTAGGGTGCCCTGTTGGTGTCCTGGCATGTCAGGGGGACCAGTGCACTACAAATGCTGGCTCCTCCCATGACCAAAGGGCTTGCATTTGGCCGGGTTTGAGTTAGCCAGGCCCTGTTTCCATTATGGCCGAAAACCGAAGCCGGCCATTTCTAAATCCGGCGATCTCAACATTTGACCTAAATGTTGAGCTTTTGCCGGCCCTGACCGTATTATCGAAAGAAAAGATGGCCGGCCATCTTTTTCGATAATACGGTTGGCTCCGCCTCTTTACGGAGCTGGCTCCGGAGATGGCCGGCCCCGTTCGATTATGCCTATATCATTTTTTAGATACGGCAAACAGAATTGGCTGCAATATTCAAGGTGAGGTCACACCATGGAGTCCTGCACATCTTGCCTGTCCTTTACTATAGAATATGTGACAGTGAAACCAGCACCTCCCCCCTCCCCCACACACTGGCAGGGCTGTAGGTGGAGGACTCCGGCTCAGCTTAGAGCCAACAGTGCATTCAGGTTCAGCTCTCGGCTGTCCTGGCACTATCCAGATAGCATAGGAGCAGATCATATACCCAGAAATGTTTAGTAATGCCTTCTGTTATATATTACTATCATGTATTCCATTACCAAGCAACCCAATATCATTATGTATACCAAATGTATATTCTCTTCTTACTTCCACTATCCATGATGTATTGTAAGCCACTTTGAACCTGCAAAGAGGTGGGAAAATGTGGGATACAAATGCAACAAGTAAGTAAATAAATAAATCATACTGCTGAAAATCACAGACTGGCCCAGGTGAGTGGCACTTATCTGGGTAGCAGGTGCCTTTAAATATCAGGCCCTCTGTGTGTGTATATATATATATATATATATATATGTCTCTTAATGACTGCAGCAATGAGCTGCCTGTCCTCTGACCCAGCCACACTAACTCACTGATAGGGACAGATGGATATCTTAAACACTATAACCTCAGACAACAGTTATTTGCATAAGAAAACAGATGGCAAATATTTAATTCGGCATTCTGGCAGCCTCATTCACAGTTATTTGCCAGCTTGAATCTAAATGCGATAAAATGTACATCTTCGTTTAAATATCTTTCAATATTAAATTTATGATCATTGTGCTATTTATTTATAATATGGAAATATTATTCTCTTCATATAGGTTTGGTGGGAAATGTCATAAATTGCAGTGTTGGCTCTAAAATTTCTTGAATGAAGAATCATATGTCATTTATTAGATGGAAAAGATGATGCACTGATCACTGCTATGTTTTATTAATTGATTTGTATATAAAGGGGAATTCTATAATGGGTGTCTATAATTAGGTGCCCAGAGGGTCTGCAGTTGGCACCTACTTTCCTTTATAGAATACTAGTGTAACTGGGTACTTACACACTTAACAATTAGGCGTGAACACTCTTCCATAGCCAGAGTGCTTGCATGTTAGGGCCTGATATTCAGCAGACGGTGGGCAATGCATTTGCTGTCCACCATTAGCTTTAATCTGGATATTCAATTTCAGGCTGTATCCAGTGACCGGCATTGAATATCTAGGTTTCACTGCAACCACAGCGTTTTTTTTGGAGAGACTGTTCCCAGAATCTAGCTTTCTATGTTTTTACAGCCGCACCAGCCTGGTTTATTTTGAAGTTTTGTATCAGCTGGTGACCTATTGCCCCTGCTACAGCCATTTTTATACTGGTGAGACATGGCCATGTCGGGCATTCTATGCTGAATAACTAGGAGCTTTTAATCTACTAATAAAGACATTTTTTACAAGGTCTGCCTCATAGTTTTATCTTCCGTATTGGATTTGACGGACCGATTGCCTTGTTGTTTTCTGACTGCTATTTAAGCAGCCTATTTTGATTGTTCAACATAGCTGGTTAGGTGCTGAATATCCGCGTCTAATGGGCTATGTTTTGTGTTATAGCCGGTTAGCAGCTAGCCACTAACCAGAATATTCAGTGAGAGATAACCGGTTATTTCCCACTGAATATCTGTGGTTAGGTGCTTAAACCCTATTTAATCAGGCTGGTTAAATACAGTAGTTTTGAATATCAGAGGGTTATTGCCTAAGTGCTGCAGATACCCACGTAACTTACAGAATTCTCTAAGTTATGCCTGTAAGTGTGAGCCCTGTCCATGCCTGCCCAAGCTTTGCTCTTGTGTATGTCCTTCTTGATAATGTGCACTGTTCCCTCTGCACTGAGTGGGAGTCATCCTCCTACAGTCCTGCCAGTGGGTGGTGCTGTTTCACTATCATGTTTCCAATAGTGAGGGACAGGCAAGCTCTGCAGGACTCCAGCGAACCTGCCTGTCCCTAGAGACTGAAAATGCAATATTGAGCACCAGCCCCCATTGGTAGCAATGCAGTTGGAGAACTTCCGCTCAGCTTAGAGGGAACAGTGGTAATGTGTGCGTTCTAAGTTAAGCAGATATTTACAGAATAGCACCTGAGCAGAATTTTGACATTGGCATCCATGTTTATACACATACATGTGTGAATACCATTGTGATAAACATTTACACGTGTAATGGGTACATAAATGTTAGCACCCATGTTATATAATTGCTCTCTAGGGTTTAAATGGTAAAATAGTTGCAGAAAACAAAAACTAGTGAAAGAATGTAAATACATATCTATCTATCTATCTATCTATCTATTGGACTAGACTCTATTAATGGCTCCTAAAGAATAAGTGTTGAAAAATAATGCAGAGTAGCCTAGTGGTTAGTGCGGCAGACTTTGATCCTGGGGAACTGGGTTCAATTCCCACTGCAGCTCCTTGTGACTATGGGCAAGTCACTTAACCCTCCATTACCCCAGGTACAAAATAAGTACCTGTATATATATGTAAACCGCTTTGAATGTAGTCGCAAAATACCACAGAAAGGTGGTATATGTTAGGGCCTGGAGCAATCTTCTTCAACCCCTACGCCAAGCCCCCTCCCTACCCATCTTCAAATCTCTGCTTAAAACTCACCTCTTCAATGCTGCTTTCGGCACCTAACCTTTCGTGTAATATAGTATGCCCTATCAGACGGACTCTTCACTTGTCTTTTGACTGTACACTCGTCTTTAGATTGTACACCTGTCTTTTAGATTGTACACTTGTCTCTAGATTTACACCTGTCTTTTAGATTGTAAGCTCCTTGAGCAGGGACTGACCTTCCATGTTTAAATTGTACAGCGCTGTGTAACCCTAGTAGCGCTTTAGAAATGTCAATTAGTAGTAGTAGTAGTATATCAAGTCCCATTTCCCTTTCCCTTAAGGCTTAAGCGGTATTCTATAAGCCATGCCTAAAGTTCAGCAGAGTTCATACAAAAACACATAACTGGAGTGGTCACGCCTAAATTTAGGCCCCGGGATTTGCACCAATGAAGATATGATGCAAATGCAGAGCACCCATATTCTATAATTATGTGTGTAACTCAATGCCACTTCCCTGATCTGCCCTGAAACATCCATGACCCTCCAATTTCCAAGCTCCCTTTTTCGGGCTGCACGTAAATTTTAGGTGTGGATCTTATGCCTAAATTTATGCATGTTAGCCCCAATTAAATCTAATTAGAGTCAAATGCTTGTTAAAATGCTAATTATTATGACTAATTGGCTTGTTATTCTATTAAATTGCATGCACAAATTGGGGCATGTCTAAATTTGCAAATGCAATTTATGGTGACATTTATAGAATCAGGGGATGGAGCTCAAAATTGCACACACACAAAGTTGAGTCTGTGCAATTTAATTGAACGAGCCACTTACTACCAATAATTGGGAGCTAACAATCAGTTATTGGTGCTATTTGGCAACAATTTGAATTTACGCATGCATCTTTGTCGTTGGAATTCTATAAAGATGTGTGCAGAAACTTTTGCGTGTGGATCTAAGGAGGTGTGGCCATGGAAGGAACATGGGTGGGTCAGGGGCATTCCTAGAATCTGTGTGTAGTGTTATAGAATACAGTAAATCTGCACCTAACATAGAGCCCCTTTGACAAAGCTGAGGCAAAAGGGGGCCTGCAATGGCATTGGAATTTGTGTTTTTGACACGCACCAAGGCCCCCTATTACCACTGCGGGTAAAAGGCAAGTCTTTCTTGTTTTCAGGAAATGGTCATGCGGCAAGTGAAGCACTTGCCACACGGCAATTTCTGGGGGGAGCACTTACCACCACCCATTGAGGTCACAGTAAAGGTTCCCGCACTAACCTAGCGGTAACTGGGCAGCGAGCGGCATTGCCCAATTACCACTAGGTATACACTGGTGCTACAAAAATAAAAATATTTTTGTAGCGCCGGATATGACTCATGCTGGAGATGGGAACTACTATCGGGCTGCTGAGGTAGCCCGGTGGTACCTCCATTTTAGTGAGCAGGAAGCCCACATTGGGCTTACCACTGCTTTGTAAAAGGGGACCTAAGGACCCTGTTTACTAAGGTGTGTTAGCGCTTTTATTCCTATGGGTGTCTCTAGCATTAGAGCATGCAAATTTTTAGCGTGCGCTTAAAACGTTAGCGCGCCTATAGTACGGATTAGTAAACAGGGCCCTTAGGCACAAGTATTTACACCAGGTTTCAGTTGTTGTAAATCCTTGTGTCCAAAATTAGGTGAAGATCCCGGTGGTAAGTGCTATTCTACAAACAGCACCCAACTCACAACTCTATTTATAGAATAGCTCTTAGCGCCCATTTTTCAGTGCCCAAACTTGGGTGCCATTTACTGACTTTAGCCCTCAGTTTTTTGTTTAAACTCTGACTGCAGTGCAGAAAGATATACCCGGATATTCAGCGCCAAACAATATCCAGATATAGGCATTGAATATTCTGATACAGTTATGGCTGCTGGCATTATCCAGATACTAGTGATATTCAGCTCCAGTGCCCAGTTAACTATATGGCTACTTAGGACAGCCATGTTTGCTTGCTTAAGTTACCTGGATACCTATCCAAATATTAGAGCTGTAGATTGCTGCCAAGGCAGTCTGCAGGGATTTTCAGTGGCATTGTTCAGGGGATGCATTCCAGGTCTTGGGGGCTACTCTGGAGATAGTGGATGCTCAATGTTTTTATGGCCTCTGAGTAGCATACAAGATTTGGGCATTTTTACTTGAAAAGCGCTTGAGGTACCTGGTACAAACTGTAGTTCTTTCACACCTAGACTACTCTGACCTGGTTTACCTGGTACTGCAGGCCAGGTGTACGGATTCCTGGTTTGCAAATTTTTTGGCAACATAGTAGTGAAATTAGTGCTATGTGGGTCTAGGTGGCAAAAGGCAACTTCATTTTTTATTTACCTTCACTGGCTTTCAACTGAGGTCCAAATTTGTTTTAAGATACTGTATTTTGTTTATAAAAATGTCAGTCAATTGGCTATTGTATAACTGGGGAATTTAGTTGAACTTCATGCTTCAGATCATTTCTTACAGCCTGTCAAGGGCTTATGTTATCATTACCTTCAGTCAAAGAGTTTCCATCTGTCCAACTTGTACTTTAAAACGGGCTTGTCCAAATTCAGTCCCTGAGGGCAGCAAGCAAGCCACAGTTTGTATGTCTTCTGTCTCCATCATATGCATGTCTCTGTCATGAGTATTCATTAGGGATTTCCAGAAATTCTGGTTTGTTTGCAGTAGGGCTGTACCGAATATTCGTATTTGATTTGGTCCCGAATACATTATTCGTATTCGGCCGAAAAGTAATTTAATTTTGAATATGAATAATCTGGGGTTTTACTGTGCTAAATTTAGTTAATAATGGAAAACTTGGGGCCCTGATCCATACTCCTCCCATAGTTAAGCTCCTTTTGAGTTGCTCAATATGAAATTTAGTTGCAGATATTATAGAATAGTGACTAGGACAGATGCGTGTACAATTCCACATTTTTGCTAATTAACTCCAATTATTGATTGTTGATGCCTCATTAACTAATTAATTTGCATGCACATATGCTCTGAGTGCCCACATTTGGGCAACCTATATAGAATCTGGAGGCTACTGACTTCAGGTATTCTCCTTCTCACTTGCTAAGAGGTACCACTATACTGTGAGCTCTGATGTACCTCAGGCAAGTGATAAAGGGACCTCCCAAAATTGTAAACATGGTTTCGGGGTGGGCGGGGAGGGGTAGGTAGGGGCATGCATATATGGGGAGAGAAATCTAAGAGGTTTTTTTGGGGGGGAGGGGGAGGAATGCTGGCTTCGGCCTAACCCCTGGTAAGCCTTTCCTCAGCTGAGAGGTGCCCAGCTCTACCACCGGCTGCCTTTCAGGTGCTGTGGAGGACTTGCAGCTCATCTGCATATCCTTACAGCCTTCTCCGGGGTGACACCCAGGTCCACTCCGATCCACTCAGGGCCTCCGCTCTAGGTGCTGCGCGCCGTTAGGCATTTTTCTCTTTGTATCTAATATTTTTCCAGTTGCTAAAGTACCTTAATCGTTTATGGCCCCTATTCACATTCTCTTCCTAGCTCTGTCCCTTCCTAATCTTTTCCCTCACCCCCTACCTCTCTCCGCTACAGGAACTCACTTCCCATCCATTGACTTCATCACCTCACCTTCTCTCCTACCCTCTTCCTCCCTCTTGGCTTTTAATCTCCGTCTCTTTCTTCCCTCCATTTTGCCTTCCCCATTCCACCTAAATACCTCTCGCCTTCGACGCCTTCGTGGCCACACCTCTCCTACTCTCCTCCGCTCTCTTTACTCCTTCTCTTACTCTCAGCTGGTGACATCAATCCCAATCCTGGCCCTCCTCACCAACTATTATCCAAACTCTACAGATCTCACCGTGACCTCTCTAACCTCATCTCTATTCCTCTACTCCCCTGCTCTTCTCTGCCCTTCTCTTGCGCCCTATGGAATGCCCGCTCTATCTGTAACAAACTCCCCTATATCCAGGACCTCTTTATCTCGCGTCACCTCCATCTGCTCGCCATAACAGAAACCTGGCTCTGCCCTGATGACTCTGCTTTAGTCGCAGTCCTGTGCCATGGCGGTTATCTATTTTCACATACTCCTCGCCCTGCTGGCCGTGGGGGCGGTGTTGGACTACTTCTCTCTCCCTCCTCCAGATTTCAACCCCTTCTTCCACCTCAATCTCACTGTTTTTCCTCCTTTGAAGTCCACTCTATCCGCCTTTTCTCTCCTCTGCCTCTTCGAATAGCGGTCATTTATCGTCCCCCTGATAAGTCCCTTTCATCCTTTCTCAGTGACTTTGACGCCTGGCTTGCCTTCTTCCATGATCCTTCCTCCCCCTCTCTCATCCTTGGTGACTTTAATATTCCTGCTAATGATCCTTCCAACTCTTATATTTCCAAGTTACTCGCTTTAACGTCATCCTTTAATCTCCAACTATGCTCCACCTCCCCCACTCATCAAAATGGTCACTGTCTTGATCTCATCTTCTCCTCCAACTGTTCACCTTCTAGTTTCCTTGCCTCTGATCATCCCTCCTCTGATCACCATCTTATAACTTTCACACTTAAATCTCCTCCCTCCCAGTCCCGTCCTATCCTATCTAATTTATCTAGGAATCTTCATGATATTGACCCTTCATCTCTATCCTCCCATGTTTCAAACCTCCTCTCTACTGTGGCACCATCCACGTCTGTCAACGAGGCTGTTTCTTCTTACAACAATACTCTATCCTCTGCCTTAGACACTCTTGCACCTTTGATGACCCGCCCTGTAAGGCGTACAAAACCCCAACCTTGGCTGACTTCTAATATCCGCTACCTACGTTCCTGTACCCGCTCCGCCGAACGCCTCTGGCGGAAATCTCGGGCCCTTGCTGATTTCTTACACTTTAAGTTCATGCTGACCTCCTTCCAATCTGCTCTTTTACGTGCCAAACAGGATTATTATATCCAACTGACCAACTCTCTTGGCTCTAATCCTCGACTTCTCTTCACCACATTGAACTCTCTCCTCAAGGTGCCCCCTCCCCCAACTCCCCCTTCATTATCTCCTCAGACCCTTGCTGAATTCTTTCACAACAAGGTTCAAAAGATAAACCTTGCTTTCTCTACCTCACCACCTCTCCCTCCACTAGTCCGTTCCCCTGTCTCTCCTTCCCCTCATTCCCTTTCCTCCTTTCCTGAAGTTACTATTGAGGAAACTACACTTCTCCTTTCTTCCTCAAAATGTACCACCTGTTCCTCTGATCCTATTCCCACCCACCTTCTTAATGCCATCTCTCCTGCTCTTATTCCTTTTATCTGTCACATTCTCAACCTCTCACTTTCCACTGCGACTGTCCCTGCTGCCTTTAAACATGCTGTGGTCACACCTCTCCTTAAGAAGCCTTCACTTGACCCTACTTGTCCCTCTAATTACCGACCCATCTCCCTCCTTCCTTTTCTCTCCAAATTACTTGAGCGTGCTGTTCACCGCCGCTGCCTTGATTTTCTCTCCTCACATGCTATTCTTGACCCATTACAATCTGGTTTTCGCCCTCTCCACTCAACCGAAACTGCGCTTACTAAAGTCTCCAATGACCTATTACTGGCTAAATCCAGAGGTCAATATTCCATCCTCATTCTTCTTGATCTTTCCGCTGCTTTTGACACTGTCGATCACAGCATACTTCTCGATACCCTGTCCTCACTTGGATTCCAGGGCTCTGTCCTTTCCTGGTTCTCTTCCTACCTCTCCCTCCACACCTTTAGTGTTCACTCTGGTGGATCCTCTTCTACTTCTATCCCTCTGCCTGTCGGCGTACCTCAGGGTTCTGTTCTTGGTCCCCTCCTCTTTTCTATCTACACTTCTTCCCTTGGTTCATTAATCTCATCCCATGGCTTTTCCTACCATCTCTATGCTGATGACTCCCAAATCTACCTTTCTACCCCTGATATCTCACCTTGCATCCAAACCAAAGTTTCAGCGTGCCTGTCTGACATTGCTGCCTGGATGTCTCAACGCCACCTGAAATTAAATATGACCAAAACCGAGCTTCTCATTTTCCCCCCCAAACCCACCTCCCCGCTCCCCCCGTTTTCTATTTCTGTTGATGGCTCTCTCATTCTCCCTGTCTCCTCAGCTCGAAACCTTGGGGTCATCTTTGACTCTTCTCTCTCCTTCTCTGCTCATATCCAGCAGACCGCCAAGACCTGTCGTTTCTTTCTTTACAACATCCATAAAATCCGCCTCTTTCTTTCCGAGCACTCTACCAAAACCCTCATCCACACCCTTGTCACCTCTCGTTTAGACTACTGCAATCTGCTTCTTGCTGGCCTCCCACTTAGTCACCTCTCCCCTCTCCAATCGGTTCAAAACTCTGCTGCCCGTCTCATCTTCCGCCAGGGTCGCTTTACTCATACTACCCCTCTCCTCAAGACCCTTCACTGGCTCCCTATTCGTTTTCGCATCCTGTTCAAACTTCTTCTACTAACCTATAAATGTATTCACTCTGCTGCTCCCCAGTATCTCTCCACACTTGTCCTTCCCTACACCCCTTCCCATGCACTCCGCTCCATGGATAAATCCTTCTTATCTGTTCCCTTCTCCACTACTGCCAACTCCAGACTTCGCGCCTTCTGTCTTGCTGCACCCTACGCCTGGAATAAACTTCCTGAGCCCCTACATCTTGCCCCATCCTTGGCCACCTTTAAATCTAGACTGAAAGCCCACCTCTTTAACATTGCTTTTGACTCGTAACCACTTGTAACCACTCGCCTCCACCTACCCTCCTCTCTTCCTTCCCGTTCACATTAATTGATTTGATTTGCTTACTTTATTTATTTTTTGTCTATTAGATTGTAAGCTCTTTGAGCAGGGACTGTCTTTCTTCTATGTTTGTGCAGCGCTGCGTATGCCTTGTAGTGCTATAGAAATGCTAAATAGTAGTAGTAGTAGTAGTAGTCTTCATAGATTCATAGGGAGACCAAGGCTTCATATTTCTCATATTTTTTATGGATGTACTGGGAACCAGAGAGGGGGCAAAGTTTGAGGTACATTTTTTTTTGTTTTGTGTCTTGAGGAATAGATTGGAGTTCAGATTTCAAGGTTTACAGAGGATGGCCAAGCCCGGGGGGGGGGGGGGGGGGGGGGCTCTTTAACACACTTTACAGCACTAACTGAGAAACTCAGCCACACAAACAACTGTACTAAAACGAATTGGTCATAATCGACCAGCCAAAATTCAGCTGTAAACCTAGTCAGCTACCATCTGCTGAAAATGCTCCTAAAATTAACCAGTTATCCTTGTTGCTTAGAAGCTTTGGGAAAACTGATCAGACTGTAGCAAATAAAACCTTTTGACTGATAACCGAAAACAAGAAGAAAAAAGATGAAGACATCGAACGCCTTTGGGAAAGAGTAAGGCAGAAAGTTGCACATAAGATTATTGCAGACATTCTTTTATCATTAGATTGTTGTTGATTGCAATTAGGAGACTTATAGCTTAGAAATGATCTTTTTTATGACTTTGTGGTAGTTTGCAGGCAATACCTCATTGGTTTAAGAGGTTTTACTTCATGCTTTCCTTTTCTTAATGGCCCGAAAACATATTATGCTCCTCTGTATATAAAAACCATGCTGAAAAGCATGTGGCGTTCAGCAGAATACGTGTATTTAAGTTGAATTAAATTAGCACTGAGAGTTATTAAGGAACCCTTCTATACCATTTGCAAATGAAGTGTGATCTACATTGAAATGAATAATAGATGAACAGTTTTACAGAATGTAGAAACAACTGCTGAAAGAAGCAGACGTTCCTCATTCCCTATTATCTGCTTCACCACTGCATTAATCCATGTTTCTGCAGGGTAAAACTTTCAGCCAAATGTATTTGCTGCCATTCAGTATGGGCTTCTGTAAATAGCTATACAGTAATGTGTCAGTGACCTGTGAGGCTTCTGATCAATACAATCAATAAATAATTAAGTTTTAGGTTGGAAATGCTTTGGGACTATTTCTGTGGTATGGAAACACCCTGGGCAAAAATAAGTAAATAAATAAAAAAAACCCAAGGAAGGAAGCTCAAAGTAAATACCATGTAATCCGTTTTACTTGGAGGGTGGTAAATGCATAGAGTAATCAAATGTTATGAACAGAGATGGTGGAAGGAAAAGTGTGTCAGAATTTTAGCACGTTTGTTACAGAGATAAAAGCAGGGGGCGTATCTGAGGTTCGGCAGTAGGGGGGGCAGGGGCTAGAGTGAGGGGGCACATTATAGCCCCCTGGCCACCGTCGCCCCCCCACCACCGTCAACCCTCCCCCCTACCGCCGTTAACTCTCCCTCCCTCCCCCGCCTACTGCCGTCACCTAGTTCCAGTTGGACGGAGTCTGACGTCGCAGCACGTTGACGTTACAACGTGCTGCGACGTCAGACTCCGTCCAACTGGAACTAAGGATGCATGCAGCTTTCACAGCACGACAAGGATGAAGAAGTTAAAGAAGACCGCGGCTGGACTGGTGGGGGGGTTGGGGTCCCCCGCCAGCTGAAGCAATATTTTAAAAAGCCGGCAGGAGGAAGCGGACCTCGGGGGTAGGTGACGGCGGTAGGCGGGGGAGGGAGGGTTAACGGTGGTAGGGGGGTCCAGGGCAAAATCTGCGGGGGCCCAGGCCCTGTGGCCCCACGCAGATACGCCCCTGGATAAAAGACAAGGGTACACCCAGGGCTGAATTTGCAAAATGGGGAGGGGATGGAGGTTGATTTAGGAATTTACGTTTTTCTGTTTTATCTGTGCAGAATTATATAGGATCAAAGAAGGAAGATGACAAAATTAATAGGCCTGATATTTAGGAGCTGCAGCCGCCAAATAAAGTAAAGCAGCATCAGTGACACTTAAACTTAATTTGAATATTAAGCAGCGCTATACATGTGACAAACACTGCTGAATGTATTTTATGTGGTGACTTTGTTGCTGTTTCAATGTATAAGCAGGTAAAAAAAAGTTGGGGCTGCTGGTTTCTGGTTCTCAAACGAGAAGGAAAGGCTAGAGCTGGGCCCCATGCAACAGGTCAGGGCTCTGGCAGCAGTTGCAGGCAGCTGTGGTGCTGCTGGAAAGGAGAGCTGACAGTGCCAGGGCAGCAGAGGTGGAGCCACAAGTCCTGCTGTGAACCCAGAAGTGCTCCTGGCTTGACCACTTCAGGAGCGGCGGGATCCTGGCGTGCAGAAGAGGGAGGCAGGCAGTCATCCCTCGGAGGCAGCGGTGGTGCTTGTCTGTGCCGTGTGCTGGCTGGGGGGAGGTAAGAGGTTGGCTGGCACTTGGCGCGTGTGTGAAGGTTCATGCATGTGCAGAGCAGGGTTCTGACAGGCAGGAGAGGCACCAATGGCATGTGGATCATGCCAAAGTTAGTGGCAGAGCCCTGAGAGCACAAAAACCATTAAGGAGGGCTGAGTGAGCCACCGGGAGTGGAAAGTTTGATCACAGGGGTCCTGGCAATGGAATTCTGGCTTTGGGGAGGTTGGGCAGATTGAGCAAGCTACAAGTCACAATATGTGGCATGCAAATGTCGACAGTGTGTAAGAGTGCTGTGCATGTATGTGTAGGGCAAAGGCTAGCAAACTGGCAATGCTTCAGGGCAGTAGTATGGAGAATGGCTGGACAGGTGGGTGAGTGTATGTATGATTGTGGGGTGCTAGTGGGTGTTTTTTTGTTTGAATTGAGCATGAGGGTGCTCAAAGAAGTTGATAAGGCTGTGTGAGCCGTTGATGGGCAGTTGGGAGACAGAGATTGAGAAAGCAGGGTGCTGCTATATGAGTAGACCTTGAGAGGGGTTCTTTTGAGAGGGGGGAAGGGTATCTCACTAAAACTTCAAATACTGGGGTCATTGTTTGAGTCGTTGTCAGCATTGGAATTCAAGTTGTTACTGATATGTTTCTACGTGACTTGATGTGCTTTATATTGGGGCTATTTTGTTTGAATTTTTACATGATTGTAAGTTGTTTTTCTCTTATGTGGAGGGGCATAATCGAACATGAATGCCCATCTCCATGGGCGCCTATCTCTGAGGACGGGTACGCAAAGGGGCGGGACAGACCGTATTTTCAAAAAAGATGGGCCTCCATCTTTTGTTTCGATAATACCATTGGTGTCGGGCAAATGCATCGGATTTGTGCAGATTTGAGCTGAGCGGTATCGGTTTTCAGCGATAATGGCAACCGAAGGCACCCAGCTCAAAAACGAACACTCCAAGGCATTTAGTTGTGGGAGGGGCCAGGATTCGTAGTGCACTGGTCCCCCTCACATGCCAGGACACCAACCGGGCACCCTAGGGGGCACTTGTAAAAAGTAAAATTAAAAATGAAAATACCTCCCAAGTCTATAGCTCCCTTACCTTGGGTGCTGAGCCCCCCAAATCCCCCCAAACCCACTCACCACAACTCTACACCATTACCATAGCACTTATGGGTGAAGGGGGCCACCTAGATGTAGGTACAGTGGGTTTTGGGGGCGATTTGGAGGGCTCCCATTTGCCAGCACAAGTGTAACAGGTAGGGGGGGATGGGCCTGGGTCCACCTGCCTGAAGTCCACTGCACCCAATAACAACTGCTCCAGGAACCTGCATATTGCTGTGATGGAGCTGGGTACAACATTTGAGGCTGGCAAACAGGCTGGGAAAAATTTTTTTTTTAAGTTTTTTTTTTTTTGTGGGAGGGGGTTAGTGACCACTGGGGGAGTCAGGGGAGGTCATCCCCGATTCCCTCCGGTGGTCAGCTGGGCAGTTGGGGCACTTTTTGGGGACTTGTTCATGAAAAAAAAGGGTCCCATCCTCGCTATCATTTTAGTCGCCCTTCGCTGCACCTTTTCCAATTCTACTATATCTTTCTTGAGATGCGGCGACCAGAATTGAACACAGTACTCAAGGTGCGGTCCAATGGCATTATAACATCCTCACACCTGTTTTCCATACCTTTCCTAATAATACCCAACATTCTATTTGCTTTCCTAGCCGCAGCAGCACACTGAGCAGAAGGTTTCAGTGTATAATCAACGACGACACCCAGATCCCTTTCTTGGTCCGTAACTACTAACGTGGAACCTTGCATGACGTAGCTATAATTTGGGTTCTTTTTCCCCACATGCATCACCTTGCACTTGCTCACATTAAATGTCATCTGCCATTTAGCCGCCCAGTCTCCCAGTCTCGTAAGGTCCTTCTGTAATTTTTCTCAATCCTGTTGTGAGTTAACGACTTTGAATAACTTTGTGTCATCAGCAAATTTAATTACCTCGATGGTTACTCCCATCTCTAAATCATTTATAAATATATTAAAAAGCAGCGGTCCTAGCACGGACCCCTGAGGAACCCCACTAACTATCCTTCTCCATTGTGAATACTGACCATTTAACCCCACTCTCTGTTTCCTATCCTTCAACCAGTTTTTAATCCACAATAGGACATGTCCTCCTATCCGATGACCCTCCAATTTCCTCTGTAGCCTTTCATGAGGTACCTTATCAAACGCCTTTTGAAAATCCAGAAACACAATATCAACTGGCTCTCCTATGTCCACATGCTTGTTTACTCCTTCAAAGAATTGAAGTAAATTGGTCAGGCAAGATTTCCCCCCACAAAAGCCGTGCTGACTTGGTCTCAGTAATCCATGTCCTTGGATGTGCTCTGTAATTTTGTTTTTAATAATAGCCTCTACCATTTTCCCCGTCACCGATGTCAGACTCACCGGTCTATAATTTCCCGGATCTCCCCTGGAACCTTTTTTAAAAATTGGCGTTACATTGGCCACCCTCCAATCTTCCGGTACCACGCCCGATTTTAAGGATAAATTGCATATCACTAATAGTAGCTCCGCAAGCTCATTTTTCAATTCTATCAGTACTCTAGGATGAATACCATCTGGTCCTCTCATGTACAAGTCCATTCATTCTGCACCTCCATGTTACTTTTCCTTTCTTACCAGCACTTATCCAGTTCAGTGCTGACTTCTGTAAGTTCTTTTATATCAAATAATCACACACAAAACAACTATTCTGGACTTGTTTGCTCAGGGATATGACAGTACCTAATTGGTCCTTAGACTCTCACTAGCTAGTTGTATCAATGAAAGGAATAATGCCACAGATGGAATAAATTCTGATTTATTAGAAAATATAAGAATATGTAGCAAATGCAAAGCAAATTACAAAAATAAGATTGTTCTACCAAAAATATATTTTATCACCAAGATATATACAAAGAAATATGATTATCCAAATAAACTATATAGACAAGTAATAATACAGCTAATCACACCACTAATATCCTAAAGATTATTATGAGAACTTACATAACTAATATGTCTCGTGCAAAATACACACTTAGCAGGTAATGATTCACTAACCACCAGTCCTGATAAACCAGTCTGTCACAGATAAAACCATGGACTAACCTGCTTATCTCTTACCCTGCAGTCTGTATTGTAGACTTCCAGTGGTAAAAAATCAGATTCCGCCATTGAGACTCGAGCTGAAGCCCCAGCGAGTCTCTCAGTCCAGGAATAAAATCCAAGATCTGTATTCTGATACTGATAACACAGCCTTCCGGGTAGGCCTAGTATTGTAGCTGAGCTAACCTTGTCAGTTTGCTACAAGGTATGCAGTTCACTGGTGTGTTTAGAAAATCAGTCTCTCTCTCTCTCTCTCTCTCTCTCTCTCTCTCTCTCTCTCTCTCTTCGGAGCAATCTATCCACAACAAGTCTTATGGTCTTCTCCTCCCTCTTCAGTCCAACACTGACATCTTTCTGGGTCAGATGATACCTATGGACCAATCACAATGGTGTAATTCTGTCCAGCCAAATACATTCTCATGAAGAGAGGCATTGTTCTTAGCAAAGAAACTGTTATCAGACTGCAAGCAAACCTCCCTGTCAGTTCTCCTACACCTGAGAACATCTGTGTCTGTGTCTGTTACTCTCCTCCGCTCTTCCCAGGAGATAATCCGGCTAGTTTACAGAAAACAATGTGTCCTTGGGTGAAGTCATCGTGGTATTCCCAACAGTAATGTACCTTTGTAGAAAAGCTAGTTTCTGATGGTTGCAGATGTATTCAGGCCACAGGCTGTAGAATCCATATTGGTTATGAAAGCATGGTTCAGGCTTGTATAGGCCCCAGACCGGCAAAGGTGAGATAGCGGGAAAATACCCCTACACTTCATCCTTACTTCACTCCTGGATCATCCACACAATAGCCAGTTTCTGCTTTAGTGGCTAGAGGGGGTATAAGTGGCACTATCCGAGTAAGTGTTGTTGAATATTTATTCAGGACCCACTCAGTGCCAGTTAACCAGGCAAGATGTTTCTATTTGGTTAACTGAATTTGAATATTGAGCCCTTAGTGATTATTAGGAATTTGCCTTGTTTGTGTGTCTTAACTAGAGAGCAAGCTCCAGTGGAGCAGGGACTGGCTCTAATTTAGTAATAGTAGCAAGTCTCTTTTCAGTATCTTTTTTCAACACTTAAGTACAGGAGGGCTAATTACATTTTTACATTTTACCCAGAGGACAGGGTAAGACATAACATAGCAAAACTTTACTTGTTAAATTTCCTAAGCATAAAAAGACTCTTACATTTCATCTGCACTCCTGAATGGAGCTTATGTGTAAGTTCAAGAGTTCTAGGAAAAAGAATTAAACAATATATAAGAGCAGAATTCAAATGTTAATCCATAAATATGAAACTTTCTTCCGACCTTTACCCGACAGATGACTGGAGTTACTAATGGGGTTAAGGTTGGAACTCTTAATGGGACGTGGTGCATTAGTGTTTTGTGTGTGTAGAATTCAGCATTCAGTTTAATAACTGGTTGACATTGGTGATGTTCCTTAATTTACTTAAATCTAACTGTCTCTTTTATCAGTCAAACCTGTATGGATTGGCAATTGATCAGATAGGGTCAGCCATGACTATGCATGCAGTTAAATGATGGAACCACCGGATAAAGACACTGTTGCATAATAATCAGCCAAAAGCAAGAGAACAAATGAGCTTAGAGTCAGAAGGCAAAGAAAGGAGGGAAGTTCTGTAAGATTTTCAAGTTCAGAACAAAGGCATTATAGGGTACATAAATTTTAAATATGCTGCATTTTGCCTCAAGACTTAAAGCATTTCTTTTCCAGATGAACTGAAGTCTTCACTGAAACTGTCTTTGTTACATCAAAGTCCTGCACAGAAAGCTAAAACAGACAACTGAAGCATAAAAGGGCATACTTTAAAATGATTAGTGACACATTTCATATGCAGAACTGGAAAATATTTTTCTGAATATATTTTCTTTTTTATCTTTTATGTGTCTTATTCATGGTTGTGGTGCTGGAAGATATAACATGAACTCTTTAGACTATAAACATCTAAAAGGCAAGGATAGTGAGCAAATGGTTTCTATCAGATATAACAATTGGGGGGGGGGGGGCTATAAAATAAAGCTTAGCATGCATTCTAAACCCAGCCATCACCCATTAGCATGTGTACCCTAAAAATAGCATCACTAGAACAGGAACAATCCACTCAAAAATATATTTAGGTGATTTTCAAAAAATGGAGGAAAAAGACCTCAAAAGTCTGCTGTACTTAATTCTTCAAAGAACTGTGCAGACAAATCATTCATCACACACGTGATACAAGATCTTCAACATGTTTTTTGGTGCACATTTATTCCCCTGAAGAAGCCCGTATAAGCTAAGGGTGAAATGAGACATCGTTGGGTTGAAAGGTAAGTGCACTTTTTTTTATTTGCAAATCAAAATTAAAAAATTGAAACACAACATTGAAATAAAAAATAAGCAATGACAATGAACAATGAAGAAGTGCAATTTAATTGGACAAAAAGAATGCTGTGAATTGGGCTTTGAATGGTTTTGTTTTGTTTTTACCAGTGATGAATGATTCGTCTGCACAGTACTATGAAGAATTGTTAAGTACAGCAGACTTTTGAGGTCTTTTTCCTCCATTTTTTGAAAATCACCTATCAGTATCAGCTCCACTCTTTGCCCTAAAAATAGCATGCGCACACATGCAAATGTCCTAAATGATACGCAAATAAGAGTGAAAATGAGCAGCACTTTACCAGTTTGAAGGAGAACAATAGAATACCCACTATCATTTTTATCTGAACCAGTATGCTAATCCTTACTTCGCATGCTTGAAGCTGAGATATGACTAACTTCACACTCATTTGCATTAAATTTAAAATATGGTAACATTTCATTTTGTGGAAGGAGTTATGATCTGTAGCTCTTGGGTAGGAAACAATCATAATTTTATAACTGGGTTAGATAGTGTGGTGTTTATCCACTCCTGCCCTAGCTGAGATAACATTTAATCATCTCTCTGACCTCATGTGCAACTTTCTTTAAATTAGTCACCTTATTTTCTAACTCCTTTTACTCTCTTACCTATCTATGGGGCCCTTTTACTAAGCCGCATAGGCGCCTATGCGCACCCAATGTACATCAATTTTGAGTTACCACCCGACTACCATGTGGCCCTTGTGGTAATTTCATTTTTGACGCGTGTCCACTAAGCTACGCTGGAATATAATTTATTATCTGGTGTGCAGACGGTAATCTGCATTTTACGCACGTAGTCCATTACCGCCCGGTTACCATGTGAGACCTTAACGCTAGGTCAATGGCTGGCGGTAAGGTCTCAGACCCAAAATGGATGTGCAGCAATTTTCATTTTGCTGCACATCCATTTTCAGCAAAAATTTTAAAAAGGCATTTTTTACAGGTGCGCTGAAAAATGATTCTGCATGCACCCAAAAAATGGGTCTATACTACCGCAGGCCATTTTTCAGTGTGCAGGGCCCCTATATATTCCATCTTTGCTTATACCCTATGCTGTCTATTACATATTGTGTTGACATACCATGCCATACTTTGTATTGTTATTTGAATATTTTTACTGCTGTAATTGACTATTGCTTATGTTTCATTTATTCTTACCGTACACTACCTTGAGTGAATTCTTTCAAAAAGGCAGTAAATAAATCCTAATAAATATAATAAATGGGGAAAAAACCATGAAAGCTCCTGTTACCATAGCCCAGTATTGGCAAGGCTGATAGTAATGAAAGCCCAACCAAACAGGATCAAACTGATGGGCAAGGAAGAAAGACTCTACTGTAATTTTCAATTTCAGTTGTCTAATTTAAATTCAAGGCGAAGGGTTCTAGTTGGATATCTGGCAATTTACTATGGTTTGGTCTGTTTTTCTAGATATAGCTAGCTCTGTATGTTTGCACAGCTGTCACTGGTATTTATTTTTGGGGGGTATTTTTCCAATTACTTTTCCTAACATTGGCTGTATTCTTTGAATTTTCATTGAAAATAATAACTATGGAGACACCATGAAAAGAATCAACAAAAATAATAATTTTGTATCTTGTTGAGGAGTGATCCGTCATAACAGATGAAAAAGCTTGGTAAAGCAATACATCTGCAGAACTTATTCAATGAGTGAATGGAAAAAGCTTTTGTTCTATTTCAAATTTTTTTCATTTGATCTCATGGTAGTATGCACTGAATCATTACAGTGAGTACTAAAATGACAGAAATGAAATATTTCATTGTTTTAACAGAATAATTAACACATTTATAGCCCACATCATCTAAACATATGAGTATAAGCAAGTTAAAACCTATGTATACACATTTATTTATTTATTTATTTATTTATTTATTTATTTATTTATTTATTTGTGACATTTATATCCCAAATTATCCCAAAAGGTATTGAGTTCAATGTAACTTACAATATAATTTAAATAAAGAATACAATTTCAAGAATCATATTACATTGGATTAGGTACAAGGATTAACAAATTGGTACATAGATTGAACCAATATATGAATTGATAGTCATAGCACAAGTAGAATGCAAGATTGTCAACTAGTTAATTAGATCTAGGGACTTAGGTTAATTTGATGAATTTTGGAACAAATTTGTGAAGAGATAACTTTTTAGCATCTTTTGAAACTGCATGTAGTTCTGGGACCCTTTTACTAAAGGGTTGATACACGGCAACAGGCTTGTCGCATGCCAATCCAGAACTACTGCCTGGCTACCACAGCAGCCCAGCGGTAGTTCCCACCCCCAGCATGCACCATTTCTATTCCCGATTTCAATTGAGTTCCCTCTGCCTCCCAAGAGCCCGCCCCCTGTGGTATACCTGGACAATGTGTGATTTCTGCCAGTTTATCTTAAATCCTGAGATAATTATCTTATAATAAGAACTATTTATAATCATCTTGTGTTAGTCCACTAGTTTGGGAGAAAAACCAAACACAATACAGAAAGGAAAAATTTTATACTTATTTTAAATTCTCTATTGGAGACTTAGAAGGGAGATTTACAGGATTATATTATTACAGTTGAGGTGTAGTTGTAATGACCGTTTCTGAGCTCAGAGATGGAGTGACTACTTTCTTAGAATCTAAGAAAGTTTTCAGATGTGATGGATCAAAGAAAATATATTTCACTGAGTTCAGTTTCACATTTGCACGGAAAGTTCAACCAAAATAATCCTCCCAATTGCAACACAATGGGGCACAATCTAAGAAACGTTTGACGCCTCTTTTGTGTTACTTTGGTTACATCTGGATATATTCTTATTTGAGAATTAAGAAACATTTCTTTTCTATGCCTGAAGAATAATTTTAATATCTACGCCCTATCTGGCTGTAATACAAATGTAACAATAAGAGTTGCTAATTCCAATCCCTCATCTTCTCCTTCTATCACTTGTGAAAGGTTCAAAGTCTCAAATATCAATTCATTCCCTTTAGAATCAGGTTGTCCATCTTTACTTGATTTTTTTATATGGTTGTAGGTAATAGATGTTCAAAATTGGTGGACAGGCTTGTTCTGAAACTTTTAGAACTTCAAACATATATTTTTTAAAAGTCAGCAACGGTGCAGCCATTTCTTGTTTTGGAAAATTTATAACCTGCAAAGTTTTTGATCTCTGTTGATTTTCCAAGTTTTCAATTTTTCTTTGTAACCATTTATTTTCCTTTATGATATTTGCTTGAACCATTTGCACTGATTCTATATCTTTAATATTTTTCTCAGATTTCTCTTCAACATTTTTAATTAGTTTCTCCATTTTTGACATAGTTTCTTTAGGAATTTGTGAAGACTGAGATAATAATACCATTTTCTGTGATAGGGATGTTTCAAAGTCAAAAGGGCATCCCAAATTGTTTCCAGTGTAATAGTTGAAGGTTTAGGAAATAAAGACGACTTACTCAGTGATAAGGGAATAGTCTCAGGTTCCACAGAAGCAGTCTCCTCCATCTCGGCAGTTTTCCCTTCCAAAATGCCGTCGCCATGCTGGCTACCACTCTTCCCCATCACGGCTCTCTGCAATCGATCGTAGGAGTCTGGTCCCTGTTGCAGGGATCATTACCCCCACTTCAGAGGGTGTGAAACCCTGTGCAAAGACTTCCTGCTCGATTGCAGGCATAGGTGGTGGATCTCTCAACTCTGGGCTGAAGGAGATGTTAGTTTCAAGCTGAGGGCATGTTTCTCCTTTCTCCATCTCCTGCAGCAGCGAAACTTCACAGCCCGTCTGTTGTCCCGTTACAATGAAGCGGTCCATTGTCCCAGTTTCGGGGGAGGCAGCTGCCACAGGACCTGGTCTTTGCCTGCCTCTCCATTTGAGCATTTTAAGGTAAGAGTTGTTTAAAGAAAATTAAAGTAGTTGTATTTGGGTTCAGGAGCTGCTTCGGTGTACTCCCTTCAGGTTGCCATCTTGGATTCTCCCCCCAGGCACTCCTCTTTTGCTCTATTTTTTGTATTAAGGGCCATGAGCTAATCTTGCCATTGGTGAGCAGCCATTAAAAAAAGTAGCACATGAGCACTTACCTTCACCCATTTTGTGGCCCCAACAAGAACTTCAAAATCCTTACCCCTGTAGCATCCCCTGAGTCTATCCTAATAATCCCTGGTGGTCTAGGCTCCTAAGGGCAGGGGTAATGCCCACTTGCTCCTGGCTGCAGTGGCCTCTAGGGGTAGCATTGTGGTACTATTGCTAGTACCATGACACTGCTTCTAGAGGTCACTACAGCTCTTTTGAAGTCAGAGTCATGATGGACAGAAGTAGATGGGCATCACTCACCCTTAAGATCCCAGACCTCCATGAATTATTAAGGTAGGCCCAGGGATGGTGGGGGTTCTTGTTGGAGACTTAGTGCTCTTCAGATGGAGTGGGAGGGAAGGAAATAGAAACAGGGGAAAGGTTTTTGCTGCTTATTGGGAGGGAGGAGAAATCAGAACAAGGGGGTAGGGGCATCTGTCTGATACACTTATGTGGGTCCAGGTTGATATTCAGCCAGAACCTACATAAGTGTCTTATGCGGGTTCTGACTGAATATCATCTGTGACACACGAGAATCCTGGTGGCAAGCTCTTGGCCAGTCAGACCCACATATTCAATGCTAGTGCTTGGATATGCCCAAACGTTGAATGTCATGGCCTAGTTCTGCTCATGGAACACAGTGTTAAAAAACCACTGACCTTTGCTGGCTGAATATTGACATGTGGGTCTACAGGAAAGGAGTAGAGTTCTATCAAATATTGAGGATCTTGGAGTGGTCAAAAGGCAATGAAGAGAGAAAAGTGGGTCTCAAAAATGTGCATGCATAAGACATGTAAGAATGGTACAAATCTGTGAATATATTCTGAAGGTACTGCATCACTTTGTCCATCAGTGTGAGAAAGGACATCGTCCAGGATTTCCTGGAATATAAGTCCAAACACATCCATGAAGGGTGGCATAATTTCATCTAGCACTCCCCCCAAATGTGATACAGTCACTTCACTGTTCTAGCTATACAATTTTATCTATGCCAGAAAATGACAATTCAACTTTTCATCTTTCTTGGTACGTACAACTGACTCCTTCCTTTCTGGCTCCTCATGGGCATTATTCATTGTTAGACATGCCTCCAGGGAATTGGAGACACCTTGGGGTGATCACAAAGGTTGTTTTTTAGTCATATCTAAATACTCTTTATATGAATGAAGTTCTGGCTCAGCTGTGGTGTCACCTTCTTAACAGTTGGTTTTTGGTCTCTTGATAGGAATATCAGGTATTTTGTAATGCTATGTTTCAAATTTTATATATTTTTACTCAGATCATAACAATGACTTTGGGACGTTCTAAATATCAAATTTACAGTAAAATCACATGCAGTAGACTCTAATAATATCAGGCCATGTGTAAGGTATTCAGACACTATGAGGCCAGATAAACAATCTCAACTATTTGCTTCATTATAACTCACAGCAATAACAGAAAGTGATGTATTTTACCCAGGTGCACTCTCCACTTCCTAGATTGATCATAGAGACTTGCACAACTGCTAGCAAGACCTATCACATATCCCTCTAACTACCAGTTTCCTCTACATCAGACTAGTTTTCTTACAATTTGGTCAAAACATTTCCTGGTGGATACCGTGATCTGTGGCACTTCCACATCTGACTGCAGCCTGAGAATTGGGGAGTGTGACTCTTCTGAGTATCTTGGACTCTAGGCTGCAGTATAAATTTGTAAGGTGTCTGGGTTGTGCAGAATCTCTTCAGTGGTAACTGAAGACACTCCTACCCTGGTAGCACAATCCTGATCTTTCACCCACAATTGGGGACTTATGATCAGTCTAATATATCTGGATGTTATTCTCTCTGATCCATCCTCTGTTGTGACCAAGAACAAGTGATGTGAGAGTTGATTGGTCTGGCCTTCATTTGAGACTGGTCTTTCCTTGGCCCTCCTATTGTAAGACTAGGCCTGTTTATTGTTAGCTGCTTCAGGACAATGGTTAATTGTCTATGCAGATGGAGTCTCCAGCAGAGCATTGATAGTAGACTGAGGAGGCCAGGTCCATTGCCCAAATGTGATTTGAGCTGGAGATTCTCCTATTGCTTCATGTGAGATAATCTTTCAATCCAGTAGACACAGGAATGGATGAACTCAGGTCTTGGAGACTTTCTTTAAAGTTTGCTTTGTCATTTGGTCAGCCTTTTGCACATTCCCATTTGATCAAGGGTATTTGGAGGTTGACATTATATTCTGAAACTCAAAGAATCACACAATGTGCTTTTTTAGGCAATGTATGATGTCTTTGTACTTTTTCCTATCTAGTCAATCAATTTCAAAGCAATTGCTCAAGTAGTCCACTACTAGAAGGTTTTCAACTTCCTTAAATTGAAATATGTTGATTCCTACCTGGGCGCTAGGTGAAAGCATAGGGGTTCACAGGCAGTGTTTTATGTAATTAGGCATACTTTCCAGCTTATAATCGAAAGAGAAAAATGCCTATATTGTGACCCAAATCGGGAGATGGGCGTCTTTCTCTCGTGGGCGCCCAAATCAGTATAATCGAAAGCCGATTTTGGGCGTTTCCAACTGCAATCCGTCGCAGAAACAGGTAAAGTTGACAGGGATGTGTTGGAGGCGGAACTGGGGCGTGGTTATCGGCCGAGGAGAGATGGGCGTCTTTATCTGATTATTGAAAAAAAGGCGTTTTTATCACGATTTTCAGTCACTTTTTTGGACCCTTTTTTTTCATGAACATATCCCAAAATAGTGCCCCAACTGACCAGATGACCACTGGAGGGAATCGAGGATGACCTCCCCAGACTCCTCCAGTGGTCACTAACCCCCTCCCACCAAAAAAAACCCCACTTTACAAACTTTTTTTCCAGCCTCTATGCCAGCCTCAAATGCCGTACCCACCTCCATGACAGCAGAATGTGTTTTATCCTGTGACAGCCTTTCCCTGGTTCTGATGTGGCTCTCGGGTGAGTATGACACCTTTTATGTTAAGGGCACTGCAGAGTCACATCAGCAATGCATTGTGGTGGGTGTTGGGTATTGGGTTCCGTGATTCCACTAGCTTGTGGCAAATGCTCACGATGTTGGTAGTTGGTAGGCTCTACTCCCATGGTGCTTTTCCCCCTGCTTACTGGGTCAGAGTGTGCCCTGTTTTGTTTCCGGTAGTCCATGAGGTAGTGGCCATTTTTGTAAGCCAGTTTTAGATCCCTTTCAAGTGTTAGCCACGCTACAGAACTTAGTAACTTAGTAACACTTGAATGTGGCTGAAAGAGGGCATTGTACAGCATTCTGCCAGCTCGGACCTACTGCTCATCTCAGTACCAGGGAGACTCGTTCCCAGTGGGGCACAACCTCTGATCTGCAGTTAACTGTGAGTAAGCGTGCTTATTCCAATAAAGGACGTTTTCAGAGAGATTAGTCTTCAGGTGTCAACTGGTGTGCCAATGTTATATACCAGCAACAAGTCCTAGAAGCCTGCATGTATGCAGGTCCCTGGAGCACTTTTAGTGGGTACCGCAGTGCAGTTCAGCCAGGCGGACCCAGGCCCATCGCCCCCTACCTGTAACACTTGTGCCGGTAAATGGGAGGTCTGCAAAACCCACTGTACCCACATGTAGGTGCCCCCTTCACCCTTAAGAGCTATGGTAGTGTTGTACATATGTGGGTAGTGGGTTTTGGGGGAGGGGGGCTGGGGGCTCAGCACCCGTGGTAAGGGAGCTATGCATGTGGGAGCGTTGTCTGAAGTCCACTGCACTGACCTCTAGGGTGCCCAGTTGGTGTCCTGGCATGTCAGGGGGGTGAGTGTATTACGAATCGTGGCCCCTCCCACGACCAAATGGCTTGGATTAGGACGTTTTCGAGCTGGGCGTTTTTAGTTTCCATTATCGCTAAAAAAAAAAACAAACGCCCAGTTGAAAAACGTCCATTTTTTCGAAAATACGGTCTGTCCCGCCTCTTCACGTACCCGTTTTTGGAATGCATGCTTATAATCGAAAGAGAAAAACGCCTATATTCCGACCTAAATCGGGACATGGACGTCTTTCTCACGCGGGTGCCCAAATCGGTATAATCGAAAGCCGATTTTGGGCATTTCCAACTGCACTCCGTTGCGGGAACGAATAAAGTTGATGGGGGCATGTTAGAGGCGTGGTGAAGGTGGGACTGAGGCGTGGTTATCGGCTGAGCAGAGATGTGCATGCTCGGCCGATAATGGAAAAAAAGAAAGGCGTTTTTAGAGAGAATTTAGGTCACTTTTGTTGGACCCGTTTTTTTTCACAAACAGGTCCCAAAAAAGTGCCCTAAATGACCAGATGACCACCGGAGGGAACCGGGGATGACTCCCCCAGTGGTCACTAACCCCCTCCCACCAAAAAAAAACAAACGTTAAACACTTTTTTTCCAACTTGTAAGCCAGGCTCAAATGTCATCCCCAGCTCCATGACAGCAGTATGCAGGTCCCCAAAGTAATTTTAGTTTAGTTGGTGCTGCGCGGGACCCATGCAGAGAGGAAAAATCGGAAGAAAAAAACAAGCAAGTGCAGTCAGGGACGTCTAAATTACCACGGTAGTAAAAGGGGTAATCGAACCAGCAACCTTCTGATTACAAGCTCAGTGCTCCAGCCAGTGCACCACGTTATTCAGTTGCTTAGACCTCCTTCCCTTTCCATTAAGTCCCTCCAAGTTTCTGTCAGCCAATCACAGCTGTTTAGCTGACACCGATGTCTAAGCAGTGGTGCACTGGCTAGAGCACTGAGCTTGTAATTAGAAGGTTGCTGGTTTGATTCTTCCTTTTACTATCCTGGTAATTTGGACGTCCCTAACTGCACTTGCTTGCTTGTTTTTTTTTTCTTCCGATTTTTCCTCTCTGCATGGGTCCCGCGCAGCACCAACTAAACTAAAATTGCTCTGGGGACCTGCATACTGTTGTCATTGAGCTAGGTATGATATTTGAGGCTGGCATAGAGGCATCTCAGGGGGACCAGTGCACTATGAATGCTGGCCCCTCCCACGACCAAATGCCTTGGATTTGGTCATTTTTGAGCTGGGACGCTTCGGTTTCGATTATCGCTAAAGCAAAAAACGCCCTAATCCAATGTATTTTCAAAAAAAAAGATGGACGTCCATTTTTTTCGAAAATACAGTTCGGCCCGCCCCTTCACAGATCCGTTCTCAGAGATGGACGTTCTTACACATAGGCGTTCGCGTTTGATTATGCCCCTCATAGACGCCCATGGAGATAGGCGTTCGCGTTCAATTATGCCCCTCTTTGTGAGATAATCTTCTTTTGAACCTGAGACAATTGACATCAGTTCTTTCCTTATGCTCAACTAAAGTAATTAAAAGTATATTTAGTTACACACAGAAAAAAAATGTTCTTTATCCTCTGGTTTTGCTAACTTGGAAGGGGGATGAGCATAAGGAAAATATTTTTTCTGTACTTTTATGTTTGAATGACCACATTTCTAGTTATCTCAGGAAGCAGTTCCTGGGATTCATCACATTGGTTGTAATCACCCTGTTGTTTGTAGCTCTGTGTTGTCAAACATTAGTTTAGGAGACCAAGGAAAATATTCCAATCTGAGACCTTCTCTGGCCATCTCTTTTGTCAAGAGATTTATCATGGCACCTGTATCCAACTGGAACCTCACCAGTTTGTCTCCAACCTACAAGCGTGTGTATAACTTTCTCAGGTTTTCTCTTTCGCCTCTTTTTAAGTCTAAATGGCTTTCGCTATCATCATTGTCATTTACATTTTACATTTTTGCTGCATTTGAATCCCACATTTTCCTACCTATTTGCAGGCTCAATGTGGCATACAATATGTTACTTCCATTATGCTGGAAGCTACAGAATTTATTGACCCCCAAACAAGAAGAAAATATATATTTACATCAGAATACTTCTTGTATATCTGATTGGGTGGTTTATTGTATCCAATGTAGCTGCAATAAATTATATGTTGGTCAGACGTCCCGCAAATTATCTACCAGATTGGGTGAACATAAAAGCAATATTACTACAAGAAAAACTACAGCCCCTCTTGCTGTGCATTGTAATAAAGAAGGACACGCTTTTGAAAGCTTGAAATGCATTGTACTCCAACAATTGAAATGGTATCTAGGAGGAGGAGATAAGAAGCTCCTCCTACTTAGACTGGAACAACGTTGGATCTTCCGTTTACATACTTTGCACCCATTTGGTTTAAATTCTAAGATAGAGTGGAATCAATTTTTCTAATTATTCACCCTTATCAACAAATAAGTTTATTCATTCTCTATAAAGAAGATTTTCATCTGAATGTTTTTTAGGGGTGGAGTTTCTAGCGAAGGCGTCTGACGTCGGCTTATAAAAGACCGCAGCCATTTTGTGATCATTTGGCAAACGAGTTCAGATAGAGGTTGCGCCTTGTAAGAGCTAAAGAAGTGTTTTTGAGCTCTGTAAGTTCGGGAGGACTACACTGATGTATGTTTTTTCTTTTCAGATCTTTTCAATCTAACACCACGGACCCTGAGGCAGTATTTCGAAACTGTGGCCAGAGTTAGGCCGTGGATGGTGTCTGTTGACTGTTATAAAAAGATAAGTAACCGATTAGTGAATTTCACACGGTATATATATATATATTTTTTTTTAAAGTATTTTGAGCATATCAGCCATATTTAAAAGAGGTTTTTGCCTATGATGATTTAGAGGACCTCCTTATGTTGATATCATCAACGATAGAGTGTTCCTCTAGATTTTGAGGCTTTTCCTCTAATTAAAAATTAAAAATACAAAAATTATTTGTGGATATTGAATATAGCTGAAGTTTCATTTCATACTTTGTGCATATCCCTGTTTGCTCTTTATGGTGTTTTAGATTTTTATACAATATGTTACAACAACATTCACATTAATGGAATAAGAATTTCAGAATACAGATTCAGATAAGGTGCATAAGAATATCATGGCAATCATATTGACAGAATAAGAAATTCAGAACTATAACAAAGAGATACATAAGAATATCATGTAGAATTAGGAGTGTATAAATAGATAAACATAACATAATGATATCAGGACAAGATATAATATACAATGATGAGGATCTGATTAAAACAAGCAAGTTAGAAGAGTTCCAAAATAGTTATATCTGATGTCATCAGCCAGGGAGTGTACATTAAGCTGGCTTCTGTATGCACTGGCAAAGTGATTTATTTTTAAGCAAAGTTTGCAGTTTCCCAAATGCAGGGCTTACTTCTGCCTTTGTTTTGTATTTGCCGTTCAGTTTGGATGCCGTTTTCTTGCAATTTCCCGCTGAGTTATTGGGTTGAAGAATGCTGAATCATTTTTGCATGTATGAAAATGTTGTGTTTTGTTTTTTTATGTATTACATTGTTTGGCACTAATTATGTTTTAGGTTTTTTTTTTTTTGATTTTTCAATTAAATCATATTTTAAAATACTACTACTACTACTACTTAACATTTCTAAAGCGCTACCAGGGTTACACAGCACTGTACATACCTTGAAGCAGAGCCAGTACTCAAAACGTGATCACATTGGTACTTTTTGCTCAATGCTAAAATAAGTGCTCTTTTTGAATGATTTAATTTGATACTGAGATCCATTTTGTGTACTATAAGTAGTGCTGTGGGTCTAATGATTAAAGCTATAGATGGTGATTCAAATATGAGAAACGCACATATGAGAATCTAGAAGCCTCTGTTATGATGACCTCACTTCTGTTTCAATAATGTTTTATAAAGTATTTGCATATTTGAGAAGGTGCTTTTAATTGGTACTTTTGCTCTTTTATCATGTTTTGGGATATTGTTGGTCTGCCATTACAGTAGTAGCATATGCCTTTCTGGAACACTTCTAGCCTCCGGACATCCCAGTGTGCTTGTGGCTGCCTGTGCTCTAACTTGTGCTAGGATAGCTGCTGCACCTTTTCCTCATCAATCTTGTCTTTCACATGCTTAGAGACAACCTGTTTGCATGGCATATTGCAATAATATTATTCAGGGTTAGCCCTTTTGTCTGGAGGATATTCCACCATGAAGCATCATCCCTGTTGACAATAACAATTCTATCACATATGATCGAGTCCTCTAAATCTGCATATTTGCACGACTTTATTAGACGCGTAACTTCTGTTAGATATGCATCAAAAGATTTATGCTTCCTGCAGCCTGTTATTCATCACCTGCCCATTACTATTTTCCTGTGCTGCTGGCCAGAGTTAACATCCAGACAACCACCCCCCCCCCCCCCCCCATTCAGGTTCTCTGCTAGGAAAAGATTGGCAACCAGACTTCACATGATGAAAAAACTGTTTATTTACCAAATTGCTTTTTCCTAACAAGTCTTAATTTATGATTGCTATAGCCAGATGTTTATCTAAAATAACAGAAACACCATGGTGATTGGCAGTTTTGCGTAGCAAAATAAATTCATATTTACCCTTTAAATCTGATCAATTAAGTTCATCAGACTCAGTCTTATTTGCTTTATGGATTGTCCATTTTTTTAACTTTACTTGCCTGGCAATTGCAATATTTTCTCTGTCCTTTTCCAATAGAACTAAAGGAACAAAGCAGCCTACACTAGTAGCACTGACTGATTTTACATGGATTTTCCTTTTATAAAAAAATATTATTCTATGGCTATGATCGTATCACTGTTTCAGTGTAAGAAAGGCTGTTTGACAGTTAGATTAAATTATAAATGAAGCTAATTTAAGGATCAAAGATTCTCTTTGGGAGATTTGGTTTTACTGTTAGGAAAAAAAATCATTATCTCTTTTCTTGTTTTGAGCAATAAATATTTGTGTTGTACTAGAGATATCATTCCCTACAGTTTCTGAATCAAGATGTTTAATTTAACTCAAAGGTCTTTGAGCTGCACATCAGGGGGCTTCTGTTGTGTGAGCCTTGCTGAAGGAAATTGAAATATACATGTTTTTTTTCCTCATTTGTCAAAAAAGCATAAGAATCTAACCTGACATTTTATATCAGACAAATTATGAACTGTATAGTCTGTACCTAGGGAAGCAACAAATAAATTAGACTCTCAAAAGAGAGACAGAGAAAGAAATAGGGTTTTAATAGAATTCACAATTATTTAGGAATATTTGGTTTGCCCTTGCCATATGCAATAATTCTGTGGTGCAAAGTAGAGAGTATACTTTCGAAAGCTATGTACCTTATACAACAAAAAAAATGAAGGTGAGTTGGAGACATGTATATAAACCATAATTTTTAATACTTCATAAATCTTGTAAATGCCATGGGCTTGCTGTGGTCACTATAAGACCGATTTTCAGAGCGCGGGAGTTAGACCGGCATTTGAGAATTTATGGTGAGAGTCAATCACATGCAGAAGACAAATTATGCTTATTTGTTTTCTTTCCCTTAATCCAGAGGTAATAAAAGATTAAGATTACTGGAATTAACTTTAACATTTCAACATGTGAATTGGAAGGAACATGTTGAAAAATTCTCATCTTCTAATGCTTATATTCTGGAAGAAAGTTCAAACCTTGCTATTTCAGAAATTTAGTGGAGGAGTGGCCTAGTGGTTAGGGTGGTGGGCTTTGGTCCTGGGGGAACTGAAGAACTGAGTTCAATTTCCGGCACAGGCAGCTCCTTGTGACTCTGGGCAAGTCACTTAACCCTCCATTGTACGCCGCATTGAGCCTGCCATGAGTGGGAAAGCGCGGGGTACAAATGTAACAAAAATAAAAAATAATTTAGAAAATAATGTCTGATTTGAACTGATATTTTCCAGAAGTCTGTTATCTGGTTCTCTTATATTGTAAGCTGCTTTGAACTGAAAGGTGTTTAAGCGAATATAAGTTAAGTTGTTATGTTAAAACAGGAGTTTATATGTAGAAACGGCTTATTGTACATTGTCCAGACTTGTGCATATTTTGTGACCCACAGCAAGTAAAGGAATTCCTGGAAGGTCACAGTTCCCTCTAAGCTGAGCAGGAGTCCTCCAATTGCATTTCTGCCAGTGGGCAGTGGTTCTTCAACATTGTATTTCAATTACTATGGACAGGCTCTCTGGAGTCCTACAGAGCTTGCCTGTCCCTCACTATTTATTTATTTAGATTTTGCTCACACCTTTTTCAGTAGTAGCTCAAGGTGAGTTACATTCAGGTACTACTACTACTTATCATTTCTAAAGCGCTACTAGACGTACGCAGCGCTGTATACTTGAACATGAAGAGACAGTCCCTGCTCGACAGAGCTTACAATCTAATTAGGACAGACAAACAGGACAAACAGGAGATAAGGGAATATTAAAGTGAGGATGATAAAATAAGGGTTCTGAACAACTGAATAAGGGTTAGAAGTTAAAAGCAGCATCAAAATGGTGGGCTTTTAGCTTAGATTTGAAGAAGGTCCGAGATGGAGCTTGACGTACTGGCTCAGGAAGTCTATTCCAGGCATATGGTGCAGCAAGATAAAAGGAATGGAGTCTGGAGTTAGCAGTGGAGGAGAAGGGTGCAGATAAGAAAGATTTACCCAGTGAACTGAGTTCCCGGGGAGGAATGTAGGGAGAGATGAGAGTGGAGAGGTACTGAGGAGCTGCAGAGTGAATGCACTTATAGGTCAATAAGAGGAGTTTGAACTGTATGCGGAAATGGATAGGAAGACAGTGAAGTGACTTGAGGAGAGGGCTAAGTTGAGCAAAACGACAATGGCAGAATATTAGTCGTGCAGCAGAATTTTGAACAGATTGAAGAGGAGAGAGATGGCTAAGTGGGAGACCTGTGAGAAGCAAGTTGCAATAGTCTAAGCGAGAGGTGATAAGAGTGTGGATGAGGGTTCTGGTATTGTGCTCAGAAAGGAAAGGGCAAATTTTGCTGATATTGTAGAGAAAGAAACGACAGGTTATAGCAGTCTGTTGAATATGTGCAGAGAAGGAGGAGTCGAAGATGACATGACCCCAAGGTTACAAGCTGATGAGACAGGAAGGATGAGAGTGTTATCCACAGAAATAGAGAATGGGGGAGGAGGTGTCTAATTTATCATTCCCACCATAAGTAATTCAGTGGACAGTGAAAGATTGAGGATATGACAGATAAAAGGGATGACAGTAGGAGAGATAGTGTTAAGTAGATGGGTGGGAATAGGATCAGAGGAACTGGTAGCTAGTTTCGAGGAGGAAATAGGATGTGTAGCTTCCTCTTCAGTGATTTCAGAAAAGGAAGAAAAGGAGGCAGGGGTTTGAGGGTTCAGAGAAGTCCCAGGAGGGCTCACATTCTAAGTTTGTAATGTGATTGTGAAACCCACTGGCAGGACTGGAGGTAGAGGACTCCCACTTGGTTTAGAGGAAACAATGCAGAGAGTGGGGTTGGAGTAGTGTTTGGACTACTGCAACATATTTTTGTGTGGGGAAATCTTGCCTGACCAATTTACTTCAATTCTTTGAAGGAGTAAACAAACATGTGGACAAAGGGGAGCTGGTTGATATTGTGTATCTGGATTTTCAAAAGGCGTTTGACAAGGTACCTCATGAAAGGCTACAGAGGAAATTGGAGGGTCATGGGATAGGAGGAAATGTCCTATTGTGGATTAAAAACTGGTTGAAGGATAGGAAACAGAGAGTGGGGTTAAATGGGCAGTATTCACAATGGAGAAGGGTAGTTAGTGGGGTTCCTCAGGGGTCTGTGCTAGGACCGCTGCTTTTTAATATATTTATAAATGATTTAGAGATGGGAGTAACTAGCGAGGTAATTAAATTTGCTGATGACACAAAGTTATTCAAAGTCGTTAACTCGCGACAGGATTGTGAAAAATTACAAGAGGACCTTACGAGACTGGGAGACTGGGCGGCTAAATGGCAGATGACGTTTAATGTGAGCAAGTGCAAGGTGATGCATGTGGGAAAAAAGAACCCGAATTATAGCTACGTCATGCAAGGTTCAACGTTAGGAGTTATGGACCAAGAAAGGGATCTGGGTGTCATTGTCGATAACACACTGAAACCTTCTGCTCAGTGTGCTGCTGCGGCTAGGAAAGTGAATAGAATGTTGGGTATTATTAGGAAAGGTATGGAAATCAGGTGTGAGGATGTTATAATGCCGTTGTATCGCTCCATGGTGCGACCGCACCTTGAGTATTGTGTTCAATTCTGGTCGCCGCATCTCAAGAAAGATATAGTAGAATTGGAAAAGGTGCAGCGAAGGGCGACTAAAATGATAGCGGGGATGGGACGACTTCCCTATGAAGAAAGACTAAGGAGGCTAGGGCTATTCAGCTTGGAGAAGAGATGGCTGAGGGGAGACATGATAGAGGTATATAAAATAATGAGTGGAGTGGAACAGGTGGATGTGAAGCGTCTGTTCACGCTTTCCAAAAATACTAGGACTAGGGGGCATGCGATTAAACTACAGTGAAGTAAATTTAAAACAAATCGGAGAAAATTTTTCTTCACCCAACGTGTAATTAAACTCTGGAATTCATTGCCGGAAAATGTGGTGAAGGCGGTTAGCTTAGCAGAGTTTAAAAAGGGGTTGGACGGTTTCCTAAAGGACAAGTCCATAAACCCCTACTAAACGGACTTGGAAAAATCCAAAATCCCAGGAATAACATGTATAGAATGTTTGTACGTTTGGAAAGCTTGCCAGGTGCCCTTGGCCTGGATTGGCCGCTGTCGTGGACAAGATGCTGGGCTCGATGGACCCTTGGTCTTTTCCCAGTATGGCATTACTTATGTACTTATTTTTGGATTTTCAAAAGTATGCATATAAATACGTGAGAAAAGTTTCTATGTACAAAACATCAGTATAACTGACTTCTCATAACTATGGGTTCCTATGAGAAGTAAAAATAACAATGAGTATTTGGTATGTATTTTATGCTACTCTTCAATGACCCCCTAAATAACTGCAAGCATTAGGAAATACTGTGGAATGTTATCTGTAAATCAGTGTTTTGAGAAACATAAGGTTACGGTTGCCTATAAGAACTATAAAGACATGTGGAAGGTACTTCTATAATGGGGGCCTACATTTAGGCATCTAAAACATGCCTAATCTATTCTATAAAGAAAAGTAGGCCCCTACATTTCTTTATAGTATTACCTTTTTAACATGCAAAGAACAAGTCCATATTCTAGGCATGATGACTTATGGTTGCAATATAGCTAGTATAAATGATCACACCTTGAATGCTAAAGAACTCATGAACTCATGTGCATTATAGAATTCTAGAATCTCTGGTGGCAATTTTATACATTGTCACCAAGATATAGGTGACCCAATGCCATGTGCTTAGTGCCAATTCTAAAATGCCATCTTGGCACCAAGATTCCTTTATAGAATACTAGCGTAAGTTGACCTTGGCACACCTAAAGTTAGGTGCCAACAGTTATGCCAAATCAATGGCAGTTGTAATTATTGGCAGCTGTGTGCCCTGAAGTGAGCGTAACTTATAGTTATCTTATATGTTATGAGCATATTTCATAGGTACACTCATGACCTGCCCATGTTTATACCCCCTCACACTTACACACTAATTGATTTTGGTATGTGTGTTATAGAATGGCACCAAGCACTTACGTGCATAATTGCCAATTGGTTGCACCAATCATGTGAGTATGTGTAATTTTTGAGTATGTGTAATTTTTCTATAATTTATGTGCACGATTGTGGGTGAATTCTATATATGGTGCCAAAAAGCACTATTCTGTAAGCTGCATTTAAAAAGTTACATGCAGTTTATAGAATAGCGCTTATGCCTGGGAATTACACCTAACTTTAGGCGCAGTCATTTGCATCAACTGAAACGTGATACAAATATACGCGCCTAAAGGAGGCATGAAAACAGGAGGGTCATGGGTGGAATGGGGGCATTCCTAGCATGTACACATGTTATAGAATAAGGGGGCATATTAGGCGCATATCACTTCTTATTCTACAAAAATGTATGTAAATGCTAGGAATGCCCCCGTTCCACCCATTGCCCTCCCATTTCTGCACCCCTTTTTATTACTCACGGGTAAAATTTAGGTGCAGATCCCACACCTAAATTCACATGCATAAATTCCAAATAAATCTAATTAGTGCCAATAATTGCTTGTTAAAAAGCCAATTATTGGAGCTAATTAGCTCATTAGTCAAATTGTGCATGCAAATTTTGGTGACTATTATAGAATTAGGGGGTTTGCCTCACCCACACTGCACCCAAACTCCACCTATACAAAGACCCTCCTACATACTACACACCATTGCATTTAGGTGCCATTTCACAGAACAGTGCATAGCTGAAATAGTAGTGTTTATATATGTGTGTGTGCACATACACACAAAACTGCCAGTATACAGGTTATTTTTATTTTATTTTATTTGTAGCATTTGTATCCCACATTTTCACACCAATTTGTAGGCTCAATGTGGCTTACATTTGCCGTAATGGCAATTGCCATTTCCGGGTAACAGAATTACAAATGGTATTGCGTTAAGGTGCATACATACATGGTAACATACATAGAACGTAATATACATGGAATCAAATTACCCCTTTTGGGAGTAAGTCTGAAAAATGGGCAATAACATTTATATGCGCCAATTTTAATTGTGTTTAGAATTATGGCATACTAGTATAAAAGGCCCGTTTCGGTAGGCAATGAAACAGGCGCTAGCAAGGTAATCCCCCTCCGCAGCATCCTTCCTGTCTCCCCTGCCCCCCCTGCAGCCACCCATCTGGTCTCAGGACCCCCTCCACACCAACCCTCCTCTGCCCCTGCAGCCAGGCATGTGCAGCAGCTCTCTTCTCTCCCCTGCTCCCCCTGCAGCCACCCATGTCCAGCAACTCTCCTCTCCCCTGCACCCCTGCAGCCACCCATGTCCAACGACCCTCCTCTCCTTTCCCCTTGCCCCCCCTGTAGCCACCCATGTCCAGCGACCTACCTCTCTCCCTTGCCCCTCCTGCAGCCACCCATGTCCAGCGACCCTCCTCTCCCCCTGCCCCCCCTGCAGGGTCCCTTCTGTCTCCCCTGCCCTCCCCTGCAGCCACCCATCTGGTCTCAGGACCCCCTCCCCACCTCCCTCTTCCCTGCCCCCCCTGCAGCCATCCATGTCCAGCAACCCTCCTCTCCCCTTGCAGCCACCCATGTCCAGCGACCCTTCCCTCCCCTCTCGGCGCATCACCCAAACCCCTACCCCTCCCCAGCGCATCACCCAAGCCCCTGCCCCCCCTCGGGCACATCAACCCCCTCGCCACCCGCAGCCGCCAATACTAACGCTGTACGGCTGCTGCTGCGTCTCCTGTTGAGCAGCAGCGGCCGGTACAAAAAGAAAAAAGCCAAAAAAAGATTTTAAACCTGAAACACGGCTCCGTAGACAGCCATCTGGCATTGGCTGTCATCTCTGCAGCCGCTCCTCATCTCCCCTCTGACGTCGCTGCGCTCCTCCGGGGTCTTCCTGCAGGGGCAGTGACGTGGAGGGGAGAGGAGATGTGGATGCAGTGACGGCAGCCAATGCCAGATGCTCCACAGGAGAAGCAGCAGCGGCTGGACAGCGTTAGTATTGTGGCTGCGTGTGGCGAGGGAGTTGATGTGCCTGAGAGAGGGGGTAGGGGCTTTGGTGATGCGCCAGGGGAGGGTCTTGGGTGATGCGTCGAGGGGGGGTAGGAGCTTGGGTGTTGCGCCGAGGGGGGGCACTGAGAGCTGATTGGTAAACTGACTCGCGGTTTTGCAGGGCAGGGGCTTGGGTGTTGCGCTGAGGGGGGCACTGACAGCTGTTTCCCAGGCAGGGGGAGGAGTAGGGAAACACTTGGAATCAGCTGTCAGTGACATCACTGACGTCAGTGCATTCTAAACTGCCTAGCAGACCACCTCCGAGGGAGCCACAGTCCCAGGCACATTAGAACGTTGGAGGTGAGAATTATTATATAGGATGTGTGCATGTATGGACATAAATGCAAAAATGCAAACAATCTGCTTAAGCAATATTCTATAAACATGGTCATATTTTATATAGCATATATTTGACAGATAGACGTATACACAGATAGAGTCTGGATAAAGTACTATAGCACGTGTATCTCTGGTATGAAAGTTGAAGCACTTACTCTAGCTCCATGGCTGGAATAAATGCTCACACATAAATTATAGGCACATATAGACCAAATTATACTAGTACTCTAGAAAGGAAAATAGTGTTACTTTCCTTCATAGAATAGGCTCCTTATTGGTGCCCGCTGAGTACCTCTGTATAGGTGCACTGTTATAGAATTATCTACCCAAACCATAGTAACGTGATGCAAGGTTCCTCTTTAGGAAGCACTGCCCAGGAAAAGAATCTATGTGTGATCATTGATGATACATTGAAACCCTCTGCTCAATGTGCAGTGGTAGCTAAGAAAGCAAATATTTATTTATTTATTTATTACATTTGTACCCTGCGCTTTCCCACTCAAAGCAGGTTCAATGTGGCTTACATAGTAACAGGGATTACAGAGTAATGATGAAGAAATATAAATTAAGTATAGCAGAATAATAAAAGAAATAGGTAGGTAGAGAGGGGCAAAAGTGAAGGGAGTAGGAGAGGTATGATCAAGGGTAAGTGAGCATTGGAGGAGTGGTAGAGGAGGCGGAGGGTGATGGGACATGGGATAAGCATAGGGAAATTTGGTGGGAGAAGTAGAATAAGTCAATGTCATTTACTCCTGGATATGTGATGGGTAGATGGGTTCATAGGATTAGTCTGGCTCATTTGGATAGGCTTGCTTGAACAGATGGGTTTTTAGTGATTTCTGGAAGGGTAGATAGTCACTGATTGAATGGATAGTTCTGGGGAGGGCATTCCAGAGTTGGCTGCCTAAGAAGGAAAAGTTGGAACCATAATAGGTTTTGTACTTGAGTCCTTTGCAATTGGGGTAATGTAGGTTGAGGTAAGTTCGCGAAGTTACAGACATGTTTCTGTTGGGAAGCTCAATCAGATTCAGCATATAGCCTGGGGATTTACCGTGGATAATCTTAGAATAGAATGTTAGGAGTTATTAAGAAAGAAATGGAAAACAAAAATAAGAATGTTATACTGCCTTTGTATCGCTTCATGGTGCGACCGCACCTAGAATACTATGTGCAGTTCTGGTTACCGCATCTCAAAAATATATAGTGGAATTAGAAAAGATACAGAGAAGCCTCTGCAATTCTGTGCTGTCTAATCCTTCACAACCGCCAAGCCAGCCTTACAGGCTTCAAAAATTTCAAATGAGAGACATGGAGGGGCATAATCGAATGGGGACGCCCATTTCTAAGGGTGCCCATCTCTAAGGACGTCCTTGCAAAGGGGTGGGAAAACCCGTATTATCGAAACAAGATGGGCGTCTATCTTTCATTTCGATAATACGGTTGGGGACGCCCAAATCTCAATATTTAGGTCGCCCTTAGAGATGGTCTACCTAAATGTTGAGATAGTCGACCTTAGAGATGGTCGTCCCCGGTTTTCGGCCATAAAGGAAACTGAGGACACCCATCTCACTGGTCCCCCTCACATGCCAGGACACCAACCGGGCACCCTAGGGGACACTGCAGTGGACTTCACAAATTGCTCCCAGGTGCATAGCTCCCTTACCTTCGGTGCTGAGCCCACCAAAACCCACTCCCCACAACTGTACACCGCTACCATAGCCCTAAGGGGTGAAGGGGGGCACCTAGATGTGAGTACAGTGGGTTTCGGGTGGGTTTTGAAGGGCTCACATTTACCATCACAAGTGTAACAGGTAGAGGGGATGGACCTGGGTCCGCCTGCCTGAAGTGCACTGAGGTACCCACTAAAACTGCTCCACAGACCTGCATACTGCAGTGATGGAGCTGGGTATGACATTTGAGTCTGGCATAGAGGCTGGCAAAAAATGTTTTAAAATTTTTTTTAGGGTGGGAGGAGGTTGGTGACCACTGCGGGAGTAAGGGGAAGTCATCTGGTCAGTTTGGGCACCTTTTTGAGGCTTGGTCATAAGAAAAAATGGACCAAGTAAAGTCAACCAAATGCTTGTCAGGGACGCTCATCTTTTTTCCCATTATTGGCCGAGGATGCCCATCTCTTAAGCATACCCCAGTCCCGCCTTCGCTACGCCTCCGACATGCCCCCGTGAACATTGGTCGTCCCCGTGATGGACTGCAGTTGAGGACGCCCAAAATTGGCTTTCGATTATGCCAATTTGGGCGACCCTGAGTGAAGAATGCCCATCTCCCGATTTGTGTTGGAAGATGGGCGCCCTTCTCTTTCGAAAATGCCCCTGACAGTGTGCACCTGAAGTGAGATGCAAGTGCAACAAGATTGACACATGAAAAGGGTGCACTTGGCGACAGAAGTACAGGGTGTTTAAGTTTTCAAATAACATTGGATGGGAGGGTATGATCCTTTTTTCTGTTCTCAATGTTTAGATAGTTTTATAACTGATCCATTTTCAGTTACCTGTTATTATGTACTGTTTTGTTCCATCTGTTTTTATGGTTCACTGTTCAATATTTATATGACAATAAATATTTTTAGTTTATTGCCTCTGTTTGGCTGGACTGACTAAGAATTCTAGTAGTTTGTTTGTTGGGTCTGTGAGTGCTTTCTATGACCTGTCGGACCACTGGGAGTGTGGCTCCAGTAACCTAGAAATCACTGAGGACTACCTTGAGAGTGAGAGATTCGCCCAGAGGCAGTTTGGACCCAGTTGATTGGAGGAGGGTGCTAGTGTAGAACACAAGCAGTAGGTGCAGACAGACCTGAGCTGTGCTGGGGATAGACCCACTATGTGGCCAAGGGGTAGCCTCAGGTGGGTGGCTAGGTGTTTCATGACAATAGGTGACCAAAATTTGATTGTCTAGATTATGTTTTCAGCCTTGTCTGAAAATTAGTCCCATAGAAATAAAACATAGGGGTCCTTTTACTAAGCTGCGGTAAAAAGTGGCCTACTTTAATGTGTGCTTGTCTTTTTGGAGTATGCCGGGCCAGTTTTTACCATGTCTGTGAAAAAGGGCTTTTTTTTTCAATGAGCCAGGAAAAGGGCCTGCGGTAAAATTGAAACCAGCGCACGCCTATTTACGGCCTGATCCCTTAACGCCACCCATTGATCTAGCGGTAAAGGCTCACGCACTACACACGCAGTGACTGGTTGGCGTATGCCAACTGCCAATGAACAGCAGAAAAGCTGCGTGTGGTAGGAAATAAAATAATTTGTCCCAGCAGTCTGGGCATGTGCCAAATCCAAAATTACTACCAGGGGGCACACGGGCCTGGTGGTAGTCTCATTTTGGCGCATGCTGCACGTGCATAGAGCCTACCACACCCTTGTAAAAGGGCCCCTTAGTAAACAAGTTGTAGGTCACATTGTTATTAGAATACATTAATACTTTAATACATAATGCAGTAATGATTTGCAGTTGCTGTGGGCTGATGGACAAAACTACTGCTAACCTCTATATTAACTACTGGAGGCATTCCTAGCATTTTTCCATTTGTTAATCTAAAGAAAACTTCTTCATCATGTGTAGATGAAATAACAGATGATACGATGCAGTTAACTACAGCTCTTCAAGTAGGATTAATGCCATGGTATCTGCTACGTTAACAGATGATGTGCAGTAACTACCTTCACATCATCCATAAGGCACATTCTTTCCCATTCCTTACCTCCTTCTCTGTTAGTTATTGTAGAAATTAGTACCATACTTACTGTTAGTATGAAACCCTTTTTAACTGCTAACTGTCATGCTAATAACTAATGCATCTTAATAAATAAGTCCCACAGGGACTTAACAGAAACAGGATTCTTCACTCAGTTCCTGCTTTTTCTTTTTAATTTTAATTTTTTAGTTTGTGTCCTTCACCTTCACACATCATGCTTGTTCTTTTATATCTTTGAAAGAAACAACCTCAGGGTATCCAGAAATATTGAGGAAACATCTTCCTTAATTTATTCTGCGCTGGTCCGATGAAAAGAATGCGACCAGTAGGGATGGGCAGTCCAAACATTTGCATTTTATTTTGATTCCTCTGTATTGTGCAGCATTGCTCATTTTGTTTTGTTTTGGTTCCTTTTCATTACAGAAGAAATGTCATTAAGTGCACATGCTTTTTGCAAAGGGGGCACACTATTTGTGCACCATTTTCAGAGTGCACATTCTTTCCTGATAGTGCATGTATACATGAACTATTGCACATGCAATGATGGTTTTCAGATGCACACACTATTTGCGCCCTACAAAAGAGCATAAACATTGCCATAGTGTGACAGACCGAAGGTCCATCAAGCCCAGTATCCTGTTTCCAACAGTGGCCACTCCAGGTCATGAGTACCTGGCAAGATCCCTGAACAGAAAACAGATGTTATGCTTCTTATCCTATGCTGGCATATACGAGTGTAAGTGCCACATATGCATATATATGCTAGTATTCTAAACATTTATGTTCACAATGGATACATAAATGTTATTGCCCTGTTTATTTGCAAAAAGAGTGCATTATTTGTGAATAATGCACACTATTTGTGCATTATTCACAAATAGTGCACATCCCTCAATTTCCATATATCATGCCTAAGGGCCCTGTTTGCTAAGGTGAACTAGCATTTTTAGCACGTCCTAAAAATTAGCGTGCGCTAAATGCTAGAGACACCCATATGGGTGTCTCTAGCATTTAGCACATGCTAATAATTAGTACGTGCTAAAAACACTAGCGCACCTCTAGCCGGCTTAGTAAAGAGGGCCCCAAGTTTGTGTGTGCATTGGAGATGTACATGCAAATAAATTGACTAATAAGCCCAGAAACATCAATAATTGCATGCTAACAACCAATTATTGATAATTGGCAGTCTTAAAAATTTGTGCACATCTCACTGCATGCCATTCTTCAAAGCACCTAACTTCAATCACGTGTATCTGAAAAGGAGACATGGCCATAGGCGTGTCGGGGTGTTCTAAAAAGATGCATGAGGATTTACAGAATTAGCCCAAAGCATGTCTAAGTTTGGTGCTGTATTTACATCTTCTTTTAGCAAGTTAAATACAGTGCCCAAAATTTAGGCATGGGATCTGCACCAAATGTTATTCTATAAAGGGAGCGCTCAAGTTTTGTTCATGCCAAATTTTTGGCACCATTTATTGAATTCTCTCCTATTTGTGGAGAGTGCACACTCTTTGCAAATAGTGCAACATAATGAGAACGAAGTACAATGACATTTCAGGGTCTCTTTTTTCATTGTCATTTCCTTTAGAAAACAACATGAAATCAGGTCCAGTGAAAATGAGGAGAGGGGATTTTTCTTATTATTGCTTGCTTTTCTCTTTTCCTTAAATAAATCCATCTTTCCATTGATTTACTGCTTTTGGATCCCCTAGGTTCTATGTGGACTGTGTTTAAGTTTTATTTTTGAATTTATATTACGATTTCTTCTGTGTATTAATCTGAATTTCTTGTCAAAGATTGTATCTTTGTTGTAAAGTTGAAATGTAAATTAAAAAAAACAAGAAAACAACATGAAATGATTACTCATCCCTAGTACTTATGTATGTACGATGCCACAGACACCTGCCAGAATCTATAAATAGGTGTGATGTGATTTTCCACCACTTACAAGGGTATTTACAGTAATGTCCCTTTTTCCTAGGATTGCTTTGCTGGGGTGGATTTAAACATGGTAAGTTAATGCCTCTTTTACTAAACTGCGCTAGCGATTCCCAGCATGGCAAATATAAGGAAGTCTATTCAATTCCTATAGGCTTTCTCTCATTTGCCGTGCAAGAATCACTTGTGTGGCTTTGTAAAAGAAGCCCTTAGTAACATAGTAAATGTCGACAGATAAAGACCTGTGTGGTCCATCCAGTCTGCCCAGTAAGAAATCCAAGTTGTATCTGGCACTTGGTGCAGGTTCCATATTTTTCATGATTAAATATTGACATCATAAACAGGGCATTTGGCAACTTGCCTTAACAACCTCATATGGGCAGTTACATGATGCAATCTTGGAACATAATACCACAATACTGTTGCTTTCAACCCTAAGAATGTTGTCCCCACCCCCACCACTGACTAGCATCATTTATTCACTAATATCAACTTTATGATTCTATCATAAATAAAACATATTTTACAAAAGGGTCCAAGTTCAGTCATTGTTTACAGAGAAACACTGATTGCATCTTTTCTTATGTCATTTATATCATTATCTCACTATTCCCTCTGTTATACATAGTAAGGACTTCCTTTTTCCATCTACAACTGATTAAACATGGAGGTCAGTTCAATACTCGAGACATGCAGACTACTATGGCTTTGTACTCCACTGAGTTAGGCCATGATTTTCAACATCTGGAGCATATTGGAATAAGTTACACTTTTTTGATAGGGGAGGGATCATGATGCCCTACTCATTTACAGGGAAAATGGTGGATAAATCATTTGGGAACACTGGCTCCAGGGAGAATGAATTCACAGGTTGTATGGATGATTGCTTTGAACATGATGACATCATATTTTAGGTTACTTCCGAGATCCAGCTTTTATTATCTCCGCTTATGGGTGCCCTGACTACTAGGGATGTGTAAGTAAAAGAAGAAGAGAAAGTGAGGTCCAATCAAAATGAGGAATCCAAGATGTAAAAGCCAGTTTATTAAAAAGGCTTTACATGGCCGTGTTTCTGCGATGATGCCTGCATCAGGAGTCTGTCAACCTCTGACTTCTTGTGGTCATAGCCAATCACCATGAAATAGTCTGTCAGCCTGCTTTTACATCTTGGATTCCTCGTTTTGATTGGACCTCACTTCCTCTTCTTTTCCTTGTTCACCCGTGAGGCTTTGTTGCTGTTTTGCTCCTCTGCTACTAGGGATATGCACAAGCATGAAAAAAGAAGCAGTTTTTGCTTGTTTCACAATATTTTCCCAATTTGTTTTATTTTTTTAGGTTAGTTTCAGACATCCATTATTTTCAGTGCGCACTAAATTTGACTTGGTCTCTGCTCTGCCTTTTCCGTTTAGCTAAATCATTTCTATCACCTTCCTCCTTATGCACATTGATTCTTTTCTTTAGTTATTTCTCATCTGGATTATTGTAATATCTTCTACTCAGGTCTACCATTATCAGCTCTTAAATAACTACAACTCATTCGATCCACCTCTGTCAAGTTCCTGCAGGACACACATTATTTCATTTACATAACACTCAATCTCTGAGCTTTAGCTCCCTGTTTTAGATCACTTGAAGCATAAAATCTTAACCTTGATGTATTAGGGTATTTCTCATTCAGCTCCAGATTAGCTCACCAATTTCTTGATACCTTATGTCCCTTCTCATCTGCTGTGAGCCTCCTCTTTTACTTCTCTATTCTCATAAACAACTAAATTTGGACATTATAAGGTATTACACTTTTTGATATATTGGACTCCCAGTTAGGGAATTTTCTCCCCCTGGACATGATGCTCAAACAATCATACCATATTCTCAGAAAAGATCACTCAAAGCCTGGTTGTTCAGCTGCACCTATGGTGCCCAGCTAATCCACAAACCCAACCCCCATCTAACACTTTCTCCTATGGTAAACTGTATTTTTTTCTCTGTGCTCTCCCTTTTTTTCTTTCTCTCTCTCTCTTTCTCTTCTGACTCTATCATAGACTTGCTGACCTGAACATGTATACCCTGGAGGAAAGGAGGAACAGGGGTGATATGATACAGACGTTCAAATATTTGAAAGGTATTAATCCGCAAACGAATCTTTTCCGGAGATGAGAAGGCGGTAAAACGAGAGGACATGAAATGAAATTGAAGGGGGGCAGACTCAGGAAAGATGTCAGGAAGTATTTTTTCACGGAGAGGGTGGTGGATACTTGGAATGCCCTTCCGCGGGAGGTGGTGAAGATGAAAACGGTAACGGAATTCAAACATGCGTGGGATATGCATAAAGGAATCCTGTGCAGAAGGAATGGATCCTCAGAACCTTAGCTAAAATTGGGTGGCGGAGCAGGTGGGGGGAAGAGGGGTTGGTGGTTGGGAGGTGTGGATAGTGGAGGGCAGACTTATACGGTCTGTGCCAGAGCCGGTGATGGGAGACAAGACTGGTGGGTGGGAGGCGGGGAATACTGCTGGGTAGACTTATACGGTCTGTGCCCTGAAAAAGACAGGTACAAATCAAGGTAAGGTATACACATATGAGTTTATCTTGGGCATACTGGATGGACCGTATAGGTCTTTTTCTGCCATCATCTACTATGTTACTATTTAATGTAAATTCCAACACCAGATGCACTGCTACTATGCTAGATAATCTAATTACACCTATAGCAGAGATTTTATTGCAAATGAGGGAAAAGTCTCAACTGCTATGGCTATTTTCACACATAGGTGTTCATTGTTTAGCTCGTAGAAAAAGTCATCACTGACTCAAAAACCCTCAATTTTTGTATTTTCTTTTTTTGTTTCAATTTTAATTACAATATCCTTAATGTTAAATCATATAAGTGTCTTTTTAAGACTTGAAAAACTGTTAAACGTATCAACAAAAGCATGAAACTAATTCACTTATCTTGCCCAATATTGCCGAATGTTTTTTCTCAATGCTGTGCCAATTTATTCTTGATGAGGCACTAGATCCAATTTCTACTGGGTAATGCACTGGTTCCTACGGTCCCGTTTCGAATGTCTTCATCAGGGAACCTGCTCACACCTAGAACACTGCGCCGTGACCACTGGATCAAAGCAAGAAAAGTCAAAATGAATCTTTGAAGTTACATGATTTATCACGTCTAACTGCGATAATAAATACCGTATAGAGCTCTCATAAACTTATAGCATAATCGTCCCTCAAGAGCAAGTCATGTCGTCTTGCCTTTATCATCAATCTGAATCTTCTATCTTCTGAAGAAATTGTATCTTCTGAAAAAATTCTCGGCGTCCTCACCTGAACTCGATGAGAGATTAAAGGAAACTTTGTCCAATCCCAAACTAATACGTCACCCACCTCACTGATGACTCACACTGACAGCTTAACTAAATCTTTTAAAGGGCAACACACTATTATGTTGAAGAATTTATGTTGAAAAATTTTTTAAGTTGAAATGTAAATTCATATTAAGTAATAAATTTATAGGAATGCTCCCCATTGTAAAGTTGAATTCAAACCCAAAGGTTCCAAAGTTTTTAATCTGTGGATCCATCTTTGTTCTGCTTGTAATAACAGTTTACTACGATCTCCGCCCCTGATGTGTTCTTGCACATGATCTATCACTAAACATTGAAAATGCCCGAAACTGTGATTAAATTCTCGAGTTCAGGTGAGGACGCCGAGAATTTTTTCAGAAGATACAATTTCTTCAGAAGATAGAAGATTCAGATTGATGATAAAGGCAAGACGACATGACTTGCTCTTGAGGGACGATTATGCTATAAGTTTATGAGAGCTCTATACGGTATTTATTATCGCAGTTAGACGTGATAAATCATGTAACTTCAAAGATTTATTTTGACTTTTCTTGCTTTGATCCAGTGGTCACGGCGCAGTGTTCTAGGTGTGAGCAGGTTCCCTGATGAAGACATTCGAAACGGGACCAAAGGAACCAGTGCATTACCCAGTAGAAATTGGATCTAGCGCCTCATCAAGAATAAATTGGCACAGCATTGAGAAAAAACATTCGGCAATATTGGGCAAGATAAGTGAATTAGTTTCATGCTTTTGTTGATAAGTTTAACAGTTTTTCAAGTCTTAAAAAGACACTTATATGATTTAACATTAAGGATATTGTAATTAAAATTGAAACAAAAAAAGAAAATACAAAAATTGAGGGTTTTTGAGTCAGTGATGACTTTTTCTACGAGCTATACAATGAACACCTATGTGTGAAAATAGCCGTAGCAGTTGAGACTTTTCCCTCATTTGCAATAAAATCTCTGCTATAGGTGTAATTAGACTATTTAATGTAAACCACCTAATAGTACAATTGCGCGATGGGCAGTATATCAAACGCATGTAACGAACTAAACAAGATAAATATAACAAACTAGGGGCAGCAGAATGCTTTTTTGTTTGGGGATGCCCAAGCTTGGCCCCAACCCTTCCATATCATCCTAGCCCCCTCCTATGGCATCCAACATATCTCTCCTTCCCTCTGTCCCTCTCAAACCTCCCCCCCCCCCCCCCATGGTGTCAAACATTTTTCTCCTTCCCTACTCCCTTTCCCTCCCATCTTATCCAGCATCTCTCTCCTTCACTCCCTCTCAACCCCTCATGGTCTACAGCATCTCTCTCTCCCTGCCCATGGTCTGCAGCACCTCTCTCCTTCCCTTCCCCTTCAGCATTTTTCCTTTCTTTCTGCTGACCCCCTACTTGTAGTGTCCAGCATTGTACCCCCCCAGGGTCTCCAGCATCTCTCTCCTTCCCTCTTTCTCCTCTCCTCGACACCTGTCTCCTTTCCTTCTACTCGCCCTGTCAGTAGTGTCCAGCATCCTACCCACTCCATGGTCTCCAGCATCTCTCCTTCCCTCCCTCTCTCCCCCCCAAGGTCTCTTTCCTTCCCTTCCCTTCAGCATCTGTCTCCTTCACTCCCCCCTCACCTGTGATGTCCAAGTTCTAACCCCTATGGTCTCCAGCATCTTTCTCTTCTCCATCCTGCCTGTAGTGTCCAGCATTCCACCTTCCTCCCAGGTATACTGCATCTCTCTTTTTCCCTCCCTCCCTCCCTCTCAGTCTACCATGGTCTCCAGCATCTCTCCTCTCTGCTGCTCTCCCCCTCTTCTCTTCAGCATCTGTCTCCTTCACTTCCCCCTCCATTATTCAATCCCACCCTGTGGTATTCAACATTCCACCCTTCATGGTCTCCAGCATCTCTTCTCCCTCTCACCCCCCCCCCCCCCCCCATGGTCTTCAGCATCTCTTCCTTCCCCTCCCCTCCCCCTCCTCTCTTCAGCATTTGTCTTCTCCTCCCTCTGCCTGTTATGTCCATCATTCAAACCTTCCCCCCATCTTTAGCATTTCTTTTCTTCCCTGCTGTGTCTGTGAGATATTTATTCTCTTACCATGTTCCCCTGGGGTAGCAGCTCTATAAGCTACACTGAAGACATTGCACAGACGGCCCAATGCAGGGCCTTCAGATGCTTAAGGCCTGTTTCAGAGGGGACAGAATCCGGCTGGCCAGCCCTAAGTATGTGCAGATGCAAGGTAAGAGAAGTAAGGTAAGACAAGAAAGGCCTCATGGGAAGAGAAAGGGTAGCAAAATTTGAGAGGCCTATGTAATAAACACTAATCAACAAATTAAGATTTGCTAAATTGAATAGTGCTCATGAAATCAACTTATTGTGCACCAAATTTTTCAAGGCGTTCTAATCAATGGACTGTGCATTAATGAATGCACACTTCTATTGGTTACTAAAGCAACTTTATTCTAGAAAATTCTAATGCTCTATTGACATTATTTTCTAACATCTACATGCCTTGCTCCTAAATTGTGCTGAAATACTGGTGTATTAAACTGATTCGGAAAGTGGACCTGGTAGTTGAGCAAAACAATCCCTTTGCTTTTCCCCTGAGGCAGAAGAACTTTAAAACAGTGTCACTGTTGCAATTTCTACAATGGTCTGATGCCTATCCATAGACAGTATCAGAGAAAAGTGTCTCATTTTGCTTCCATAAAATAATTTAAAAAATAATTATCCTATTGCAATGTGGATTGATGATTAAAATTTGAAAGGAGGCTTATATCACTCAAGAAACTGTTTCTCTTAAGTATGAATGGTCTTCTTTCTTGATAAAAATTACTAGATTGTAAACCAAACTGAACTGCAGAAAGTGTAGCCTTTCCTATCTCTTTTCATTCAGTGTGAGAAGAGTAGGATCTGCCTGCATTGCTAACGGTGCTGATAAAGGGGGTCTTTTACTAAGGTATACTACTGTTTTTAGCTCACACTAAAATCAGCTGGCGCTAAACATGGGAGTCTCAGCATTTAGTGCCAGCTGATTTTTAGCATGGGACTAAAAATGGTAATGCACAATAGCAAAAGACCCCCAAAGTGAGAGTGAGGATTTTCTCTCAACTAATTCTTTTCTTGGAATTTGTTGAATTCAGTTCCCCAATAAGGATCTTCTTTTTTGCATTTCAGCTCAGCATGGATCCCATGGTTGGAGTTTAGCAAGGGGCACTGTGCCTCTTGGATACCAGGAAGCAGAAGTTAATGGGGTCAGCATGGAATCCAGCTTGTGCAATATAATTTCCTTTTACTGTATCCATCTCCATTCTTCCATCAGAAGAAAAATTTGCAGGACAAAAAAGGAATAATGTAGAGTGGAACCCTGATATCTCTCTCTATGATTGGGATCTATAACATATCATTTTGTCAAAAGTGGGGTTGCGTTATAGCCGGGTCAATAGAGAATGAACACGAACCAAAAATTGATCTGTTGCAAAAGGAGCTGTATGTAAAAAAAAAAAAAAAAAAAAAAAGGGAGCTAAAACATGATTGAATTATATGTGGATTTGTGTTATTACAGTGTGTGTTATATCAGGGTTCCACCGTATTATCTGGAGATGTTTTGGGCTACTTTTAAAGAAGGAGTTAATTAATGGCCATTGCTAGCCACAAAAGACTGCATGCCTTTTCCTTGTTTGCTCTTTCTTGATATGCATGGTAATGGAATTCAATGCACTGTGTGAAATCTAACAAATATAAGTCTCTGCACATTGAACAATGGAAACGCCACATCGTTGATTGCACAGCTCCATTTCAGTGCTGAACCTTGCATTAACTTTCCAAAGAACAGATAACAGACTGACCTGGATAATCTAGTCCACAGTTATTACATCTCTGCCAGGTATATTCATAGATTTCCAAGTTTCTGCATTCTGATTGACTTGAAAACCTTACATGAAGCCTGTGTGTGGTATTTTATGTCTGCATGTGTTCTTTAATATGCATTAACAGAGCTGAACTACTGCAGGCTATCTCATGGATAGAAAATGAAACTATTAACTGCTACTCAAAGGTATTGTATGTGGATAATATTTCAGGAGAACTGGAGCTCTTGAATAAATAAACTGAAGAGGATATAGTTCTAGCACTATCTGGGGCAGGAACTCATTTTCCATGTGCCCAAAGGGCACCTAATCTAAGACCTTCTTCACCTGGTAAATGGAGATTATGAAATGTAATATTAAGTGAGCACTAGAATAGCTAGAAGTTCCAGGAAACAGCAGCAGTGTTGGTTGCTTATGTTATACCCCTATGATCTGGCACATTGATTCCTGGTTTTTGTTAAATAAAAATACAAATGGAATTCAAAGTTTTTGCTGTAGTCCAGAATTCTTCCAAGCTTTAATTGAGCGGTCCGTTTACTAAGCTGTGGTAAAAAGTAGCCTGCGGCAGTGCGAATGCATCTTTAGGGCATGTGCTAGGCCATTTTATTACTGCATCAAGGAAAAGGGGCCTTAAGGGGCGGAAAATGGGTATACGCTAAAATTGAAACCAGCGCACATCTGTTTTTGGCCTGAGACCTTGCCGCCACCCATTGGCCTAGCTGTAAGGACTCATGCGCTACATGTGCGGTGACTGGTCGGTACGTGCCAAATGACAATTAATGCTGGAAATGCCGTGCACAGTAGGAAATAAAAAATGAATTTGTCCCGGCATTATAGGCATGCGCCAAATCCAAAATTACCACCAGGGGGACAGCTAGCCTGGCGGTAGTCTTGTTTTGGCACATGCTGCATATGCATATGTCACAATTGTGACTGCATTCCATGCCTACACTCACCTTGCCCCCGGGTGACCGGGCCCTGTGGTTGCTGTGGACTTTTCCTGTTTCCCAGACATCTTCCAGGTTCCATTCCGGTCCTGATGTTCCAGCACTCCAGACTTGCCCCGGTGTTTCTGTTGCCAAGCCTCACCTGTGACCTCATCTGTTATTGCCTTTATTAAGCTCCTGAGAATTGTCAGATTTGCCTTTGCAACAGAGGTCTTCAGATGAGCGTCGTCTGCGAGTGTTTGTTGCAGTTCTAGCTTTGCTAGTTCTGGTCTTGTTTGTCTTACTCTAGCTCCCTTCTGGTTGTATCTGCCCTGTCTGTTTTCAGCTTTAGTTCCTTCCTGTTTCTAGCTGCCCTGTTCGTCTTTAGCTTTAGTTCCCTTCCTGCTTGTTCCTACCCTGTTTGTCCTTAGCTTCAGCCCAACCGTGCATGTGTCTGTTTTGTTTGAGAATCCTGAAGCCTGCTCTAGTCAAGCTTGCTTGAGTATCCTGTATCCTGTTTCTGCCAAACCTGTTTGGAAATCCTGGATCCTGCTTGAGTACCCTGAATCTAGTCCATCAAGCCAAGTCCATTTCTGCTTCTGCTTCCTGCCAAAACAAGTCCGTTCCAGCATTTGGTTCCAGTCCAGCCAAGCCAAGTCCGTGCCAGTATTTGGTTCCAGTCTAGCCAAACCAAGTCCGTTCCAACATTTGTTTCCAATCCAGCCAAACCTGTTCGAGACTCCTGTACCTGGTACAATCCTCAATCTCTGGCCCACTACTTCCGTGACAAGGTCCAGAAGATCAACCTCAAATTCACCACTACTCCCTCTCCTCCTCTTCAGCCTATATCTCACTCTCTCATCCAACCTACCCAGGCCTCCTTCTCCTCCTTTCCTGCTATCACCGAAGAAGAAATCGCCCATCTCCTCTCCTCCTCGAAAGCCACCACTTGTTCCTCTGACCCCATCCCCACTAACCTACTCAACACCATCACTCCTACCATCACCCCCACCATCTGTCATATCCTTAACCTCTCTCTCTCCACTGCATCTGTCCCGGACACCTTCAAGCATGCTGTGGTCACTCCACTCCTCAAAAAACCTTCACTCGACCCTACCTGTCCCTCCAAGTACCGCCCCATTTCCTTCCTACCCATCCTCTCCAAGATACTTGAACGCGCCGTTCACAGCCGCTGTATTGATTTTTTCTCCTCTCATGCCATCCTCGATCCGCTTCAATCCGGCTTTCGCCCCCTACACTCAACAGAAACGGCACTATCTAAAGTCTGCAATGACCTATTCCTCGCCAAATCCAAAGGTCACTACTCCATCCTCATCCTCCTCGACCTCTCCGCCGCTTTTGACACTGTCAATCACAACCTACTTCTTGACACACTGTCCTCCCTTGGGTTCCAGGGCTCTGTCCTCTCCTGGTTCTCCTCTTATCTCTCCCATCATACCTTCAGAGTACACTCTCATGGTTCGTCCTCCTCCCCTATCCCGCTCTCTGTTGGAATTCCTCAGGGATCTGTCCTTGGGCCCCTTCTTTTTTCAATCTACACCTCTTCCGTAGGCTCCCTGATTTCTTCTCATGGTTTCCACTATCATCTTTATGCCGACGACACCCAGCTTTATCTCTCCACGCCAGAAATCACTGCGGATACCCAGGCCAAAGTCTCGGCCTGCTTATCCGACATTGCTGCCTGGATGTCCAACCGCCACCTGAAACTGAATATGTCTAAGACTGAACTTATTGTTTTCCCACCCAAACCCACTTCCCCTCCCCCTTCACTCTCTATCTCAGTTGATAACACCCTCATCGTCCCCGTCTCATCTGCCCGCAACCTCGGTGTCATCTTCGACTCCTCCCTCTCCTTTTCTGCGCACATCCAGCAGATAGCCAAGACCTGTCGCTTCTTCCTCTATAACATCAGCAAAATTTGCCCCTTCCTCTCCGAGCACACCACCCGAACTCTCATCCACTCTCTCATTACCTCTCGCCTTGACTACTGCAACCTACTCCTGACCGGCCTCCCATGTAGCCATCTATCCCCCCTTCAGTCCATCCAGAACTCTGCCGCACGGCAGACACAAGAAAAATGTCAGGAAGTATTTCTTCACAGAGAGAGTGGTGGATGCTTGGAATGCCCTCCCGCGGGAGGTGGTGGAGAGGAAAACGGTAACGGAATTCAAACATGCGTGGGATAAACATAAAGGAATCCTGTTCAGAAGGAAAGGATCCTCAGGAGCTTAACCGAGATTGGATAGCAGAGCCGGTAGTGGGAGGTGGGGCTGGAGGTTGGGAGGCGGGGATAGTGCAGGGCAGACTTATACGGTCTGTGCCAGAGCCAGTGGTGGGAGGCGGGACTGGAGGTTGGGAGGCAGGGATAGCACTGGGCAGACTTATACGGTCTGTGCCAGAGCCGGTGGTGGGAGGCGGGGATAGTGCTGGGCAGACTTATACGGTCTATGCCAGAGCCGGTGGTTGGGAGGCGGGGCTAGTGCTGGGCAGACTTATACGGTCTGTGCCCTGAAGAGCACAGGTACAAATCAAAGTAGGGTATACACAAAAGTAGCACACATGAGTTGTCTTGTTGGGCAGACTGGATGGATCGTGCAGGTCTTTTTCTGCCGTCATCTACTATGTTACTTAACCGATATACTCATATCACCCCTCTCCTCAAGTCACTTCACTGGCTCCCAATCAGATACCGCATACAGTTCAAGCTTCTCTTACTCACCTACAAATGCACTCGATCTGCGGCCCCTCCGTACCTCTCTACCCTCATCTCCCCTTACGTCCCTACCCGTAACCTCCACTCTCAAGACAAATCCCTCCTTTCAGTACCCTTCTCCACCACCTCCAACTCCAGGCTCCGCCCCTTCTGTCTCGCCTCACCCCATGCTTGGAACAAGCTCCCTGAGCCCATATGCCGTGCCCCCTCCCTACCCATCTTCAAATCAATGCTCAAAGCCCACCTCTTTAATGTCGCCTTCGGCACCTAATCACTACACCTCTTCTCAGGAATACTTATCTACCCCAACTTGACATTTCGTTCTTTAGATTGTAAGCTCTTCCGAGCAGGGACCATCCTTAATTGTTAATTTGTACAGCGCTGCATAACCCTAGTAGCGCTCTAGAAATGTTAAGTAGTAGTAGTAGTAGTGGTACCAGCCTGGTGGTGTTTGGCCTCGCTTCCAGTTTGGGTGGTTCACCTGCTGTTGCCGGTCTCTGGCAGCAGCCCAAGGGATCACTACTCCGGATCATCCATAGCGGTGTTACAGCGTACAGCCTTTGTAAAAGGGCCCCTGAATGTGCTATAGTAGTCATTTTCATGTTTTTCTGTAGTAGGTCACAAGAGGTGTACAAATGGGTTAATAACAAAATGTTGTAGAAAAATCATGAGTGAAATGATATATTGCACCATATGATGCAGAAGTAGTGCTCTGATTCAGGGCTTGATGTACAAAGCTTACCAGGCAAGCAATATTCTTTTTAGATCAGTTCCAGCCAGTTTAGTGAGTACATTATTCAGCGGAAGATGCACAAAGGAGTTCTGTGGGCTGTTTTCTGTTCATGGTAGCAGACTACAGTAATGAAATGCAAATTTATTACAAGTAGCTGATTACTATCTAAATGTGCATTCTGAGGGATGCACAGCCATTTGCGAGCAATGCAAATAAAGGAACGCTTATCTTGTACGAGAGAATTTTAACGGGAGGTCAGGAGCTGTTGGTAGTGGAAGGAAGGAAGATTTGCTGTCTGATGAAGGGGCCCAGGATGCAGGAAGTGTTGGAACAGTACTGTTTTTTTTCTTCTTCCGTTTTTGTTAGCTGGCAATCAGAAAGTGCAGTGTGCAGGGCAGCGAAAGTTACCCTCACACAGGTCTCTGCTGGTTTGGTTGTGTTCATGAAGGAAGCCGTGTGCATGCTTGGTTTACACAAATCTTCCTCTACCAGCCTGATTCCAATCTTTCTCTTCTCTCTGCTTTCTCCCCATGGCTTTCATTCACGCAGGCTTGTATGCATGTGTGAAAGCCGAGGGTAGCATTTGGGAAAAAAAACCCAGAAAGGTGTGGGTAGCATGCTGAGCATGCGCAGAGCAGCCACGCCTAGCGATTGTCTGCTCTGCACATGCGCAGCTCACTAACTGGCTTTTTCCAAACTGAGCTGCTTGTTGCATTTGCGAGCAGCTCATTTGCATGCACTTTCCTTTAGGAATCACCCGCTATTTTCACCTTGGTAATTTTTACCGGGGTGGAAATAGCATACAGTTACGTCCGGGGACTTTAGTGCATCAGCCCCTCGCTAAGGAATTTCTTCCCTTTCTGTAATTCAGACCCATAGTGAACAAGCAACAGATAATCAAGGATGAGCATAATCAATTTTTCCCCTAATTTTTTTATTCATAATTCGTAAATGCAATCACTTTGTTTAGGGGGGAAACCTTAATAAACAATGCACTTAGTAATGAAAAGGTTAAATTAAATGGCCGTGTTAACATTGCTGTTGATCGTAGAGAGCAGGAGGGGTTTTTATTCCCCAGTATATGGAGCATTTTGATTCTATCTAGCATATGTTCTGCACAGTTTCCTGAGCTCTAATTCATCCATGCTTTCAGACAGCTCCAGATGGTGTGCTGCCTCTGTGGTTTTCATCTACTATTCTGACCACACTTCAGGTTGTCTGGTCTACACCAGTTCATATTAATGCTCCAAGCTAACTCCAGTTGAGGCCTAGACATTCCACCAATGAAATAATTGAGTATAAAGATAACAATTTCACTTTGAAAGGAACTGACATGATGTTGAAAGTAGCTCACTCTTGGGTGGTTGCTAACTTCAAAGTGCGGGGTACAAGTAAAAAAAAAATGTATTTTTTATCACCTTTTTTCCCCACTTATTAGGTTTTGAAACGTTTTAACGATTTCCTTTTTTTCTGGGGTTTTATTTTCAGTCCTTCTGCTTAGCACACTTACACACTAAAGCCATTTTTACCATGGCTGTAAAACCCCTGAGTTTTCTGGGGGGAGGGGGGTTTGCCATTAATGGCCATGCAGGCCATGCACTAATGTTGCCATTAATTTGTGGCCATTTTGAATATTACTGAGGGAGCATTTACCACCTCCTATTTTGTAGGTAGTAAGGGTTCCTGTGTTATCCTTGTGCTAATCTATTTTTTGCTGTGTTGAGTGCATTTTAGTGCCTAATGCACCATAGTAAAAGGACCCTATAGTGAGAAACCTTCAGCTACATACAGGGCCAGATTTTATATATGGTGCCATAAAAATCGGTCCTGAAAAAATACATCTATGCATATTTTATAAACTACACCTAAAGTTGGGTGTCCACATGACTAAATTTAGTCGTAGGTATTCATGCCAAGTAAAACTTGGTATAAATGCCTGCGAATAAGTTAGGTGCAGAGCGGGCGTATTCTATATCAGTGTGCATAGATTTTAGAAACACCTATGACCCTCCCATTCCACGCCCATGACCATGCTCCCTTTCCAGTTCTGCATCTTAGAATTTATGAGCAGACCTTTACAGATTATTCTTAGGTTCTGCCAATTAGTATCAATAACTGTCTGCGAAGTGGCAACTATCGGCACATAGGAGCCAACTTTTCAAAATTATTGGGGATGCTAAGCCCAATGGAAATAGCCCCTCCCTAGACACATACAAGGAATTTTCTCAATATTGGGGGTGCTCAAGCACCCACAGAGTCGACTCCAATGATTGGCACTGATTGGCTTGTTGAGATAATTAAGCTGTGCGTGCAGATCAAAATACGACCTGATTTGCGCGCAACACTGGTCGCGCTATATAGAATTCAGGGGAACAGTGTATGAACTCAGCAATTGCTCCTACTGGGCATTGAAGCACCGGCAAAAAGTAGACTGAGCAGGTGATAACAGAGGATAGTAAAGAGCTTATGCAATTTGATAGTAAATTTATTTTATGTAAGAATCAGTTCATTTAAAAGGCTGCAAAAAATTCTTGAATGGGAAATAGGTCACTCTTCCATATTCCTGCTGGTAATTGTCTCTATGGTTAAATTAATTTTTGCTCCTTGAGTGCAAAGGAAAAAGTCAGTTGAACAAATCCTTCATTTCAGTGAAACCTCTGTTTCAAAGTTGAGAGATGTCAGTTTCCCAAAATTGGGATGATGGGAAGGAGCTATTTTCTAATTCACAAAATAAAGAAATTCTTCATGTATATTGGAATGCAATAAATGGTGTTTTTTAAAAAAATGTTATTTTATAATTTTCTAAATCTGACCATTTTCATTATATACCCCTAATTCTATAAATGGGGCAAGAATCTATATATGGTACCTGAAAAATCCAAGTGGAAATTATGCTAGGCATATTCTCTAAAATATGCCTAAATTTTATAGAATAGACTTAAATTTCATAGAATACACCGAGCGGCTCACCATGCGACCAAATTTGGTTGCGTCCATGTAGGCCACATTTTACTTGGTGTAAATCCGATGCCTAATTTAGGCACAGATCAGGTATATTCTATAATAATGTGAATCTATATATGGTACCTGAAAAATCCACGTGGAAATTACGCTAGGCATATTCTCTAAAATATGCCTAACTTTTATAGAATAGACTTAAATTTCTGTACGTTCTGTAGAATACACCGAGCGGCTCACCATGCAACCAAATTTGGTTGCGTCCATGTACGCCACATTTTACTTGGTGTAAATCCCGATGCCTAAATTAGGCACAGATCAGGTATATTCTATAATAATGTGAATAGATTGCAGAACTGCCCACATCCCGCCCATGACCATGCCTCTTTTCAATTATGTGACTTAAAATTTAGGCACACATTATAGAATACACTTAGGAATTTGTGCGCATAAATCTCAATGCCAGTTAGTGATAATAATTGTTTGTTAACACCCAATTAACAGTGCTGATTAGCTAGTTATCCAATTAAATTATGTGCATTATTATAGAATATGCTTTGGCTTCCATATGGATTTTCAGGTGCCATATATAGAATCTGGGGGATGGTGACTAAAGTTGTGTTTGCAAATCAGTGTGCGTAGCTGATTTGCACGTGTAATGTAATTTATTAATAAGCCAATCAGTGCCAATAATTGGCTGCTAACAGCCAATTATTAGCATTATTTGTCATTAATTGGGAGTTACGCACACATCATATTCTATAACAATGTGCAAGTAATTCCTACAGCGTGTAATTTTAACGGGCATGTTTAGGGGAATTTCGGGGGCGTTCCTATGAGTTACATGCATTTTTATAGAATATAAAATGTGCATAATTTAAGAGCCAGCATTTACACCTGGTTTCAGCAGGTGTAAATACAGGCACCTTCACTTAGGCGCAGATTAGGCACTTAGGCGCTATTCTATAAACTGCTGATGCCCTTTATAGAAAAGAGCTCAATGTATAATTTTTTCTGCGCTGATTTTTCAGCATGATTTACTGAATCTAGTCCTTAGTGAATATAATTGAGTTTGTGCAATTAATAAACACATGTTGAAAGTGATATGCATCTAGTATGTTTTTTATTTTTTGAGTAGAGAATTATATCTATAAGGTCACTAATTAAAAACATTCTTTGTTTTTTATTCTATAGATTATTGTTTATTGTCATATGATGCTGGGGGAGATTCAAGATGGCAGACATGCTGTGTTGAACTCCAAGATGCTGAGCTTTTCCTTTTAAATATTGCCTTGAAATTTACCGTAATGGGTAAAAAATGAAAAGAGCCCAACGGTTGTTGCTGGAATCCTTGACACCAGTGGTATCCAGCCTGATGAACATTTTTGTTCGCTGAGCCAAGGTAGCAGCTTTACCTCCAGGTGGCTTGCTGGAGAGTTTGATGGCAAAAGGATGGCCATCGACCCCCCTCCCTTGAGCTGGTAGCATCTTTTTTTCCTGGAGCAGGAATTTGCCCCTCCTATGCCAAAAGGGAGCCAAGGACTGTAGCTTGAAGCTGTGAGCTGCAGGGGAGAAGCTCCAATTCAACCCACAGCTGTAGGTGCAGCAGTATAGGTAGAGATCTCAGCAGAACCTCTGACTTCAACATTGGTGAGACTTAAAACTTTTACTCTGGAAATGGCATTTCAAGATTAGAACATTTATTTGGGGGTCATATAAGCACTATCCTACAAAAAATGGATTTGATTGTACAATATTGCACTGTTCAAGTTGATTTAGGAGGTCTGAAGCAGCATCTTTCCAATGCAGAGAAGAGCCTCCACTAGGTTCAACAAACAGAAGGATATCACTGTAATACATAGTAAGTTCGAGGCATTGGATAATTCAAATAGGAGAAAGTATCTAAGATTTATAAATTATACCAGCAGCATCAGCTTTGGATATGTATATAAAGTATGTTACAATGATGTTGAAAGTGCCTGTATTTCAGTTTCTAGAACCTATTATCCTCCACAGGCGAAGAAAAGAGAGGAACCACAGCAGACAGCATCTCTAGAAATGGATAGTTTGGATTTGACTGATTTTTCTTCATAGATCTGACTTTGACCCTGTGTTGGCTACTCTTTTGATAACATATGTTTTGGACCCTGATAAGGACTGGCTTCTAAGGATGTTTTTTTTGTACAAAAGATACTGCATTTATGAATGTTAAAGTGCAGCTTTTTCCAGACGTATCTAAAGATACACAGAAAAAGAGGCAACAATTTTTATTGCTTAAACCTGCTGTGTTGAAATTAGGGGCCTTGTTTTCTTTGTATCAATGTAAATCTTTAGTTAAGTAGCAGGGTGTACGTTATATTTTCTATGAACTGCAGAATTTCACTACTTTTGAGACTTCTAAATCTCTGGAGTATCAGGGGTCCTTTTACAAAGGTGCTGTAACGTTTTTAGCATGCCCTAAATGATAGAGATGCTGGGCATTTCTAGCACTTAGCATGTGCTAATCATTAAAAACGCTAGCACGCCTTTGTAAAAGACCCCCTCAGTTAGTTTCAGCTCCCTCTAAAGAAGCTGTGACTGGTTTGCCTGTTAGTATTTAAATTAATTTCTACTTGTTTAGATCTCATGTCAATTGCTTCTTTGCTGATTTCTTTATTTTGTGGAATGGTTCTCCCTCAACTTGAGGACTAGTGAAGTTTTTTACAAGTTTATTGATTTTCTTTGGCAAATATATTTGGGTGTAAATTTACCATAAACTTCTTTTCTGTAGCAAGTTTTGTTTACTTGTGAAATGCGTTACAGTGGGTGCCATTGATAAACATCTCCAGCCCTGCACAGAAGCTGTTAATACCACAAAGGGGAGAGAAGAGTCTCCCCTGAAGAAGGATGAAGTTTCCCTGAGCTCCGGCTGGGGTAAGGTATGCCTTGGCAAGTGAAGCTCAGACTGAACTAGCAGAGTACCGAGCACAAGAGCAACTAGGAGTTTTTCCAGACGCTGCAGAAACAGCTGCCCTAACAGTAGCCCAGAAGAGTGCTGCTGTTTTGAACTCAAAGCAGAAAGGAGCAACTTGGATAAGCATCAAGGAGTTGACAAATTTACCTGCTGTTTTTGAAGTTTTAGTAAAGTTCATTGAATTAAAATTAAAACAACCAGACTGCCGAGTGGTCCTCGGAGTGAAAGGAGAATGGCTAATCTCAGCTTGAGAGGAGAGTGTCCTGGGCAGTCCCTGACACAATCCCTGGTACCCCGGATCGCTATTCTGAACCAGTTTACCCACTCCTGAGCTCAACTGCAGGCAAATTAGAACTGTGAGTGTAACATGTGTGGTCCCCTGACATATCTGGTGATAAAGAAAACTAAGCTTTGTGGTTCAGGTCGGACCTGAGCTAGCATGGCTGTGAGACCCATGTTACAGTTGGAAAAGATTGAACAGCATCTGAACCTTCTCCAAACCAGCTCTGTTAAATCTCAAGATGCTGGAGCAGCTTTTATTAAAGATAGTCTATCTTTGCATTTTAAGCTGGAAGCAATGAGAAATGTATTTAGAGCTAAGAACATTAGACCTTTGAGTTTTCCATGTACAAGATCTGCCATAGAACTAAGGCGGATGTATTTGAAGGATATATTAAAGATTGCACCCCCAGAGAAGATAGTTATTAGTAAAATATATTATATACTATCTGGGAAGAAAATGGAACATCAGGCAGAAGGTGCAGTCAATACTTTTTTGTCAGCTGATAGCGTGGACATCTCAGCTTTTTGGAATCATTTTCAGATAATATCCCCTAGAGAGCTACTTAGATTGTGGTGATGGAATCTGAAATAGATAAAGGTTTTCATTTTAAAAATATTTTCAGTTTAAAGATAGTGTTTTCAGTGGTCAAAATGTATGTTTCCGGATGTGGCTAAGGCCACTCAGGTCAGGAGGAAAGCGTTTTTTACAGCTTATGCCCCAAGTAATTTCTATGGGTGTTTTTTTTTACGCTTCCCTTCAAATGTTACCATCTATTACTAGAAACATAGTTATTTCTTTTTTGATCCAATGCAGCTGTGTTCCTTTATTTCGGAAAAGTCTACTGAGTGAGTTTTGTTTTGATAATAATGTCTTCCTATCTGGTATTTAGGGTTAAGTGGATTTTGGAACAGCAGTTGAGAAGTTTCAATTTTTGTTTTTTTACCTCTTGTTAGTTTTATCTTTGTATCTCTCTTCTGTATTTTGAGGACTGCAGAAGATCTCTGTAGACTATCCCCTGGATTCAATATATGGCGTTTACAGTTCCGCATGCAAATCAGCACATGTAGCTGATTTGTGCACGGAATTTAATTGGGTAACAATCCAATCAGCACTGATAATTGGATGCTAACAAGCAATTATTGGTACTAATTGGCAATAATTAGAACTCTGTAAGCCAAAAGGTTTTACAGTATTTAAGTTTATTACCATTTGTTTAATACTTTAGCATAAACTACAGATCTAAAGATTTAATCAAATATTTCTTAGATCATCAATTTGTGAAGTAGTATGTATGCTAGAAAGTGCTATTTGTATATTGTTTACATTTTAGATTTTTCCATATTATCCTAACTGGATTCATTTCATATTGTTTTGTAACTCATTTCATTTATGTTTCATGTTCAACAGACCCCTGAGGCAGGCACTTAGTACCGAAACATGGTGCCATGTCGGGCTTTGTATGTTTTTGCAAGTAAATAAAGTGTTTTTGTCATTGATGGTCATCTCGTGTCTCTGCTTTGTCTCAAGCCTTCTCCACCTTCCCACTGTCATTTGCTGACTACGATCTACGTGGGATTCTTTTCAGTTTTCTCCTTTCCTCCAGTGGCACAATTAGGATTTACATGCATCGCTCACTAAGCGTATTTTATAAAGCAATGCACGTAAATTGGATCACGCAGATCTCAAAAGGGGAGTGGCCATGGGAGGGTCATCGACATTCCTAAAATTTACACGCGGTGTTATAGAATATGCCTGTTCCATGCCTAAATTAGTTGTGTGCTTTTACACAAGGTTTTAGTTGGTGTAAATGGCCATGACTAAATGTAGTCACAGGAATGTCTAAGTCTAAGTTTAGGTGAGGTTTATAGAATAGTTCTGATTCTTTTTTTTCAGCTTTGATTTATTAGTTGCCATATATATAATTCCCCTCTATGGGCTAGATTCTATATATGGCACCGTAAAAATCAGCACCGAAAAAAATACGCCTAGGCGTATTCTTTAAACCACACCTAACTTTAGGTGCAATTTATAAAATACACCTAGGGCCTATCCACGTGACTAAATCTAGTCACGGGAATTTACGTCAAGTAACACTTGGCGTAAATGCTGGCGACTAAATTAGGCACAGAGTGGGTATATTCTATAACAGCGCACATAATTTTTAATGCCCACAATCCACCCATTACATGCCTATGACCATGCCCCCTTTTTGGCAGCCCGCATTAGAATTTACGTCATCACTTTATAGAATACGCCAGCAATTTCTGAGTGTAAATTCTAATCAAAGCCAATTAGTGTCAGTAATTGTCTGTTAATTGGCAATTGTCAGCGCTTATTGGCTTGATAAGATAATTATATTGTGTGCGCAATACAGAATATGACCAGAATGGCATGTGCAACTCAAGTCACACTATAAAGAACCTGGGGCTATATGTATGAAAATGTTTCTTTTGGACTTTTTATGTAAAAGAGATTCTTTATATTCTTGATTCTTTGTTTGAATCTGTAATACTTTAAAAATGCAAATAAAAAAAGAAGAAGCACTATCTTCCTTAAAGCCAATCTAGACAGTATCCAGTATAGAGCATGGGAGGAGCCAGGGCTGTCCAGGATAGTGAAGATATTTAGCCTATCTAGATAACTTATAACAACAAAAAGGCTGTCCTAAATTATCTGGGTAGGGGACTGAATCTTGTCACCATTCCCCTAATTCTAGAAAGTTGTGCCCAAATGGCTGACAAGCATGAAAGGTTGTGCACACAGCTTATCGAATAAGATCAGTTATGTGTATAACTTAACAGATTAGATGCTGATTGACCTTGAAAACCAATTATTAGCTATAATTGATGGTAATTGGTGCTAATTGGCAGTTCCATGTGCAACTGTCCTTAGTCCGTATTCTATAAGCTGTGCGCTCAAATTCCAGAATATGCAACTCCAAGGGGCATGGGCAGGTCAGGTGCATGTCAGACCCTTACACGTGCAGGTTATAGAATACTAGCACACCTATAGTTAGGCGCGAGCATTGGTGTATGTACTGACACCTAAAGTTAGGCACATAAATGCAGACTTCTGCTAGCATGCTATAATAGCTCCATGGGATATTGGGCTAGCAACGGTGTTATCATAATATAAACCCCATATAGAACTTTCACACCTGTGTCCAATCTATATCTTTATTTCAACCCCACGGCTTGATAGTATTCCACATAAAAATCGTTCTTAGTTCTCTACGAGTTAGGATGGCAGAAATATCCCCTTTTCTAAATAATCCTTCTACACAGTAACTACAAATGAAATATATCACCATCCGTTTTTTATTTTAATACTCTCCAACACTGTTTTCTAAATGAATAAACATAAATGCTCTATCACATTTTACTCAGTTTTCCTATTATCCTATTATCGCATCATTCATACATTCCCATTCATACTATACAACCTAACTGTCACAGCTTAACATTTGTAAAACGATACAGAGATATTCTCCACTTTAGAATACCAAACAAAATTGTTTCCCCTTCTCTGGGTCATATAAAGCTTATCCATGTCCCTTTATCGATCCACAACACATAGATAAACAGTTCATCTTTAACGAGGAGTTCAGTCTCTTTGCATATTGAAACCACGTGCTTATATTAAACTCTATTAGTTCATTGCTGATCATCGCTGATCCATAAACCACTTATCTTAAAGCAACTTTGTGATGTATTTCTGTCCTTATTCTTCTGTGGTATTTCTCTGTGTTCTTTTCTCTGTATTCCTCATAAGAGTCTTGTATTTTTAATATCCTCAAGCAAGCTGTAGACTCGCCTTTCCTTCCATCGCGTATTGAACAAACTGTAGTGTTCCTTTGTTCAATCCAAGTTAAATAATGAGAACTGCTGTAAAACTACAAATAGTAAATCCTCCACTTCTGTGTTGTGCCTGTCTCCAATGATCAATTAAAGGGACATCATCCCGATTCAACCTTCTCTTATACAAGCACACAGCTTTGGAACACACTGCCACGAAATCTAAAAACGGTCTACGAAATGACCAATTTCCGCAAACTCCTGAAAACTTATCTCTTCGACAAAATATATCACAATGGACAACACGCGTAACTCTACATTCTTTAAGAGATCCAGGAACGTTCTCTAATGCCTTTTGCTCTCACTATCATGTACCTAATGCCCATAACATTAACACTATCAAGTATCTCACCATCATACACACAAAACATCTGCTAACACAAATGTCTATTCTTTTCTACTTCCATCACTATGTATCTCTCCACCATGCACCAATACCTGTTGTAAAACCAAATGTATATTCTTTTCTATGTTCAGCATCCACGATGAATTGTAAGCCACATTGAGCCTGCAAAAAGGTGGGATAATGTGGGATACAAATGCTATAAATAAATAAATAAATAAATAAATAAAACCTAAGATGTTATGCAATTCTCCGTTTTACCTGTTTTTTTTTGTTTGACCGAGATACCACTTGTTGCATGGACATTTGATGCCATAAATAACCTACTTAGATAAACAATCCATACATTGTCTCAACTGATATCGTTTATTAATGCTTAGGGAAGCAAAACCGGTGCTGGGCAGACTTCTACAGTCTACACCCTGACCGTGACTGAATAGATATGGATGGGCTTGAGTGTAACTTTTAAGGAGCTTCGATGTTAGGTTCATAACGTTTAGTACAAGAAGAGTGCTGGGCCCTGAGAAATGGTCTGTGCCCTGAGAAAGGCAAGAACAAATCAAACTCGGGGATACATATAAAGTATTGCATACCATGTAAAATGAGTTTATCTTGTTGGGCAGACTGGATGGACAATGCAGGTCTTTATTTGTTGTCATTTACTATGTTACTATGTTAGAATCATTATAATATCAGTGGTTGTAGTAAATTTACAATAGACACAATGGCCACAGGGACTATGGCCACCTTTCTCACAATGCTCATCCTGGCTGCCAGGAGACCTCAGTAATTCACCGAGATTTCTACTCCTAGTGTATGCAAACCTCGCCTAAATTTCAAATCCTTTGTGAAGAGACAGTATAATCCAATGTTTCAAAATTAATATGCAAGTGATAGATTTGCATGTACTGTCTCAATTGCATGCAAATCTAACTAATGAACATTCATTGTGAATATTCTGAAAACCCAATGGGACTAGGTGTGCCCCAAGAACTGGGTTGGGAATGGCTGCCCTATATGTTCCAGTGTTCCCTGCATTATCTGAATATTCAATGCCAGATACTATTTCAATAGTGGTACTAAATATCCAGATATGTTTTTAAGTGCCATGGCTGGCATTAAAAACAAAAACAAACCAAATCAAAACATTGACAGTGGTGGTTGAATACAGGGTGCCAAGGGAGGGGGTAAGTTTCCCCGGGCCCAGCCTCCAAGGAGGGCCCAGCGCTGGGGTCTGTCTCTCTCCTGCTCCTGTGTGTCGGACACAGGTGATTGCATTAACACAATAACCCGGGTCCCAGCACACAGGAACAGAAAAGTGACAGACCGAGGGAGGAGTAGACGCAAGAAGGTAAGGGGGCGGGGGCAGCGGCGGCCCAAATTGGGGAGCATGGCGTGGGTTGCAACAGCGGCTGCCCTTGGCCCTACCTCAGGCCCTCTGTCTCTCAGCGGCCCTGGCTGAATATTGACCCACCTTTCATAGAATTACCTCCTGAAAACCTAACATAGCCATGTTTCAGTAAAGTCTGAATCAGTAGTATACAGAGAAAAAAAAACAGTCTTAAAACCAGTTTGCTCAACATCTCTGTAAAACAATAAAATTACAAATGTAAGTCTAAACAATTGAAAGTTACATAACCAAATAAATATATTACCACAGTAAATTTAAATAAATATATCATGAAATCATTATAAACATTATACTAAACATTTCTCATTGCATAGGGAACTTATATAAGCAATTTACATCACATACCCATGTAGATTCTTATGCCTCCAAACCAGGAGTTCTCAACCCAGTCCTTGGGACGTATCCGCCTAGTCAGGTTTTCAGGATATTCACAATAAATATATGTGAGGTAAATTTTCATGTATTGCCTCTTTACCACTCCTCTGGCAATGAGTTCCAGTTCTTTGAGTGAAAAAATATTTCCTCCTATTTGTTTTAAAAATATTTCCATGCAGTTTCATTGAGTGTCCCCTGCTCTTTGTACTTTTTGAATGAGTGAAAAATCGATTCACCTCCATCCGCTCCACACCACTCAGGATTTTGTAGACCTCAATCATATCCCCCCTCATAGAGCCCTAACCTCTTTAGCTTTTCCTCATATGAGAGCGGTTTGGTCAGTTTGGTCGCTCTTCTTTGAACCCTTTCTAATGCTGCTATATCTTTGAGAAACGGTGAACAGAATTGAACGCAATACTCAAGGTGAGGTCACACCATGGCACAATTATATTATTTTGCATCCCTCTCCTAATAATTCCTAGCATCCTATTTCCTTTTTTGGCCACTGTCGCACACTGAATGCTGACTCCTAAAACAGACTCTAACATCAGATAACTACGATTAGGATTTTTCTTCCCAATGTGTATCACTTTGCATTTGTCTGCATTAAATTTCATCTGCCCAGTCTTCCAGTTTCCTAAGGTCTTGCAATTTTTCACAATCGGCATGCATTTTGACAATTTGGAATAGTTTCCTGTCATCTGTAAATTTAGGACCCCTTTTATCAAGCTGCGGCAAAAGGGGGCCTGCGCTGGTGCTGGCACATGCTTTTTACGTGCACTGAGGCCCCCATTTACCGCAGCAGGTAAAAGAGAAGTCTCTCTTTTCTGCAGGAAATGGCCATGTGGCAAACAAAGCACTTGTTGCATGGCCATTTTGGGGGGGAGCCCTTACCGCCACCCTTTGAGGTGGCAGTAAGGGCTCCCACGCTAACCTTGTGGTAACCGATTATTGCTGGGTTGGTGCTATAAAAATAAATATATTTTGTAGTGCCAGATATGATGGTGCGCTAGCTGTGGGAAGTACCACCAGGCTGCTGTGGTAGCCCAGCGATACTTCCTGTTTAGCAAGCGATAAGCCCACTTAGTAAAAGGGGCCCTTAATCACCTCACTCATCGTTCCCATTTCTAGATCATTTATAAATATGTTAAATATTGCCAGTCCCAGTACAGATTCCTGTGGCACTCCACTATTCCCCCTCCTTCACTGAGAGTGTCTATTTATTATTATTTGTTACATTTGTATCCCACAGTTTCCCACCTTTTTGCAGGCTCAATGTGGCTTACATATTACCGTTAACGGCGTCAGCCGATTCCAGTCTGAACAAATACATGGTATGAATGAATACAAAATGATATTGTGGTAGAATGAGGTACATGTATGGTAGGTACAATTGGGGGGAACTTAGAGAGGGAAAGGAGGAAGAAGAGTCAGGTAATGTCCGTTATGGTCTTTTAGTGTCACAAGTGTCCAGGTATTTTTATGTTGGGTCGGTGGGGTATGCTCTTCTGAACAGGTCTGTCATTAGTGCTTTCTGAAAATTTAGGTGGTCGAGCGTAGTTTTTACTGCTTTTGGCAATGCGTTTCATAGTTGTGCGCTTAGGTAGGAAAAGCTGGATGCATAGGCGGATTTGTATATGAGTCCTTTGCTGCTTGGGTAGTGGAGGTTTAGGTAAGATTGTGCAGATTTTGTGATGTTTCTGGTTGGCAGGTTGATGAGGTCTGTCATGTATCCCGGTGCCTTGTTACTACTACTACTACTACTACTTAACATTTCTAGAGCGCTACTGGGGTCGCTGTAAATAATTGTATGAACAGTTGTGCAGATTTTGAAAGCGATACTTCTTTGGTAGCCAATGCAATTTTTCTCGGAGTGGTTTGGCGCTGTCAAAATGCGTTTTTACAAATATAAGCCTGGCTGCTGTGTTTTGGGCGGTCTGAAGTTTCTTTATGATTTGATCCTTGCATCCCACATAGATTCCATTACAGTAATCTGCATGGCTTAGTACCATTGACTGTAGCAGGTTACGAAATATTTCCCTCAGGAAGAATGGTTTCACGCATTTGAGTTTCCACATTGAGAAAAATATTTTCCTCATGGTGGATTTCGCTTGGGTCTCTAGTGATAGGTTACGGTTGATTTACTCTGAGAATTTTCAGGCTATCTGAGATAGGGTGGGTGTATGCTGGGGTGTTAATGTTTGTGGGTTTGTATTGGGATGAGATGATATGACAGTGTGTTTTTTCTGTATTGAGTTTTATCTTCATTGCATCCTCCTGAAAGCAATCAGGGTGAATTACGTAAGTCATCCATAATCGATGAACATATTAAAACTCACAGTTACATGAAACATAAAAAAACATAAAATTAATCTTCTCCAATAAGATAAAACTTGAAGACCTCTAACTGTAAAGAAAAGTTTGAGATTATCTAAATGCCATTAAATATTTGATTTACCTAAGTGCAGAAGGGATTTCATTCCACAACAAGGAAATCAACTGAGAACAAGCAAAGACTCTTGTCCTTTCCAACTATAGTGCACTCATTAATGGGAGAACCAAGAATTTCTCCAACTGTGAACTCAATTGACAATAAAAGTTGGTAGTTTCATAATCAAGTAACCTGGCACATGACCAGGGTGAATCTTGATTTTTTTTCCCTTGTCATTGTTAGGGCACAGACTGGGTCTGCCTGGCACTGGCCTTGTTCTCCAACTACTGAAGCTGTAACTGTCTAGCCATGGTCAGGGCACAAACCATAGAAGTCTGCCCAGCACTGACTTTGCTTCTGAATTACTGGTGTTGCCATTTAATCACTGTTATGCTTGTTTGGGTCCACGCCTTTCATATAGGATTCATTTGTGCTTATCCCATGCATTTTTTAAATTCTGTTTTCATCTCCACTACCTCCAGCAGAAAGGCATTCCAGGCATCTACCATCCTCTCTGTGAAAAAGTATTTCCTGACATTATTCCTGAGTTGGCTCCCCTGCAATCTAAATTCATGTCCTCTAGTTCTACCACCTTCCCTCCTCTGGAAAAGGTTTGTTTGTATAGTAATACTTTAAAATATTTGAATGGCTGTATCATATCACCCCTATCTCTCCATCCCTCCAGGGTGTACATCTTCAGGTCATCAAGTGTCTCCTTATACATGTTGAGGTACAAACCCCATACCATTTTCATTGCTTTTCACTGAACCGTCTCAAGTCTTTTTACGTCATTAGCAAGATACAGCCTCCAAAACTGAACACAATAGTCCAAGTAGGACCTCACCAACAATTTGAACAGGGGCATCAACACCTCCTTTCTTCTGCAGGTTATACCCTTCTTTATGTAGCCCAGCATTGTTCTGATCATGGCAATTGCCTTGTCACATTGCAGTGTAGAATTGCAAATATACATGTATATTCTAGACACAATCACTGATACCAGCCATGGAGCTGGTATAAATACTCATGCCAAGATTGCTTAAAAAAACCCCAACATATAAATTATAGTACTCTATAATTTACAAGTGTAACTGTACACCCCCACCTATACTGTACCCAGACTATGCTCAGTTCCAAACTATGCACCATCACATTTAGGCTCTATTTTATACAAGAATACAATAATGTATAGCCAGAATATTGGCATTTATTAGCATAATTACACACAATCAAACTGAAGTAGAGGTTAACCAACAGACACTCCAACGCAGGAAGTGGTGCTTATAAGATACTTTATTTGCTGCTTGGACAAAGGGACTCAACACAGTCCATGTTTTGGCATAATCAAACGCCTGCCTCAGGGGTCAAAATAATGTTTGAGAGGAAATCAAGCAGCCTAAAAGGTTCCATGCAGGAGAAATACAGGATATACAATGGTACCCAAAAGTGTCAGCTAAATGTATGAAAGTTTGATTATGCCGAAACATGGACAGTGTTGGGTCCCTTTGTCCAAGCAGCAACTAAAGCATCTTATAATCACTACTTCCGGTGTTGGAGTGTCTGTTGGTGGAGTGGCCTAGTGGTTAGAGCACCAGTCTTGTAATCCAGAGGTGGCCAGTTCAAACCCCACTGCTGCGCTGTGTGATCTTGGGCAAATCACTTAACCCTCCATTGCCTCAGGTACAAAGTTAGATTGTGAGCCCTCCTGGGACAGAGAAATATCCAGTGTACCTGAATGTAACTCATCTTGAGCTACTATTGAATAAGGTGTGAGCAAAATCTAAATAAATAAATAAACCTCTACTTCAGTTTGATTGCAATGTCTATGTAGAGGTCCCACTGTTTGTAATTACGCACAAACATGTATGTGTTCTAGTCCTTTACGTACTTAAATATTGGTGCCCTCTGAACCACCAAGTTAGCCTCTGAAAAATCATTTCTAATATTCCAGAAGACAGCAAGTACAGTTGTGTTAAGTAAATCTGGAGCATATAACCAGGTGGAACCAACCCAGATGCAACTCTCCTTGAGAAGATCTTGGATTTCATACAAATCAGTTGCATCATTCTCATTAAAAACACTCTTTAGATCTATATATTTGCAAGTGTGCTTCTCTTATCATGAAACATTAAAGAAGAGTAAAGTAATGCTCCCTGTATCAGGGATTCTTTATCAGAAGAGGAAAAATGCGTTGTTGTGCAGCATGTAAAGTATGTAAAGGAAGAGATTGTGTGCTGGCAGTTCTATTTCCATTATCAGATAATGGTTCATTTACATCAATGTCTGCAATGGCAGTGACCAATTCCATGCATTTTTAAATTCCAGCCTGCCAAATAATAATATAATGCACTTTTCTCATTCAAATTTTAAAACCTGTTAAACATGTGTTAATAAAAGATGTTTGTTCCTACTGAGTTGGCTGGCATAGCATGGGGTCATCTTGATGTTAAATAAATACAAACAATTCATGATTTTTATGAAGCTGACAGATGAAACTGCGTACTTGAGAACATCTTAAAGTGGATGGCTTTTCATGCAGGAAATTGTAAAATCTCTTAATTTTAATAGGATTGATATTGCACTTTAGGGTCCTTTTACTAAGCTGCGGTAAAAAGTGGCCCACCTCACTTCACCCCACAGCGGTGGCCTCCTGGAACTGTGCCCCAATGCCTGGTCTTCCCAGATTTTCATGGGTGAACCAGGGCTCTGTTGCGTTTGGGTCAAGATGGGCTTCGTTCTGCAGTGGATCCCCCTCCCCCGCAAGCTCCCATCTGCAGGCTCCCTTATCAGTGTGTGGACACAGAAAGAGGAAAAGTAGGAGTCACAGGGGACCATTAGGTCCCTTCTCAAGGGTGGCCAAATTACAGTGCTGCTGTGGGAACCTTGTAATATTCTTTGGCCCTTTTTGTGTGCTTTGTGCTGCATATCCCTCTAAATCTTTTTCTTCAGGTCCTCCAGTTTGCAGTTTTGTTGAACTTTTCTAATAAGGGATTGACAGATGCCACACTACAGTACTATTAATGGGTTTGTACTGACTCATGCCCCATATAGGACATAATGGGGCTCATTTTCAAAAGAGAAAAAAATCCAAAAAGTGTCATAAAGCACCATTTGGACAAATTTCTTCTCAGTACATCCAAATCACGGGGGGGGGGGGGGGGGGTGTCGGGAGCATTCAGGGGTGGGATTAGGGCAGGTGTAGGGCGTGCCTAACACATGAATGTTTTACAGCTATAATAGAACAAAAAAAAAACGTTTAGGGCGAAAACTTCAATGTTTTGGTCTAGACCTGTTTTTTACTACTACTACTTATCACTTCTATAGCGCTACAAGGCATACGCAGCGCTGTACACCATACATGAAAAAGACAGTCTCTGCTCAAAGAGCTCACAATCTAAGTAAATGAATAATACACAAAAATGTGCCCTAAATGATTAGATGACCAGTGGAGGGATTCAGAAATGACCCCACTTACTCTTCAGTGGTCACAGACTCCCTCCCACCCCCCCCCCCAAAAAAAAAATAGTGAATACAAATAGCACTCACCAGTGTCTATATCAGCCTCAGATGTTATAGGCAAGTCCATTAGAGCAGCTTGTAAGTCCCCGGAGTAGTGTAGTGGTGGGTGCAGTGCACTGTAGACAGGTGTACTCAGTCCGATACCTCCTCCTACCTGTGGTGGCAACTGTGAGCCCTCCAAAATTCACCAGAAACCCATTGTACCCACATATAGGTGTCCCTTCATCCGTAAGGGTTATTGCACTGGTTTACAGTTGGGGGTAGTGGGTTATGGAGGTCTCAGCAGACAAGATAAGAGAGCAACGGTGAGATGGGTACCAGGGAGCAGTGCCCCCTAGGGTGCTTCATCGTTCTCCTGGAATGTCTGGGGGACCAGTCTAGTAAAATTTTCTGGCCCCTCCTACATCTAAATGGCTTGATTTTCTACATTTTTCACTTATGCATTTTATTTTTCAAAAATGGCCTGAAAAGATAAATGCACAGAGCACAAACCTTGTTAGAAATGGTATTTAAAAAAATATAGATGTTTTCCTTTTGCGAAAATGGTTACATTTGCAATTCAGATTTTGGACATTTAGCTCAAAATGTCCAAAGTCCAACTTAAATGCCATATTAAAAATTTCCCTCTATATGCACTCTATTAAGGTAGCTGGGTTTTATTACTGCTTTTTTTTTCACAGTACCTTTCATCACTGTGACTGTAATGTGGTGGGAGAGGCCAAAAAAGAAGGGAAGGGCAGGGGAGAGGGAGGAGTCAAAAGTGAAGGGAGAGAGGGAGCAGGGAGGAAGGGAAGGGCCACATATATGCACATGTTCACTACACAAATAAATTGTTCACCTTTTCACATGAAATGTGTCTGAATCAGTTTGTTTCTTGCAGCTAGTGCTCGCTGGTATTCTTGTAGAGGTATCAGATCTTGAGGTTGCACAAAGCTTCCCCATCCTCATCAATGTCATTGTCATCCAGCATGGCTTCTTCTGATTTAGGCATGTGCTGAGTGATGACCAGGTTGTGGAGTATGCAGCAGACTGAATACATCACATGGTTTAGTTGGTACTACAGAAATTCTCCCTTTTACTGGTCCACAAAGCAACTGGAGAGGGCAATACAGTATACACAAAGAGAATCGAAAGAAAAAAAAGCACAACTGGTCCTTCAAGACTGAGACAACAGGAGTCCTTTATTGAGATAAGACCTGACACGGGTCGTGTTTCGGCATAAACAACGCCTGCCTCAGGGGACTAGGTTTAATATCAAGATATACAAGTGGTGGGTTCAATTCCTGAGAGATGTGCCATCTGCTTCCAGCAAAAATCCTTTTAACCAAACACAAGAACCATGGGAGAGGGGTAGCTGGGAACAAGAGGTGAGAGAGAGAGGCTCAGCAGACTGCTCCTGTCAGGTCTTATCTCAATAAAGGACTCCTGTTGTCTCAGTCTTGAAGGCCTAGTTGTGCTTTTTTTCTTTGTATGCCCTTTCACTGGTCCAACATCTGAATCTGGATTTTAAGATTCCAAAGGACCATATAATCAATAACTGCTCGTTTGCTGTATATTGGTATTTGTTACACTGTCTTTCAGCCAAGGCAAAGAAAGCAGTTTTTATTTTAAAAAGTAAATAAAAAAGAACTATAATTTGTCATAAGAAAGCAAGAGATGAAGATAAGAATTTTAAAAGGAAAAAAAAAACCAGACAACTGTGCCGGATTGCATTTTTTCTATGCAGGCCCCTGTGGTTGGACAATGGGGTTATTAACCATGTCCAGAGGGGATAGCTCAGTCACCAACATGGACAGGAAAATAGGGGATGTTAGTTAATGTAAGAGTATTGTTGTGTGGGTTGGCACCTTTCACATATAGTCAGCGGCGTAGCAAGGGTGGGGCGGTGGGGGCGGTCCGCCCCAGGTGCACGCTGCTGGAGGGTGCAGAGAGCAGCCGTGCGCCTGTCGGCTCTGCTGGTTACCTGCTCCTTCTGCCCCGGAACAGGTTACTTCCTGTTCCGGGGCAGAGGGAGCCAGTGGAGCCGACAGGCGCGTGGCTACTCTCTGCACCCTCCAGCAGCCAAGAATGCACCCGGGGGGGCTTGATGCACTGGGGGGGGGGGTGTCATTGCGCCGGGGGGCTTGATGCGCCGGGGAGGGGGGTGTCATTGTGCTGGGAGGGGGGTGTCCTGCTGCACCCTGGGGGGACGGACGCCGCTGCACCTGGGGAGGGGGTGCGCAGCGGCGATCCGCCCCGGGTGGCAGCCGACCTAGGATCGCCACTGCATGTAGTGACTGTAGCAGTTGTCCCTTGCACTCTAAGGGGCCCTTTTACTAAAGGGTTGCCGTGTGGTAACTCAGAACTATCATGAACTCAACACGGGTGCCAGCAGTAGTTCCACCCTCAGCACGCATCATTTCCGGTGCTATAGAAAATCAGGCCTGATTTTCTAGCGCAGGGAATACCCAGTGGAAATCCGGCAATGCCGCATGCTGCCTAGTTACTGCCACGTTTGTACGGGAGCCCTTCCTGCCCTATTTTATTCCTATGGACCCTGCTGCAGATAACTCGAGCTAAGCTTTAGTAAAAGACCCCCTTAACAGGCAATAATAAGCACTAATTGGTAATAATTAGAATTTACGCACACAACTCACTAAGCATATTCTGTAATGAATTGTGCCTAAATTCTAATGCATGCAGTTCAAATGGGGTGTGTTTATGGGCGGGGAAATGGGCATTTCATGGATGTACCAATCTTTAAGTGTGTAGTTATAGACTATAGCCCAGTGCGTGTAAATCTATGCGCAGGGACTTATACCATGTTTTTGTTGGTGTAAATGGAGGTGTGTAGTTTTATGCACTGAGATATCAAATAAGCATATTCTATACACCACGCCTAAATCCAGGCGCCACTTATAGAATATACTTAGGCGCAACTGTTTACCGCATGGATTTTTTAGGCACCTTATATAGAATCTGGCCCTATCTGCATAAGTTTTAGGAATGTCCTTGACGCAGATATGCTCCTCCGATGACCATACCACCTTTCCAGATCCATGCACTAGAATTTACATGTACCTTTTTATAGATTACACCTAAAAAGATGCGTGCATAAATTCTAATTATTGCAATTAGTTTTGATAATTGCCTGTATTGCCCAATTATCGACACTGATTAGCTCGTTATTCAAAGCACCATATATAGAATTCTGGGGATAGGCACACTATTAATGACTTTGTCTGCCCCCTCCCCCCCAAAAAAAAGAAAATAAAGGTAATAAAAATAAATAAAAAAAAACAAAATAAAGCAGTGCTGCACAAGATACCGGAAATGAAATGAAACAAAATTTTTGGGCTGCTTATCCTTAGTTCAGGAGAAAAGCTTGGGTGGAGTGTGGGCAGAGTCACAAAGTTATAAAATGCACACCCATGTACCTACCGTCACCGTGTTCCTTTACAATTCCCATTTTAGCTGCTTTTTTTCTGCAGGCTTTGTACAACAGTTTTATGGGTGACCTTTCTTGCAGTCACAATCCAGGACACAGGGCCTCAAATGCAAATGCTCTGCTGGTAGAAGGCACAGCTGTTTATGTAAATAAATATATTCCACCCTGAGCAAGAGATTGGAAAAGATTAATGGCATTTCCCCCCACTCTTCATTCAAGGTATAAACTGAGCTTTGGAAGCAAGCGAACAAAATAGACTGCCATTAAAGATCATTTCATTTGCCAAAATGAAACCATCTTCTGTTATTAATGCTATAATGAAATGCTTTGGAATATGACTCAAAGGCCTTAAGGGAGAAGTTGCCCTATTCTCATGTTTAGTAGATAGCTTTACAAACAATTAGATCCAAGTGAAAACCTTTGAGCTCTTGTTTTCACCACTGGCAAACTGAGGTGTGTAGCTGTCATTCGTTGTAGTCTTCCTTCCAGTGACAAATATGTTGACATCATGTTATACTCCACATTGATTTTACAGTTAGGAAGTTGATCGTGATATATAGAGGTTTTAAGAATTCAGCTGAGACTCTGACTTTTGCCTTTTATCATTCCATTAACATTTTATAACCATTCTTTTCATGTCATTTTACCCATGAATTCTTACTTCACAAAAACTGCAATCATAACTTTTCTTATGTTCATAGCATTCACAAACTACTCCAATTAAGACTATTACTCATTTATTTATTTTTTAGATTTTGCTCACACCTTTTTCAGTAGTAGCTCAAGGTGAGTTACCTTCAGGTACATTGGATATTTCTCTGTCCCAGGAGGGCTCACAATCTAAGTGTGTACCTGAGGCAATGGAGAGTTAAGTGACTTGCCCAAGATCACAAGGCACAGCAGTGGGGTTTGAACCAACCACCTCTGGATTGCAAGACAAGTGCTCTAACCACTAGGCCACTCCTACATGCATGTTTAACATAATTGGTGTGACCCTTCGAGTCATGTGGTTTCATGCCACAGGATTCATATTAGAATTAGATGACTTTGGCCTATCAATTAAGAAAGCATGAAATGATGAGTGTCAAAGTAAGGATGTGACGTTTCATTGTCCATGAGGCTAAATACAACTGTGTATGCCTTTTTGTAAAGCAAAAATCAGACTATTAGTTTCTGTATTAGATTTTTAAAATGGTGTTCACTGTCATTTAAGAAACTTATGGCCCATTAAAAATTAAGACACTTTCATATTAAATGATAGTTAAATGTCAAATAAGAGAATTGAATTTTGAATTTGAGAGCTCTAGTTGACTGATGGATCCAGCCACAGAAATGTACTGCATTTACAAAAGAATGGCAAAAAAAACCCCATAATTGTCATGCACTCTGAGCATTAACATCTTTTGATTATTTTTAGGGTTGATTTGGCTTCCCCATATTATTTTTGATATTTGGGAAGTCATAATAAGTTTTGGATGAAGACCATATTTGATGGCATTTGTCATATGGCATTTGTCATGTTTTGGAGGCAATTGTAGAAATGTTAGACACTACTTACACAATTAGAAAAAGGTATCTATATGTGTAAATCAGTTTATATGCTTAATAAGTGATTTTAGAACAGGTGTTATATATGATGACATGCACAGTTTTCAAAAAAGTGTGTTCTGGGTATGGATTGGGTGCACTTTCAAAGTATACCTATATATGTCATACGTATATTTTGAAAGCAATATACATATACGTGTACTTTGCATGGCAATGGGAAAATTTCAAGGTTGGAATTTGCACCTACCTCAAGTCATATGTAAGAGTCATCTAACTTCTGGTTTGGACCTGGTCTTGGGAGGAGAGCTTGTGGAATTGTACTTATTTCTCTGGGGTTAAAATCATCTTGAAATGGCACAAGTTTGAGTTTTGGAGCTTACATGTATAAAGAACCAAGTGATCCTGCTCTTTTTTGAAACATTTCCTGCTGAAATATTGCTTCTTGCTCATTTTGCCAAATACACATTTTATTTTGGTTGCATTGTATGCATTTTATGAAAGACTCAGGGCCTGATATTTACCTGGTGGCAATCAGAGTTTTGTTGACTGCTGCTGGTGTTATCCCTGGAAATTCAATACTGGACCATGTTTCGGTTCCAACACTGAGGGGGTCCTTTTACTAAGCCGCAGTAAAAAGTGGCCTGTGGTAGTGCGAATGATCCTTTTTGGTATGCGCTGGGCCATTTTTTACCTTGTCTAGGAAAAAGGGTCTTTTTTAAGGGGCCAGAAAATGGACGTGCACTAAAATTGAAACTAGCACGCGTTCATGTTTGGCCTCAGACCTTACCACCATCCATTGATCTAGTGGTAATGGCTGAAGTGCTACACGTGTGGTGACCGGACACCATGCGCCAACTGCCGATTAACACCAGAAACACCGTGTATGGTAGGAAATAAAAAAAGAATTTACCCTGGCAATATGGGCACGCACCAAATCCAAAATTACCACCAGGGGGCCTGCTAGCCTGTTGGTAGTCTCAATTTGGTACGCACTGCACGCGTGTAGAGCCTATCACGCCTTTGTAAAAGGGCCTCTGAATTTCCTGGATATGGAACCGGAGAAAACATAACCAGTTTAAGTGCAATATTCAGGACTGAATATCGGCACTTAACTGGTGACGTGCTGACTCTACTCCCAGAACACCCCCAAAATAGCTGGACATTTTTGGTGGAACTATCTGGTTAAGCGCTGCTGAATATGACCAGTTAGCCCCAGACATGTAGTCTAACCAGCCAGGAGCTACTTCTGGCCGGTTAAATCACTTTGAACATTGATCCCTCTGAGTTTAACACATATTTGGTAAAATACTAGGCTTTTTTTAAACACACAGAATGAATGTCCATTTTATTTTACCTAGGTGTCCAATAAAAATATAGGCTTCACTTTTGTGCTGTTGTTTTTATACATACTTACTGGTCAACACTCAAAAACTAAAGTGGCATTTATCCAGATAAAGTGTGATTTTCTCTGGATAACTACACTATATCCAGGTATGTGCAATTTTCAGATGATAGTGGCTATATAAGTATTGCTTCTAACTGCCAGTAGGTAACTGAGGGGCCCTTTCACTAAGACACAGCAAAAAGTGGCCTGTGGCAGTGCAAGCGCAACTTTTGTGCGCACGCCGGGCCAGTTTTTACTGCATCATGGAAAAAGGGCCTTTTTTTAAGGAGCCAGAAAATGGACATGCGGCAAAATAAAACCAGTGTGCGTCCATTTTTGGCCTGAGACCTTACCGCCACCCATTGACTTAGGAGTAAGGCCTCATGTGCTACCTGGGCAGTAGGCATGCAGCACACACACACTGCTGTCTACCGCCGGGTAAGCGCCACGTGGTAGAAAATAGAAAATATTTTCTACCATGTCTTTTTGGCGCACACCAAATTTAGAAATACCACCCAGGGATCCCGGTAGCCGGATGGTAATGTCGATTTGGCACATGCTGGACACGCATAGGCCCTTACGCACCTTGTAAAAGGGCCCGTGACTAATGGAGGAGGCATTTTTGGAGTATTTCCATGGCCCAATCTGAGAATATGTAGATAATGGCAATATTCAGCTCTGCCATGATGGTTACTTGATGGTGTTTATCTGGTTACATATATTTTCTATATAGATAGATATAGATATAGGTATACAGATATAGGAGTGTTTTTTGGCATTTTTCTCACAGTGGTTTAAAGCACAGCTCTCACTTTGCATCTCATCACTGATTCTGCAGTTCTCATAGCCATCTATTGCCAAGCATGTGGTGGAACTATTTGAACATATAGAAGAGAGGAAGGGCGCTGCTGAAAGGAAGGCAGCAGTGTGTCCAGGTGAAGGCTCAGTCATAGCCCCAGACCCAGAGCAGGAGATGGCGGTACAGGCATCATAGAATGTACAGGCCCCCAAGTGAGTTTTTTGTTTTTTTACAGACCACAGAGGAGGAGGTATTTCAGAAGTAGTGGTTCAGTAAGGCCACCATACTAACCTCTATGGCTTGTTAAAAAATGACCTCAACCCAAAGGAACCATCATTTGCCTGCGCATTTAAGATCACCCCCCTGTGCTTGTCATCAGGGCCAGCGAATGCATCACTCAGTCAGCCAACTTGTCTGTTTGTACTTGAGAGCAGAAAAAAGTTCAACTGCTATTATAGTTTCTCAGGCCTGTCTCTCAGTTTGATTCATTGAACCCCAACCAGGTACATGGTCCAGCTGGAATTTTAGTGCTCTCGTAAACCAAATGAAAAACAAAACTTATGAAAATAAAAATTAGACTTCTGTTCCTGAAGCTCCTGAATCTTGAAGCAGCATTGTACTGCCCACCCTTGCTTATTTTAATGTATAAGTCAGTCCACCCACTGCAAACTCCAGATATATAACCAAAATTGAAGTAATGATTTTCATATTTGTACAGTGCTTTCTAAGGTATATACACTAAATAATGTTTACTAAAGTGAGTTAGCATCTTTAACGCGCCTTTAAAGTTAAGGTGCATTAAACACTAACGCACCTATACATTTCTATGGGCGCATTAGTGTTTAATGCACGTTAACCACACTAACGCGCCTATAGTGCACCTTAGTAAACAGAGGCGTAAGTGCATTTGTGTACAGTAAATGATGCTGTACACCCAGCAGCCACATTTCCTTTGTGCTAATCTAAATTTGCCTAGAAAATAACATTTGTGCTTGCAGCTATATGACCCTATTATCTTTTTGTATGTAATTATACAATGAATTCTCTAAGTAAACTTTTGCTTTATGATCAATTTGAATCCTTTCTTTTCTGGTTTAGTTTAATTCTGTTTTCTGCACTAATTCTGATTGATTTGACTCTCCCTTTGCTTTTGAGCCTTATGGTTTTGAAAACCTTATTCTTATTCCTGCTCAAGGCATGAAACACAGGGGGGTGTTTTGACCTGCCAGCCCTACACAGTCACCAACTGAGCACTTCTTTGAGGGCTTAAGGAGGCGCTTCATTTATCATGAATGGCTGAGTCTGGAATTGGCATTGCATGGAAAGCATCTGCCTTAACCCATTCAAATATTAATGAACTGAGTCAGTGTAGTGGGTAGTGATAAGCTACAATCAACACCTACCAATTAGTAAGAAATGTTACATGGGGTATGGGTTTTATCCTTTTGTAAAACTGTTTTTTGGTTTTGTTTACTTTTTGAATGTGTTAGTTTTCACCAAATTAACCATCACTACAACTTGTTGCTTTATTTCAATACAAGCTCCGAGGACTCCATTTCCAGTCTGGCGCCACCAATGAAATATTTTATAAACAGAATATTATTTTCACAGAAATTACTTTGAGCAAATGTTGTTAGAAATAGATTGTGTCTATTAGAGAATCCTTGCAAATCTCATGTTTGATACCAGATCCAAACAGGCACCCGCAGTTGTTACCAAGTCAATTTTATTTTTCAGGTCGCTTTCTTCCTGTGTGCCCTTCAGAGCCAACTGCAAGAAAGTTGTGGGTTAATATTTAAATCCTACAATCGGCATATTTGTAAAGGGACCCTGTTGCAAAAAAAATGACCTTAGCACACCCTTATCTGGGTCTTTCCTGCATGCTAAGGCCACTTTTTCTGCAACTTTAAAAATGGCCAATTTTCCATTTTCTGAATTAATGGCCATGTGCTAATGTTACCATTAGAAGCTTTTTAAACCGATCTAGCAGCTGTGTTTGGAGTTTCTGAGTTAGAAATGTATTTTTATTGTATTATAACATTTATAACCCGCGCTTTCCCACTTGTCAGCAGGCTCAATGCGGCTTACATAGTATAGCTAATTTACAAGATAAAACGTCTTGTTCCCTAGGTAAACCGCATTGCAGTAGTCTAATTGGGATATGTACATGGAGCCCTGCACTTTCTGCCCATACCTCATCCCTGTGTATATCTCCCCCTTGCATTTACATGCTATATAAGTGCTTAGGCATCCTGTTAGCATTTATGTGGGTAACTGCACATATAAGCATGCAAATGCTTATCATAGAATTGCCTTCCATCTATAGGGTGCTAGGCTGAAAGGTAGTAGGGGCTTACATGCTAATCCTGCACAAATCAGTTAGCTTATAGCAATATGGCTGCACTAACTGACTAATGCAGACACGCTCACTCTCCACCCCAGATACGGCTCCTCAGTCAAAAAATAAAATGTACTTTTCACTACATGGATATCACATGCACATGTGCACCTTACCGCAGGATGCCTCAGCGTACCCCATGGTACACCATTTTAAGCTGTGGTAAGCATGTGTTAGTGCTTACCGCAACTTTGCAAAAGGACCCTAAGACTGGTATTTAAATATTCCAGGTATATTCAGTGCTGCTGTCCATAGAATTAGTGGTGCTGAAGATCTGTCCACAGTTCCAACCACCATCATTTTACATAGATTTGAATAAATTAGGTTAGGACAGCTATTTTGCTGCCCTAACATAAACCACCATGGTCCTCTTTTATCAAACTACACTAGCGATTCCTGTACGGCAATGCCAATGAGGCCCATTCAAAGTGAATGGACTTTGTCGGCATTGCCGTGCTGGGAATCGCTAGCATGGTTTAAAGGGGCCCTATATGAATAGAAGTTAAATATTGATACTGACTATATAATTGGCTGGAATGCTCCCTTTCAGCATGGCACCCTCTAGATGGAGGAAAATTCTGTAATATAGATGCTTCATTTAAGTGTCTAGAATGCTAGCATTTACATGCTTATGTGTGCACTTACCCATATAACTGCTAGCAGGATGCCTAAGCACTATTCTGAAATAGTGATCCTACCTGATATAGCATGTAAATGCAAGGGGGAGGGATATACACAGGGATGAGGTATGGACAGAATGTGCATGGCTCCCACTTAAATATCCTAATTAGACTACTTAGGTTCTGGCCATCTCCTTGCCTCTGAGGTGGCTAGATAGAGACTATGGGCAGAAGGCCACAATTCCTTTACAAACAACTGAACTGTAAATTGGATTTCTATTTGTTCATTCTGAGTACTACAATAAAGAAGATCTGTTTAAGAATTGAGTCTACTGGTGAAGCTTCTGCTTGGGGACAGTTTATACCGGCTGATTAAGCTACACTATACTTTGTCTAGAACAGTACACTATGGTCTCTGTTTACTAAGCTGCACTAGCATTTTTAGCGCACGCTAAAAATTAGCAGGCACTAATGCTAAAGACATCCATAGGAATATATGAGTGTCTCCAGTATTAGCGCATGCTACTCTTCATAGCTTTTCCCTGCTTCTTCTAGTATGTGAATATGCTGAATAATTGTGAGAATTATTTTCTTGTTGGATGGTATTGAGTCTACAATTGTTGATTCTCGTCCCCCTATATTGTGTGTAGTGAATCCCAATATTGATCTCAGCAAACGTAAACATGCATTTCTCTCCGGAAATAGGGACTGCATAAATATATATTTTAGTCCCACCTTGTCCTAAAACATATCCAGACCATGCCGTCTTGCAATATGCACATATGGAGGAATAGCCTAGTGGTTAGTGCAGTGGACTTTGATCCTGGGGAACTGAGTTCAATTCCCACTGCAGCTCCTTGTGACTCTTGGCAAGTTACTTAACCCTCCATTGCCCCTGGTACAAAAGAAGTACCTGAATATATGTAAACTGCTTTGAATGTAGTTGCAAAAACCTCAGAAAGGCGGTATATCAAGTCCCATTTCCCTATTTGAGATTCTACATGGAATGTTGCTATTCCACTAGCAACATTTCATGTAGAAGCCTGCCCTTGCAGATCAGCAATGCAGCCGCGCAGGCTTCTGTTTCTGATCTGCAAGGGCAGGCTTCTACATGGAATGGTGCTAGTGGAATAGTCTACTGGTTAGTGCAGCAGACTCTGATCCTGGGGAACTGAGTTCAATTCCTACTGCAGCTCCTTGTGACTCTGGGCAAGTCACTTAACCCTCCATTGCCCCTGGTACAAAATAAGTACCTGAATATATGTAAACCGCTTTGGATGTAGTTGCAAAAACCTCAGAAAGGTGGTATATCAAGTCCCATTTTTCATATGTCCCTGCTGTCTAAAATTAGGCTTTAGACATGTATGTGATATACTCATCTAAAGGCTGGTTTATGCAAATTGGGCCTCTAAAATAGCCACCTTAGTGGCTGTCCGCTAAATTTATAAATACTTTTGAATATTCAGCCCCATCTGTCTGTTGCTGCCCACCACAGAGACTCCACAGTAGTCCCCTGAACCTCCAATGACTAATTATGTTTAGTTGGATGACCATAAAGTGGCTGGTTTTCCTACCTCAAATTTCAGGACTTAATGTTTAGAAATGTGCAGAATGCTTTGAAACAAGAGTTGAAAAATAAAAACCAAAATAATACCTCACCAAGGACACAACTAGTGCAGGGGTTTTCAACCTACTCCTTGGGACAAACTTAGCCCGTCTAGTTTTCAAGATATCCTCAATGAATATGCATGAATACATTTGCATGCATGGCCTGCATTCTATGCAAATATATCTCATGCATATTCACTGTGGTTGGGTGCATCCCAAGGACTGGATTGAGAACCCCTACCCTAGTAGGAAGTCCAATATCCAAAGAACCAGAGAATCTTAGAAACGGAGTAAAATATAGATGGAAAAGAGGATCAACCCGTCACTCTCACAATTTATAACAAAAGACAATTTTTTTGTGTACATGGAGAGTTCTCAGAGTGTAAACTCACCCAAACGAGACCACACCGAAGTGATTTATGTCTCTAAGGGTGGGCAAGGCTTCTCGATCATAGAACTACTCCATGGTTTAATTTTTCTGTATAACTGTGCTCTCTTCAACCAAAAGTGAATAACTTAATTTGAAAATTTTAAAAAAGTTATCCAAAAGTATCTAAGTTGATCAATTCCATCTAAAGCTCCTCCTCTATATTTTTTCAAAAATCTGAGGCCACCTTTAAGCCTTCAACATTTATAATAGCAACAAGGCACTTATCATTTTGTAGCAAACCGTTCCCCTTCTGGGTGTTCAATAAATCCAATTTGATCTTCAAATATTACACTCCAGCGGGGCAAGATGTAACAGTTGCTTGATCCTTATCCTTATCCTTTTCAAATGCTGTAATTCCTTGTGAGGACTCCTCCAAAAATTCAGTTGTCCTCACTTCAAAGCGCTGTCTGCGTACTGATTAAATCATAGAGAGTCCGACACTGCAGGGTTTCGTAAAAACTTTCTCAGGAACTCAAATATGATATAAGCAAAAATGAAGAAAAGGAACGTTGTCCAGCAATTTAGCAGATAACAACATGCCTTTATTAAAAAAGTTCAGAGAAAGGCACTTTCAGTGCATACCTTACACTTTCCCCTAGAAATATCTAGCATCCTTTCTTATATTTTTTTCTTTCAGCTATTTTGCACCCTCGGCTGCACCTATCCTAGTCTTGTATCATATACGTTCACAGCTGGATCTAAAATTCAGATCCCCTGACATTTGAAACTTGAAAAAAATGACAAGCTATTTTAAACAATTACCAAAACTAAGTATGCCTATTTTCTTGGAGATATTCAATAAAATCTAATGTTCACAGGGAAAAAAAATCTCATAAATGTCAAAAATTGCTGTGGGCAGAAAAAAAGAGGGGCAGGAATATTTTCTTGATTTGTTGTAGCAATTTATAGATTTCAGGATGTGGTTTATAAGAATGCTAAATGTTCTGGAATCACAGCTGTTACTGATCAGTGATTGAGCTAGACTAGTGTTATTGCACCATGTTCCTGCTTGTACCTAGAGAGCACTTAAAGCCTCAATATAATAAAAAGCACCTGCATTTTAAATGAAATTTCAATTGAAAAACTTAACAGCCCTTCAAATTGCAGAATTTAACGCAGCCCAGTAAAGCTTAAATAACACTTTGCCTCCAAAGGCTGAGGGGTTTTGCATTCAAGGTGACTTGATTGTGTCGTGTGGCAAAATTATTTACAATTAAGGAATTTCTCTGGAGGGCTGCAGTGTATTTGCTGCTCCACAACACCTATGCAGGCATATGGTCGGTGTTTCTCAGTATTCATGGAGGCTCCTGAACCTTTATGGTAATTGAATCAGAGTGCTGAGAGGAGCAAGCATAAAAACCTGTTAACCTAAAGGTCAGCTTTATGCATTGTTTATTTATCAGTAGGTGAAGGAGCTAAATCGGCAGCTTCTGTCATAGTCACAGTAAAAAATCACCTGTAATATTAACAGGGAGTAGATAAATTGCAAAACATGGAATAGAATTATAAACAGAGTGAGGTAAAATGTTGAATATATAATAAGAAAAGCAGCCAGACATTTTTACTGGGTTGCAGTGGTGTAGCCAGGAACATTATTTATTTATTTAGATTTTGCTCACACCTTTTCAGTAGTAGCTCAAGGTGAGTTACATTCAGGTACTCTGGACATTTCTCTGTCCCAGGAGGGCTCATAATCTAAGTTTGTACCTGAGGAAATGGAGGGTTAAGTGACTTACCCAAGATCACAAGGAGCAGCAGTGGGATTTGAACTGGCCATCTCTGGATTGCAAAACCAGTGCTCTAACCACTAGGCCACTCCTCCACTCCATTTTGCTCAGTGGTGCTGTTCACCTTCCCCCCTTAAAATTACCTCCAGTCTTTGTGCCAGTGGCACTCATAGGCTGCCTGCGGCCTGAACTAGGGCTTTCTCTCCAAACCAACCCGCCCTTCAAAAACAGGAAGTTGCATCAGAAGGGACAGGAGATTCACAGAGAAAGTCCCTGTGCATGCTGCAGGCAGGCTATGAGTGCCACAACCTCTGGTGCTGCCCGAGTGAAGACTGGAGGTGATTTTAAGGTACAGAAAGGGTAGTGGGGGGAGGGAGAGAATTGCAAAAGCTTTGCTGTGCTGGGAAGAGAAGGGAGAGATGCAGCAGGAGGGAGAAGCAGTTGTGTCACTGGACAAAAGCATTTTTGGGAAGGGGGGGCACTGGGAGGCAACCCAGGTATTGGGAGAGGCAAGCCAAAGTGATATTTCTGCACATCACAGTTCTTCCTTCCACATTCAAATTGTCTGTAAAAATTACTATAAGAAGACTCAAAGGCTTTAGAAACTCCACAAGTATTATTTGCTAGCATCATTCAATGAATTTTTTCATATGGGAGTGAAGTCTGGAGACTATAGAGGATGAGATAGAATCTCAGTATAAACCCATTACTCCCAGTTCTGTCACACACTCCACATTCCCAATAATGAAACTAGGATGATTACCTTTATAATTCAACATACAAAATTATATATTACAACTGCAGGGTCCTCTTGGGAGCACACTCATCTTCCACTGGAAACACTTTGTAAATTAGCACAAAACGACACTTTACGCATACCATACCAAAATAGAACTGATTCCCACAATTCAAATGGCAGCCATTCTAAACCTCTGTTTATTGAGCTGCTCTAGTGGCTGTCGTGTGGCAATGCCAACACAGCCCATTCAAAGGGAATGGGCTGTGTCAGCATTAGTGTGTGACAGCCATTAGTGCGGCTTAGAAAACGGGGGTGGGGGGTGGGGTGTAAGTGTGAAAAGGCAACACTTTGCAGAACATTCAACAAACCTCTGGTTAGGATGCCTTATATGTTACAGTTAGTGAAATTTTTCATAGTTTTTAATGTTGGCCACACATGGATCTGAATCAATACTGAATCTTACCTATCGGGTCCTTTTACTAAGGTGCACTAAAAATGGCCTGCAGTAGTGTAGGTGTCAGGAGAGTGCTCCAATTATATCATACTTTGTTTGCAGCTATGATCAGCTTATCAGTTCCAAAATGAAGGACAGACATTTAAGGCTTCTTTTACAAAGCCGTGCTAGGAATTGTACGTGCAGGACGTCAGAAACAGAAGGAAGCCTTTTGCGAGAAGAAGAGGACCTTGGCTGGCGGAGGTTGGGGTCCCCTGCCAGCAAAAACAGGCAACGGTGATGGCGGGTTGGCGGCAGGTCAGGGGGGTCGGGCGGGTCATCGGCAGGGGGTTCAGGGCAAATCTATGGGGGACCAGGCCCCCCTGGCCCCACGTAGCTACACCACTGGTTGGTATGATTACCGTTTGCATAGCAATAGAGCACACATAGAGGGGCATTTTTGATACGACGTCTAAGTCAGACATTGGACGTTTTGTGCTAAACATCCCAAATCTGAATAGCAAATGTAACCGCGTTTTCCCAGCAGGGGTTCTTTTAAAAAAAAGTGGATACCTAACCTATGGGTGGATATCCTGACATGTAAAAAGGAAAAATCACACAGGCAGTCCAAATGCAGTATATATAGATATAAAAACAAAGACATACAGGTATCTTCTAAAGGGCTACCTGACATTAAATGTATAAGGGGCTAGGAATGAGCGTTTATATATCATACAGCATAGAAGAGTAGCCAAATAGCCCCATGGCCCGATGCTGGGCAAACAAAGACTGTACGTATAGATTTGAAGCAACAGATCCCCTGAAAGACTAAAAGAGGTAAATGACACCTATGAAAAAACAGACCCAAGACCAAAATTGGCCATATAAAAAAGCTGGCACCTCTGAAGGCAAACTCAGGGGAAAATACCGTGGCCTGAGAGCCTCCAGAGTGCCCAAGAAAATGTAGCTCCGCTTCCTAGAACAAAGCTGAGAATGGAAGAGCTCCCTTGGAGAAACACTGCAGCTGCCAAGACAAAAATGGTGGTCGTTCGCACCAAAAATAAAAGAAGCAGAGAGGACAGAAAACCGCAATAGAGGAGACTGAAGAAGCCCGAGGAAGTGGCAAACCAAGACAGAACAAACGCCTACTAAAAATTTTGCGTCGCTGAGGACTTACACGAGGCTCGGGAACTGACGCTCCACTGCTGAAGAAAAAACAACAACAGGAAAGCGTGACCGCCATAGCGGAGCTCCCTCTGCCCTGTGTTTATCTTTTTAGGTCATTTTTTGGGAAAACGCACAAGTTAAAAATGCATAAAATCAAGACTTTGGGATGTAGGAGGGGGCCAACATTTTTAGCCGACTGATCCCCCAGACATCCCAGGAGAGCAATGGGATACCCTAAAGGGTTGTGCTGTGGACTTCATATAAATGCTCCCCGGAAACCCACTACCCTTCAAAACCCACCCCAAACCCACTACCCCCAACTGTACACCACTATAATAGCTCTTATAGGTGAAGGGGGCACCTAAATGTGAGTACAGTGGGTTTTTAATGAGTTTTGGAGGGCTCATAGTTTCTACCACAAGTGTAACAGGTAGGGGGAGGTATGGTCCTGGGTCCATCTGTCTGCACTGCACTGCACTCACCATTAGACTACTTCAGGGACCTGCATGCTTTTCTAATGGACCCAGCTATAACATCTGAGGTGGTCATAGAGACTAGTCAGTTCTATTTTTATTCACATTTATGGGGGGTGTGAGGGGATTAGTGACCACTGGAGGAGTAAGGGGGTCATCCCTGAATCCCTCCAGCAGTCAACTAGTCATTTAGGTCAACTTTTTGTGAATTCACTTATCCAACATTAGAGCTTCAAACACATCAAAGTACATAAGCCCTATCTTAGATATGTCGCAACAATGAATTACCTGAGCCCATAAGCCAGGCCCCCTCCCTGCCCATCTTCAAAGCCTTGCTCAAAACCCACCTCTTCAATGTCGCCTTCGGCACCTAACCATCATACCTCTATTCAGGAAACCTGGACTGTCCCTACGTGACATTTCGCCCTTTAGATTGTAAGCTCTTTAGAGCAGGGACTGTCCTTTATGTCAATTTATGTTAATCTGTACAGCGCTGCGTAACCCTAGTAGCGCTCTAGAAATGTTAAGTAGTAGTAGTAGTAGTATTCATTTAAAAAACAGGTCTAGAAAAAAACGTTGAAGTTTTTGCCCTAGACATTTTGGATTTGTTCCATTTTGTCTGTAAAACATCCAAGTGTTAGGCATACCCTAATCCTGCATTAGAAACACCAATGACATGCTCCCTTTGATTAGGATGCATTGTACATGACCGCATCAGGATTGAGTTCATTCAATAAAATTTTATGCACTATACTGGTGTCTCATCATCATTCTTCTATCATCTTGTTGGCCACTAATTGTTTGCTTTCATCTCTCTTTTTGACTATGGGATCCATTTACTAAGCCGCAATAAAAAGTGACTTGTGATAGTGTAGGCGTGGGTTTTGGGCGTGCGCAGAAATATTTTTCAGCGCACGTACCAAAAGTGCCTTTTTAAAATTTTTGCCGAAAATGGACGTGCAGCAAAATCAAAATTGCCACGCGTCCATTTTGGGTGTCTGACCTTACCACCTGCCATAGATCTAGCGGTAGAGAACCTGCGTGATAAGGACCTACGTGCATCCGAAAATAAAAAATATTTTACAGATGCACGCCAAAAATGAAATTACCACAAGAGGCATGCGGTAGTTGGGTAGTAAGTTCATTTTGGCGGTCATTGGGTGCGCATAGAGCCTACCACGGCTTAGTAAAAGGAGCCTTATGTTTCTAATGATTCATATTTTTTAGGACATTTCAAAAAGAAAATCCTCCCTACTGCATTTGCTCAGGGACCTCGCTCCTAGAAGAGTTTTGAATGCCAAATACAAGTGAGCACTTACCATGGATATCTTAACTGATATCTTGGCTGAGACGCAGCCAACAGACATAGCTGTATAGGGACCAGATTCACCCAAAGCAGGTCTCACTGTGTCTTTCTGTCTTTTTGATTTTATGCTCTTACTCTATAATGATAGATTTTGTTATCTAGATATGGTCTAGGTGAAATAACAGACCTACTCCCCTATGATAAATAATGCAAAGAAATTTGGTGTGGGGCATATGGTTAACAGAAGACTTCAGTCCTTGCTTTCTGAACTTTCATCCCACTGCATATATGTATTCTTGCTTATGTTGGGGGAATAAATCTTTAATGCCAGAAAGCAATAGGACATCAGAACTGGCACAGGATCTCTGAGACGACCCAGAGCCATCTGCTAGTTCCAATTTAATACTCAAATATTCTGGCTCATCCTCACTACATATGTTTCTAAATTATTGTCAAACTAATTCAGTTTTGTTTAAACAACACACTACCCTGGCTATATCAACTGATATTTGCAAAATGAAAAATAATAAAAGCAATATCTTAAAAGTGATAAACACTAAAAGCAAGATTCGGTTATTCTCATGACAAATGTTAACAGAAATGAAAGTAAGAGTTCTGAGAAATTAGGAATAGCTACAAACTCCTCTTAATCAGGAAAGGGTAGCAGCGTTACATGCCTATCTAAGAAGTTTTCAATTATTCACTCCATTCAGTAGGGAACGAGCTCTGGAGGACAGCATAACTACCATTGTTTTGGCTTGCATACAAACGTCATTCAAGGGAAATTAGTGTATCCAAACAAGAGGGATTTTGTAGCTTCGAAGCCTCTTTTGTGTAAACACACACATGCGTCCATGGATTCAGTCTTGTACTAATGCCAAAAGTGTTGGAAGAGTGGTTCGCTCACCAGAACGCAAAGCAGAGAGCATTTGCATAAATATGAGACGTTAATCTGTTAATAATACACTATGACTTTAAACACACACAGATTGAGCACTCTTCTAAAGCTAATTTCTAAGAAGGAATCAATGCAGATGGCTCAGTGGGCTGAATGAGAAATGCAGTGCTTTAAATCAAAATTAAACAGGTAACTCTACGATATATATATATATAAATCAACATAGAAAGTGCAAAATTCACAGAGAAATACAGATTGTCATTAAAAAACAGAGGAAACGCTTCTGTTAGAGCATTGGTTTACAACCATTTCCCCCCCTGATCATTAGTCTAAAAACATCTCAAAAGATTTTTCATTTAAACACACTCAAACTTATTTGAGCACCCAAAAGAATCAAATAGAGTCTTGGCAAACTGCAGAATGAAAATTCTGGTGTGGCCTGCATTTTGGCTTATGTCTGCATCAGGGATGTATTTTGCTAAATGCATGGGTTAATGAACTGTCTCGTTAATCAAAAATATTCATTGAAAAAAATAATTCAACTTCCAGATTCCATGGACTAGCATCACACCTGGATTTTTTTTTTATCACAGCCACCAGCCTACAGGCAATTAAAAAAAAAACCCACATTCAACCAGGCGGTTGAATACGTCCTTTGCTATGGCAGTTGAGGATGTCCAAAATGTGGATGTTTTTGAGAAGGATGTCCATGCCTGGATGTGTCTGTGAGAAGGATGTCCATGCCTGCTGTGCCTCCAACACCCTCTATTTATTTGGATTTTGGATCACAAGTAGCAACAGTGGGAGTTGAACAGGCCACTTTTGGATTGCAAGACCACTACTACTACTACTACTTAACATTTCTAAAGCGCTACTAGGGTTACGCAGCGCTGTACAGTTTTACAAATAAGGATAGTCCCTGCTCAAAAAGCTTACAATCTAAAGGATGAAATGTCAAGTTGGGGCAGTCTAGGCCGCTCTTCCACTCCACTCTACTCCACTCCCTTGAAATTTGGCCATCCCTGTGGGGGGGAGGGGCAGTTGAGGACATCCAAAATGTTTGAAAGAAGGACGTCCACGCCCTTGTTATGCCTCCGCTGACACACACATACCTCCCCCCAGGGACTTGCATATTGCCCCCCCCCCCCCCCCCACAGGAATGGCCAAATTTCAAGGGAGTGGAGTGGAGGAGTGGCCTAGTGGTTAGAGCACTGGTCTTGCAAGCCAGAGGTGGCTGGTTCAAATCCCACTGCTCCTACTTGTGATCCAAAATCCAAATAAATAAAGGGGTGTCAGAGGCATAGCAGGCATGGACATCCTTCTCACAAACATCCACATTTTGGACTTGCACGGACAGAGGCATAGAAATATCTACTACTACTACTATTTAACATTTCTAGAGCACTACAAAGTGTATGCAGCACTGTAGAAACACAGAAGAAAGACAGTCCCTGCTCAAAGATCTTACAATCTAATAGACAAAAGTAAAGCATTTAAATTTAAAGTATTTAAGCAGTCAAGCACAAGAGAACAGTCACAGAAGGACCGAAGATATTGAAGGGTGGTCAGTGTGATCAGGTGTAACTCTGGTTGGAGTAGTGGGAGAAGGTGATAGAAGAATAGAAATAGGTGTACTTGGGTGAGGTAAAAGTAATGATTGGGTTGATAGGGAGGTTATATAAAACATGTCACTCTAGGGGTGGGTGGGTAGAGGGGTAGGGTGGGCGGGACTAAGTCTAAAGCAGGAGAAGGTATTCTCTGCAGCCTATTCTTGAATGTAACTCACCTTGAGCTACTACTGAAAAAGGTGTGAGCAAAATCTAAATAAATAAATAAATAGCGAAGGACGTAACTGCCGTCACAGGGATGAAGCGAAGGAGGTCCTTCACCCATACCCTAAAAAAAAAGACAAAAGTTTTTTAAGTTGTTTTTTTCAGGGTTGGAGGTGGTTATTGACCACTGGGGGAGTCAGGGGATGTCATCCCCGATTCCCTCCGGTGGTCATCCGGTCATTTAGGGCACATAATTTGTGGCTTGGTCGTAAAAAAAAAGGACCAAGTAAAGTCGGCCAAGTGTTTGTCAGGGACACCCTTCTTTTTTCCATTATTGCTTGAGGATGCCCCTCTGTTAGGCATGCCCCAGTCCTGCCTTCGCTACGCCTCCAACACGCCCCTGGAAACTTTGGTTGTTCCTGCGACGGGAAGCAGTTGAGGATGCCCAAAATCGGCTTTCGATTATGCCGATTTGGGTGACCCTGAGAGAAGGATGCCCATCTCCCGATTTGTGCACTACAAATGCTGGCTTCTTCCATGTCCAAATGACTTGTATTTGGACATTTTTGACATGGACATCTTTGTTTTCAAAAATGCCGAATGTCAGAAACGTCCAGATCCAAGGATGTCCAAATCTAGGGACGTTCAAATTTAAAGATTTGGACGTCTCTGATGGTATTTTCGAATCGAAAGTTGGATGTCCATCTTTTTTCAAAAATACAGGTTTCCCTGCCCCTGGATTTCAACATTTTGCAAAGATGTCCAAATCGCAACTTGGACGTTTCTTTTGAAAATGCCCCTCAAAGTGATTTAACGGGTGGGTGCGACCAAGCCTCAAAAAGGTGCCCAAACTGACCACATGACCACCGGAAGGAATCGGGGATGACCTCCCCTTACTCCCCCAATGGTCACCAACCCCCTCCCACCCTAAAAACGTTTTTTTTAATGTTTTTCCAGCCTCTATGCCAGCCTCAAATGTCATACCCAGCTCCATCACAGCAGTATGCATGTCCCTGGAGCAGTTTTTTAGTGGATGCAGTGCACTTCAGCCAGGCGGACCCAGGCCCATCCCCCCCACCTGTTATACTTGTGGTGGTAAATGTGAGCTCTCCAAAACCCACCCAAAACCCACTGTACCCACATGTAGGTGCCCCCTTTTCACCCCTTAGGGCTATGGTAGTGGTGTACAGTTGTGGGGTGTGGGTTTTGGGGGGCTCAGCACCCAAGGTAAGGGAGCTATGCACCTAGGAGCAATTTGTGAAGTCCACTGCAGTGCCCCCTAGGGTGCCCGGTTGGTGTCCTGGCATGTCAGGAGGACCAGTGCACTATGAATTCTGGCTCGTCCCACGACCAAAGGGCTTGCATTTGGTTGTTTTTGAGATGGGCGTCCTCGGTTTCCATTATGGCCGAAAACCGGGGATGACCATTTCTAAGGTTGACCAGCTCAACATTTAGGTCAACCATCTCTAAGGTCGACCTAAATGTTGAGAATTGGGTCGTCCCCGACCGTATTATCGAAAGAAAAGATGGACGCCCATCTTGTTTCGATAATACGGGTTTCCCTGCCCCTTCTCGTGGCCGTCCTGCTAGGACGCCCTCATGAAAACTTGGGCGTCCCGTTCGATTATGCCCCTCCAAGGGGTAAAAGGGCACTCAGGAAAGTGAAGGCTACAGTGGAGAGCCTAAATGAATTCTTTGCTTCAGTCTTCACTGAGGAAGATATGGGGGAGATACCAGTGTCTGGGATTGGAGAAGAGTGGATGCGGTCCCTCTTCACAAAAGTATTGACAGAGGAGAAGCAGGAAACTACAGGCTGATAAGTCTCACTTTCATCATTGGAAAAGTAATGGAATCATTACTGAAGCAAATGATAATAAATTTCCTGGAGTCCAATGGGTTACAAGATCCAAAGCACCATTATTTTACCAAAGGTAAATTGTGACAAATGAATCTGATTGAATAATTTGACTGGGTAATCAGAGAACTGGATCAAGGACATGCACTAGATGTAATCTACCTGGATTTCAGCAAAGCCTTTGACACAATTCCTCATAGGATGCTCTTGAATAAACTTGACAGACTGAAGTTAGGAGCCAAAGTGGTTAACTGGATTAGAAACTGTTTGACAGACAGATGCCAGAGGGTGGTGATTATTGGAATTCACTCAGAAGGAAAGGTGAGTAGTGGAGTGCCTCATGGATTGGTGCTGGGGCTGATTCTATTCAATATATTTGTAAGCGACATTGCCAAAGGGTTAGAAGGTAAGGTTTGCATTTTTGCGGATGATACCAAAAACTGCAGAATGGACACCCCAGAGGGAGTTGAAAGCATGAATTGGGACCTTCTAAAGTTAGAATGATCTAATGTTTGGCAGTTAAAATTTAATGTAAAGAAGTGCAGAGTGATGCACTTGGGGAGTAGAAATCCAAGGAAGTCATATGTGCTAGGAGGTGAGAAGCTGATATGCACAGACAGGGATAGGGACCTAGGGGTGATAGTATCTGAGGATCTGAATGCGACAAAACAGTGTGACAAGGTGCTGATCATAGCCAGAAGACTGCTAGGCTGCATAGAGAGAAGTATAACTAGCAGAAGAAAGGAGGTGTATACACAGCCAAGCCACAAGATACCATCGTATCTGTTCTTAACCAAGAGATAGAGAAATACCTCAAAATCCTGACTGAATCCTTCAAACAAAAAAGCTACAACCCCCAAATAATCTCCAAGAATGTTGCCTCTTCCCTTAAAATTCCCAGGGAAAACCTATTGCAGTACAAGGAAAAGAAAGCCACAGAGAGAATACCCCTTGTAGTGACATAAAACCCAGAGCTAGAAAAATTGAGAAGAATCATAAAAGATCTACAGCTACTATTCCAGGAGGATGAACTACTAAAAGAGATATTCCCAGCCCTACCAGTGCTGGCCTTCCGACAGCCGCCCAACTTAAAACACAAACTAGTAAAAAGCAAGCTCCCAATAGAAGCACAAAAAGAGAGTGGCACACATCCCTGCAACATGTCTAGCTGCAAACTGTGCCAACACATTTCAAAGAATCCCACAGTCATTCATATGGGAAAAATGTTCAGCACAAGGAGTTCCTTCACATGTTCATCTTCAAGTGTGCTATATATCATTCAATTTAAAAGGTGTGAAGAAGGGTGCTATATTGGAAAAACAAGCCAGATGCTAAATTTACATAGACATATTAAACATTCCAATACCAACCAGGATGTCACCTCTGTGGGACAACACTTTACAAAACCAGAACACTGCATGAGTGATCTTATGGTAAGAATGCTGAAAGGAGACTTTATGGCAATCCAGGAGCATAAGACCTTTAAGGTCTTACCCACCAGACAGGAAACAAAGATCTGAATTTTCTAACCCATTATAAACCATAAAATTCTACTGCTTTTTTGCCAACTTATCAATCATCCATCTCTCTCTGTCTCTCATCCTCCCTGCTTCTCACTTAACCCACACCACCCCTTCCTGTGAGACTGTCATTAGAATGCTTTTGTATTTCACTTATATATTCTGATATTTGTCAACAGTTGCTTATTTCTGATCTGAAGAAGAAGGGTTACCTTTGAAAGCTAATAAAAAAATGTTTTGCTAGTCCAATAAAAAAGTATCATCTTATTTTCTTTTCTATGTTTTGTTTTATTTCTATTTATTACCCTTTAAAAGTGGACTAACCCGGCTACCACATCACTTTAGTTAAAAGTAATATCAGGAAATTCTTTTTCATGGAGAGGTCGATGCCTGGAATATCTTCCTGAGGGAGGTGGTGGAGACAAAAATGGTGACAGAATTCAAAAAGGAGTGGGATGAACATAGAGGATCCCTAAATAGAAAATGGGTGGTATTGAAAAATAAAACATAAATGACTGCAAGTGTGTTGATGTGTCAAGGCTAGTGCTTGGCAGACTTCTACAGTCTGTCTCCCTTATATGGCAAGAAAGATTGGGATAGACTGGAGTGGGCTTCAACTCCAATATTTGGAACATAAGGACAGTGCCAGGAGGACTTCTATGATCTATGTCCCAGAAGTGGCAAAGAAAGACCAGGATCAAGTACTTTATACTACATTCATTGTTGATTTAATCACAAATTGATAATGGGTATGACTGTTAGACTGGATGAACCATTCAGGTCTTTATCTGCCATCATCTACTATATTACTATGTTATTTGCTTCAACCATAGGGTTGGTATAAATGCTCCTGGATTTTGGAGATACACATGTAACTTATAGTATTCCATAAGTAACCAATGTACGTGTGTGCCTGCCCAGGCTCCACCCAGACTTCACCTATGGGAACATTTACCTGCAAAGTATGCCACTTGAAAGATATGAGCGTACTTACAGAATAGTACATAGCCAAGTAATTGTCAATTATATGCACAAGAGGCCAGAATACCAGCATTTATGTGTGTATATGCTGCCTAACCTTAGCAGACTTCTTTATAGAATTACCCTACAACTGTGTGAATAGCTGGTTAATTGCATCTTCCATTAAAGGCTTCTTAAACTGGGTGTCCTGTTGTAAAATTTATCCTCCATGCAGGATGTGATGTATAACTGGATCTCTAAATTTTTAGAACTAAGAAAATAAAACTCATTGATCTTTAAATGGCAGCTTCCATGGTAACTATGCTGAATCATTTAATCTTTCCCAGTTGCTCCTTTAGTTTACATTATCTTTCTTCAAGGCATCAAAAAAGTGCCTCATAATCAATGAGCATACTGCATCCAACACAGCCTGATGTATATAACCTTCACTGTGCAATATACACCACCATGCCCTGGACTAAAGAGTTAAATCATCCTGGAAACAAGGGTGGAGAATGACACAAATGCCAATCTGCTCTATTGCCTCCCTTAATGGTCGTGCCATTGTTGTGCAGTGTACACTTGATGAGTCAGCCAGCTAAGTCTGACTTCAGGTTGTCCTTGTGGTTTGCTGCAAGTAATAGGGACATTGTATAATGTTTAATGGTATTCCACTGAAAGAATGAAGCATCCAGATTGGCTTACTTGATCTATTATTATTAGTAGATTTCTCATTGAACTCATAAGCCTAGGAAGTTAATGGAAATAGATTGAATTTTGGAAGGCAATTTGCCATTCCATTGAACTTAAAGAACATCTGTTTGTTCTACACATTTAAAAAAATCAAAACAACTTTCAGGATCTTTAGAGTTCATTGTTAACACATCAACAAGAGGATACCTGGTGATATCAGAATAAATAAAATGAAATTATTACTTTTACAAAATGCTCAAATTATAAACCTAGTCCTGAAAAATAACTAAACCTAACTAAACCTAATTCTATTCTGAAATTAACTTTAGTAGCTAAGCTTAGGTGTTGAGCATGTCTTCTTTTTTCATTGCATAATTTATTTAGGCTTTTAAATTTTTCCAGTGGGATCATACATAACACTAGAGTTCTATCATAGAGAGATAATATATGAATAACATGCATTGTTCCATTCACAATCACAAAGACAAGGTCATGCTAGCAACACAATAAATAAAATAATAATAATAATACCCAAATATGCAAAATGAGTGATTTAGCATAAATGTATTATCCTATTCTTCAACATTAAAGCATACATTATATAGAATGGCCTACCTTATTAGATAAATGTTGTCTAAGTACATGTGTATATATATATTTCACTGAAATGCGTCTGTTTCTTTTTCATCTTAAAAAGTAATTGTGCTACAAAATTGCTTAATTAGCAGATGCTTTAAGGGACTTGGTTGTCATGGGATTTTCTGCATTGCCTCTCTGATTCCAAAGATGGCAGCTATGGAATCCTCATCATAATGTGGGTAAAAGGTCCAAGATGGTGCCTGCTTAAAATTGTGCTGCACACTGTGCTTTCCTATTTTTCTCATTTAACATTTTTCTATGGAGGAACACAATGCTAAGACTTGGAATTATTCAGCTTTGTCATTGCAGCGTAGGCCAATGGACTTATATGTTGTGCAGTCTTGTCACTGGTGCTATCTTAGAGAGGGTTGTCTTCTAAGAGAAGAGCCAAGTCTAGAAAGAAGTGTATGCCAGGTTGAAGTGCAAGAGGTGAAAGATGAGGCAGATGATGAGCCTTCAGCTGGGGACTTTTGGCATTTGGCAAGCTTCTGAGGTGGAAGGGTTGCTGATTATTGTAACGGGAAGAGGATAGCTGTCACAGTCTCCTGTCCTTGAAGAGTACATGGCTCTTTCCCTCACGGTACTGGTGAGACCAGTAAGTAAATCATTGCTAAGGTCCAGGTTGCGGATTGGTAATGTGGCTGTTAGTAGACAAGAAGAAGAAGAGAGCTAGCTGAAAACATCAGCTTCAACTTCAGTACTGCTGGGTGGATCCTCGATGTTGGAAGAAGGAATTGGAAGATGAATTGAGGCTTGTACTAACAGGGAATCACCTGGAGGTCAAATGTATTCACTTTTCCTTTCTATCAAGGTCTCAGTTAAAGAGGTAACTACTTCTTCATCTGGACTTGTTTCTTTGCAAACCCTAAGTGCAAAACCAAAGGTTATTGGTTCAAAGAATGTATGGGAGGCAGAATATCTAGCTCTCTACATAAGTTCAAGCTGTTTGCTCACACCTTTTTCAGTAGTAGCTCAAGGTGAGTTATATTCAGGTACACTGGGTATCTCCTTGTCCCTGGAGGGCTCACAATCTAAGCTTGTACCTGAGGCAATGGAGGGTTAGTGACTTGCCCAAGATCAAAAGGAGCAGCAGTGGGATTTGAACCAGTCACCTTTGAATATCAAGGCTTATGCTCTAACCACTAGGTCACTTCTCCACTCAACAGTGTTGATAGAACGGCAGAAGCAGATTTATGGAAAAGAAGTAGAGGATATTAAGAAGAAAGTTAGGGTTCTGGAACAGGATACAAGAGACCACAAGGACTCTGGGTAAAGGTCATGATTTACTACAAGATAAGTTGCAGTTGCTAGAAACTGAGATTCATAAACAAAACTTTAAGTTGATAAATGTTTCCAAAACAAAGACCTGTGGGGAAATTCTATAACTGGGCACCCCTTTTTAGGTGCTCCAATGTTCTGTGAGGAGCACGTAGAGGGGCATAATTGAAAGGGGCGCCCAAGTTTTTCTGAGGACGTCCTCGCAGGATGTCCTGGCGAAGGGGCGGGGAAATCCATATTATCGAAACAAGATGGGCGTCTATCTTTTGTTTCGATAATACAGTCGGGGATGCCCAAATCTTGACATTTAGGTCGTCCCTAGAGATGGTCGTCCTTAGAGTTGGTCATTTCTGATTTTCGGCGATAATGGAAACTAAGGATGCCCATCTCAGAAATAACCAAATGCAAGCCCTTTGGTCATGGGAGGAGCCTGCATTCGTGGTGCACTGGTCCCCCTGACATGCCAGAACACCAACTGGGCACCCTAGGGGGCACTGCAGTGAACTTCAGAAAAATTTTTCCAGTGGGAGCCAGGTACATGGCTCCCTTACCTTGTGTGCTGAGCCCCCCAAAACCCACTACCCACAACTGTACACCACTACCATAGCCCTTATGGGTGAAGGGGGGCACCTAGATATGGGTACAGTGGGTTTTGGGTGGATTTTGTAGGGCTCACATTTACCACCACAAGTGTAACAGGTAGGGAGGGATGGGCCTGGGTCCGCTTGCCTGAAGTGCACTGAACCACTAAAACTGCTCCAGGGACCTGCATACTGCTGTGATGTACCTGAGTATGACATTTGAGGCTGGCAAAAAAATATTTTGAGAGTGGGAGGGGGTTGGTGACCACTGGGGGAGTAAGGGGAGGTCATCCCCGATTCCCTCTGGTGGTCATCTGGTCAGTTCGGGCCCCCGGAAACTTTGGTTGTCCCCATGACGAAAAACAGTTGGGATGCCCAAAATCACTGCGTACGTCTAGTAGCGCTATAGAAATGATAAGTAGTAGTAGTAGATTATGCCGATTTGGGCGACCCTGTGAGAAGGACGCCCATCTTCCGATTTGTGTAGAAAGATTGGCATCCTTCTCTTTCGAAAATAAGCCTGCTAGTCTAGAACAGCATCTGGATGCCCAGATTCCATTTTAGAATACTAATGTAAACCCACACTGGTGCACCCATTTACACCAGATCACTGGCAGGTATAAGTGGGCACTCCTAAGTATTATCTCTTTCTAGTCTCCCCATCCTGGTACTGCAGCCAGCTTGCAGGATTCCTTCCTTACACATCTCAGTTTTGGTCCCACACTGGGAGTTTGACTTCCTCTCAATCTGAGTACCACCCTCCTGGCTAGGTAAACTAGATTTGCTTCCCTTAAAGTATCCCCCAGTGGAGTGCAATTAAGAAAACACAAGCTTACTCCAGTAATCCCATCAAAAATGAATTGCCAAGATTTGCTTTTGTATTGAGTATTGTGTGCAATTCTGCTCAGCCATTCTTAGAAAGTATCAGTGGCGTAGCCAGACTGCCAATTTTGGATGGGCCTGAACCCAAAGTGGGTGGGCACAAAATTTTCTCTCTACCCCCCTTCCCCAGCAAAATTTAGTCACGCTAATCAGATGCATTTGTCACACAGGGTAAAGTGCTGCTTTTCAGTGCATCAGATTTCAGAAAATTTATTTAATAGCCTAACACCCTTTTCAGTGAGCTTTCAGAGGCCAAAACCTCCTGCCTCAGGTCAGTATAATGCTGTTACGGTATCCTCGCCTGACCTAAGGAAGGAAGTATTGGTCTCTGAAACTTCAATAACACAGGTACCATATTACTTTATCCTAAATTAAAAATAAAATTATTTTCTTTACCTTTCTTGTATGGCCATTTACTTTTTCTCATTGTGTCGCTCCCAGTCTCTAGATTCTGCTTTCCTTCGTATTCGCTTAACTCTTCTGCCAGGTTTTCCTGGCCATTTGTCATTTTTATCTCCTTTTTCTTTGCTTTCTTCAATATTTTTCTGCCTCTTTCTCTCTCTGACCTGATTTAATTCATTCTTACTATCCATTCTTTAATTTCCTTCATCTACTTATGGCTTTTCATCTTTTTCTCACCCTTGTTCTCCCCATGCCCCTTCCTCTTATTCTCCAGTCTTTCACTACTCCCCTTTTCCATCCAGCAGCTCTCCTCTTTCTCTCCCCATCCTTCCAGTAGTCTCCCCTCTTTCTTTCTGCATCCTTCTGTCCAGTGTCACCTCTTTCTCCCTACCCTTCCATCCAGCGTCTTCTCTCTTTCTCTCCCCATCCTTCCATCCATCTACCCTCTCTCCTGATCCTTCCATCTAATGTCTCTCTCTCCCTCTTTCTAACCAGTGTCTCTGTATCTCTGTACCCTTTTCTGTTCAGTGTCCCTTCTCTCTCCACATCCTTCCAGTCTCTCCCCTTTCTCTCTGCATCCTTTCATCCATCTCCCCTCTTTCTCTCCCCATCCTTCCATCCAGAGTCTCTCTCCCCATCCATCCATTTTCCCTCTTTCTCTCCCCATCCTTCCATCTGTTTTCCCTCTTTCTCTGCCATCCTTCCATCTGTTTTCCCTCTTTTCTCCCCATCCTTCCATGTTTTCCCTCTTTCTCCCCATCCTTCCATGTTTTCTCTCATTCTCTGCCATACTTCCATCTGTTTTCCCTCTTTTCTCCCCATCCTTCCATCTGTTTTCCCCTCTTTCTCCCCATTCTTCCATGTTTTCCCTCTTTCTCCCCATCCTTCCATGTTTTCCCTCATTCTCTGCCATCCTTCCATGTTTTCCCTCTTTTCTCCCCATCCTTCCATCTGTTTTCCCTCTTTCTCCCCATCCTTCCATGTTTTCCTTCTTTCTCCCCATCCTTCCATGTTTTCCCTCTTTCTCTGCCACCCTTCCATTTGTTTTCCCTCTTTTCTCCCCATCCTTCCATCTGTTTTCCCTCTTTCTCCCCATCCTTCCATGTTTTCCCTCTTTTCTCTTTTCCTCGAGGCCCGCCCTGCATGCCAGCGCCAGCCCCAGCTCCCATTGCCAGCCACTGCTGCTTTTCCTGTTGAGCAACAGGGCCGGCGCTACAAAAAGAAGAAGCGCTAACGCTAAGGACAAAAAATGTTAAAAAAAAAAAAGCGCGGCACCGGCAGGCACTGTCTAGGCAGCCTTGAGGCATTGGCTGCTGGCTCGCAGGCTCCTCCCGTCTCTTACGTTACTGCCCCTGCGTCGCTCCAGGAGCAGTGACGTAGGAGACGGGAGGAGCCTGCGAGCCAGCAGCCAATGCCTCAAGGCTGCCTAGACAGTGCCTGCTGGTGCCGCGCTTTTTTTTTTTAAACATTTTTTGTCCTTAGCGTTAGCGCTTCTTCTTTTGTAGTGCCGGCCCTGCTGCTCAACAGGAAAAGTAGCAGTGGCCGGCAATGGGAGCTGGGGCTGGTGCTGGGCGGGCCTGGGCTGAAATTGGGTGGGCCTGGGCCCAGCCAGGCCCACCCATAGCTACGCCCCTGGAAAGTATATAGTGCTTCTAGAAAAGGTTCAGAGAAGGGATAAAGGGGATGGAACAAGAGAGGCTAAACAAATTAGGGCCTTTCAGCTGGGATAAAAGATAACTGAGGGGGGATATGATAGAAATTTATAAATTATGAACAATAGTCAAATACGGAGTGATTGTTTAACCTGTAAAAGACACTCTATAAAGATAATGACTAGCAGATTGAAAATAAATCATAGATCGTTATTGTTGTTGTTGTTTTAATGTAGCATGTAATTAATCTGTTGCTGGAGAATGTGATCAAGGCAACCAACATAATGATATTGAAAACAGGATTGGACAAGTTCCTGGAGAAAAAGTCCATAAAAAGATAATTAGCCAGGTAGACCCAGATGAACCATTGCTCATTACTGGAAACTAGCAATGAGAAATAGATCTACTTTTTGGGGTCTGCCAGGTACTTGTTAGAGAAAGGATGCTGGCTTCTATGGGCATTGATCTTACTCAGTATAACTTTTCTTATGTTCTTATTTTCTTTTGAGCCCTACTTATCTTGCTATAGTTATTATTATTTATTTTTCAGCACTTGATATACTGCAAGTGATCACTGAGGCAACTATGCGGTTTACAATTTCTATTACAGGTACTTTGCACTGTCCCTAATGGGCTCACAATCTAAGCAGTATATTGTACCAGATAAAAGGATATCTCACAACTATCAGCTGTTCAAACCTTATCACCAGTAGTTCACACCTCCCTTTCTCCATTACCTAGGAAGTTCAATCAAATAAACCTATTTGCCATTCCCTCCAATTATATCTGAGAATGTACTTGCTGCAGCCATATGTTGGATGACACTACCTAATATTCTTACAGCTTGATACTGCCATTCTACCACTCAGGAGAAGTCAACTTTATCTTCTCCTCCTTTTTGGTCCTCTACCAATCTGGATAAATGCACATACGTGTTTAAGTTCCTAATCCCACATCTCGTCACTCAGCTCCCTTGTTATTTTTATCATGGGTGGTGGAACAGCTTTTTTGGTTGGAAGGGGCAAATAAACCAATCTCTAGCCCCACTCCCAAGCTCTCTGATTGCTGTGACCATGCCTGGTAAAATATTGGTTTGGATATGACCCCTGTGCCCTCCCCCCCCCCCCCCCCCCCATTTCACTGCCTATGATTTTTACCCTACTGCTTACCAGTGCTTTCTCATTCCAACGCCCTTAGTCACAATCATGCCTTCTTTCACAATTTTGATTACTACTACCTAATAAGGAATTCAAGTGAAGAAGCATTATTTGAGATCAACACAGATAAATAAGGAACAATTTATGGAATGGTCACTTAGAATATTATCTTCTGTAACAGTAAGTATTGTAAGTCAAGCAGCAAATGTTTACCCAGAGAAAAGAATGTTACTTTATAACAGCACAATGCAAGATTTAGCTGTGGATATCACTAGGCCATTATCCTCTGAAGATAATGTCTCAGTACTTATAGATTACTACAGTACAGAGGTATTTGTTTCACAGACAACAATATCAGAGAAGATTTCTCAGTGCTTAAATCAAGCTTTCACAAAACATGGATTACTAGTGACAATAGACTATGACATTTTTTTTAAAATCTGAATTTAAGCACTGTCTGAGAGAGAAAGCTGAATTGTCATGCATCATCTGAAAGAAGCAACATAAGCGCTGGTAAGTTAAATGTAAAACTTTGATAAAGAAGGCCAAAAAAGAATACAAAGAGAAACTTGCTTCAGAGGGAAAAACTCATAGTATGCCTTGTAGTGCTATAGAAGTGATACGTAGTAGTAATAACTTTTTCAGGTATATAGGAAGCAGAAAACCTGTGATGGAATCCATGGGACTGTTAGATCATCAAGGAATAAGAGCGGCACTCAGGGAGGACAGAGCCATAGCAGAGAAGCTGAATGAATTCTTTGCTTCAACTTTACTTAAGATGTAAGAGATCTACCTGTACTAGAGATGGTTTTCAAGGGTGATGAAGCAGAGGAACTGAAAGAAATCTCGGTGAACTTGAGCCAAATCGACAAATTAAAGAGTAGTAAATCACCTAGACTGGATGGTATACACCCTAGGATACTGAAAGAACTCAAATATGAAATTGCAGATCAGCTGTTAGTGATCTGTAACCTGTCATTAAAATCCTCCATAGTACCTGAAGAAGGATCCGGGGGGGGGGGGGGGGGGGGGGTGCTGATTCAAGAATTATAGACCAATAAGCCTAACATCAGTGTGGGCAAAATAGTGGAAACTATTATAAAGAATAAAATCACTGAACACATAGACAAACATGGTTTAATTGGACAGAGTCAACATGGATTCAGCAAAGGGAAGTTTTGCCTCACCAATTTGCTTAATTTCTTTGAATGCACGAATAAACATGTGGGTAAAGGTGAGCTGGTTGATGTAATGCAGGGGTGGCCCTATAATAAGGCCAACTGAGGTGGTGGTCTCAGGCTGCACTCTTTAGGAAGTGCCATCTTTCCATTGGCCAGCCTACCCTACCTGCTTGTCGGCTATCTCTACCCCTCCCCGGCATCTTGCCTTACATTCTGTTCCCTACCCCCCTCTCCAGGCCAGCATCTCTTCCCTTCCTTCCTCAACCCCTCACCCCCCCTAGAGTCTACCTTTAATTTGTTCCAAAAGTTACTGGGCAGTGGCAGTGATTCATAAACACTGCCCTGCCACCAGCCCCAGTGTTTTCTCACTCCTGTGACCCACCATCTTCGATGTAACTTCCTGTTTCCACTAGGGCGGGCCATGGGAGAAAGAAGATGTCAAGGCCAGTGGCAGAGCATGTGTGTGAATCACTGCCACTGCCCAACAACTTTTGGAACAAATTAAAAGTAGACTTGGGAGGGGGAAGAGGGTCGTGGAAGGAAGGGGAGGAGACAGAGTGTGAGTGATGCTGGATAACAGGAGGCAGATTTTGTGCTCAGGGGGCGATAGAAAGAAGGGAGGGAGACATGTAAGCTCCTTGAGCAGGGACTGTCCTTCTATGTTAAACTGTACAGCGCTGCATAACCCTAGTCGTAGTAGTAGTACATGTCAAACCCAGGGGTGAGTCACGGCCACTGAGAGACACAGCTGGGCTTGGGGCAGAACCGGACCACCAGGCCCTGGGCAGAACCAGACCACCATGTGCCACCCACCCCACTCGTGCCACTGCTCCCTCCCACCTGCCCCCTTACCTTTCTGCCTCTGTCTCCAGGGGGGGGGGGGGGCTGGTGCCGGCAAGCCTCTTCCTGTCTGTCTGCTCCTATGGTCTGTCCTATCCTGCTCCTTTCTGTGCCGGGTGCCGGAAGTCGGGACTTGGATGATTGCATTAATGTAAAATCACACTAATGCAATTATCCAGTTCCTGGGCAGTATGCAAGAGAGGACAAAATCAGAAGCAGGCAGGCAGGAAGAAGCGTGCCAGCACCAGGCCCAACCCCCTCTTGGAGACCAGGCCTGGGAAATTTTACCCCTGCCCCCCTCTCAGCAACCCTGGGAGGGGTGGAAGGGAGCAAGGAAAGATGGATTTGGGGGAGGGAGGGAGTGATGAAGAGATATTGAACTAGAAAGAGGGAAGGGGAGAGATGGACTCCTGGGAGGGAAGAAGGGAGGGAGGGAGGGAGGGAGAGATGTCTGACTGAGATGGGGCAATGTAAGGCAGGGAGGGAGAGATGCCAGATTTGTAGGAGCAGGCAGGAGAGGGAGAGATGGATGGAAAGGGTGATGGCAAAAGAGGGAAAGAGAGAGATGGACTTGGAGAGAGAAGAGAGGGTAGAAATGGGATAAGGAGAGATAGGGCATAAGAGGGAAAGGGAGAGATAGCAGAGGAGTGGAAAGAGCAGGAAGGGATGGGGAGGGAAAGGAAGAGGGAGAGAAAAAGATGAACTCGGGGGAGGACAGAGGAGGATGAAGGGGGAGAGGAAGAAATGGACTTGGGGAAATAGAGACAGAGAGATTCAGAGTAGAGAGAGAAATGGAGGAGGGAGATCTCCTAGAAGGAGAGCATCACCCTGGTGAAGTAGGAAGTATTCTTGTAGCCAGTACCTGCCCACCAGGGGATGTACTATCCTCTCGCACAGAGGATATGTCTCCAAGACATTCTACCCAGGAGGGAAGGGTTAGGACAGCTGTTGTACTTGGTGATTCAATCATTAGGCATATAGATAGCTGGGTGGCTGGTGGATGTGAGGATCGCCTGGTGACTTGCCTGCCTGGTGCGAAGGTGGTGGACCTCACGCGTCACCTAGATAGGATCTTAGATAGTGCTGGGGAGGAGCCAGCTGTTTTGGTACATGTGGGTACCAATGACATAGGAAAATGTGGGAAGGAAGGTTATGGAAGCCAAATTTAGGCTCTTAGGTAGAAAGCTGAAGTTCAGATACTCCAGGGTCACATTTTCAGAGATGCTCCCCATTCCACGCACAGGACCCAAAAGGCAGGCAGAGCTCCGAAGTCTCAATGCGTGGTTGAGACGATGGTGCAGGGATGTGAGATTTAGATTTGTTAGGAACTGGATGACATTCTGGGAAAGGGGGAGACTGTTCTGAAAGGATGGGCTCCACCTTAACCAAGATGGAACCAGACTGCTGGCATTAACTTTTAAAAAGGAGATAGATCATTTTTTAAACTAGAATGGGGGGGAAAGCTGACAGTCGCCCAGGAGAACATGGTTCGGTATGGAGTATTCATGAAGGATACTATTGAAACAGGACATATAGGAAATCCAAGTAGAGAGGTTTCAACAATGTTTAAAGTAAGCCAGGTGTGCTTAATGAGAGAGCAGGATAAAGGATGTGCATTATCCCCTTCAACTTCTAAGCAGCTTGTAGATCAAACACAATTTGAAGTGCCTGTATACAAATGCTAGAAGCCTAAAAAATAAGATAAGAGAGTTAGAATATATAGCACTAAATGATGAGGTAGATATAATAGGCATCTCAGAGACTTGGTGGAAAGAGGATAATCAATGGGACACTGTGTTAACAAGGTGCAAATTGTATTGAAATGATAGAGAGGATCAAATTGGAGGGGGGAGTGCACTATATGTTAAAGCGGGAAGTGAGTCAAATAAAATAAACATTCCACATGACACAGATAGCAGTGTGGAATCATTATGGATAGAAATTCCATGTGTGAAGGGAAGGAGTATTCTTGTAGGGATGTACTACCGTCTGCCAGGACAGAACAAACAGATGGATGAAGAAATGTTTACAGATATTAGGATAGCTGGCATATTGGGCAACGCTATAATAATGGGTGATTCAGTTACCCTGATATTGACTGGATAAATATTATATCAGGAAGTGCCAGTGAGATAAAATTTCTAGATGTAATAAACAACTGCTTCTTGGAGTAGCTGGATGCAGCTTGGATGCTGGTTGTCTGCAGTTGAGGTGGTTGCTGTGAAGCTGGGCTGAATGGTGTGGGCACTGGGACCACTTGTGGCTGGTGTGGATAGTGGTTCTGGTAGAATGGTGGCCTTGCCTATTCCACTGGGAGGGTCTGGCACCTGCTGGGTGGGCATTGTGCTGGACAAGGTCTCAGTGTAATCATGCAGATCTTTCCAGATTCCCAGAAGCAGCTGTCAGATATTATGCCAAGCAACCCGCCTCTCCTACTGCATGTTACACAGCAACTGCAGACAGTCCTCTTGGGCTCAAAGCCTCTGCAGCTGTAGCTTCTGCCATCTGTAGTCAGCCAGCTGCGCATTTTGGGCCAACAACCTGCTGCCTGTGGCAAGAGAGTCCCTTATGGGCCAGCTGTGACTCTCCATCTTTTTCCTCAGCATCTACAGGGGCATCTGACAAATCTGGATGTTTGGTGTGGGTTCCTCAAATAATTGTTCCTGTTCTTCCTCCCCCACAGATTGCTCCTGGATGGTGTCCTCTGGATCCTCTTCATCTGCTACAGTGCCCTCCTGTGACCCCTTTGCTGCCACAGGCTCACCCTCCTCCTGCTGAGGCACCTGTGCTCACCTGCACAAGAAAAGTAGAAGAAATATGTCTGTTGCATTAGCTAACCTGTCAGTCAGTTGCACCCTTCCTGAACATGTCCCTGTATGTGTACTCGTACACCACAGGTGATGAGGACTGCCATTGTCATGCCACCTCACAATGTATGCCTCCACATCCCACACTGTAGGAGACAAAGGGAATCTATCTGAGATGTGCAGGCACTGGAAATATTGCCTACACATCTCTCTCAGATCTTGCCACTGCTTGCACATGTCAGACAGATTCCTTTTGCATTTCCTCACCACCTGAGTGGCCAGGGTGGCCCCAGGACCTGACAGGGGAATATTTGGTCTAATGTCTCCTCTCAGGAAAGGCCCCTTTCACAGATGCCCTACAGTCATGACTTGGAAGAAGGGACTGGAAATGGAGACTGCAGTCATGTGTGCTCACCCCCCCCCCCCTCCCCACTGTGGAACCTGATAGCAACTGCGGTAATCCTGACACTTGTGTCAGGCATTCCCTGTCACTTCTTTTTTCTTTTTTTTTTTTACTGGCGGCATGGTATAATGGTTTGCGATGTGATCTTGGGTTCTGGGGTTAGCAGGTTCAAATCCCACTGAGGCTTCTTGTGATACAGCCCACATTAGATCCTTTTCAGTACTCAACGGATTCTCATGCGATTCCTATTAGTTACAAATTGAAGGAGTCTACCCACTGGTTCTGAATTCAAACCATAAAAAGCTTTTGCATATTAAACAAGTAATTTTAAAATGAATTCTAGATTCAATTTTAAGCCAATGTGATGTATTTAAAAGAGGATTTGCTTCTTGAAAGCTTCCTAAATTAAAAAAAATAAATGTGGCAGATGTATTTAGTAACAGTTGGAGACGCTTTCTTCACTGTAAATATATTGAACAATACAAGGAGTTACAGTAATCCAAGTACGGTAATAGGATTGCTTGGGTTATTGTTCTAAAGTTTAAAGAACTCAGTATGGATCGAACTGCTCTTAATTTGGGCAAATTGAAAAAGAATTTCTTTACCAATTTGTTTACTTGACTTTCAACTGTCAATCTTGAGTCCAAAATGATTTAGTTTCGAATTTCAAAGAAATTCCTGATACCAAATCTACGGTCTTTGTTGAAACCCTTTGTTGATCTCCGAACCATAACAGCTTTGCCTTTGGACATTCAATTTAAGAAAATTGGCTGTAGCCCAATTTTCTGCAATTGCAAAATAATGTTTTACAATAATAAAAGCTTCTTCAATTGAATCTTGTTCAGGACAAATATCAAAAATGTCATCAGCATATGATAATGAAAATATATTCTTATCTTTCAAATAACCTCCTAGAGAGCTCATATAGATGTTGAACAACTGAGGGGATAAGGGGGATCCCTGCGGGACGCCGCATTTAGATTGCCAACTTGTCGGTTCAGTTCCATTTTTTCATTACAATGTATTGTCTATTCCTTAAAAAAAAGCTGCAAACCAACTGTCCTTCCTGCTTTGGTCTTGAGGGATGTTTCACAGGGCAGCCTACATAACTTTGGACCTAACAATGGTATGCAATCAGTGTGGTTCTGGGGCATGAAAGGCCAGCCATTTGGGTAGCCACATGTGCTCTCACAGCCCTCTATGGTCAGTGTACTGTTCTTCTTGCACACTCCTTTGTTAGGTACATTTGTGGCATAGACAGTGCGTTTTGGCTACCAAAAAAGGTGTCAGTAGTCAAATGCTAAGCCACCCTTCAGGAGTGGGGTGTTCACTGAGGGCCCCACCCCAGACATTAATAGCCAAGTCCCCTTCATCCAGTCACAGAATCTATGACAAGACTGAATTGGTGTGTAGAGCCAGAGCTCTTTCATTATAACTCAGGGTCCACGAGTCAATTTTAGTAGACAATGGAAAAGGTACCAGTACCCCCTCAGAAAAAGCCTTGGTCATAGGGGTTAGGGTTATGGTCCTACAAATCAGGGAATGTGGGTTTGATTCCCACTGTGGGTCTTTAGGGTTAATGTTCTATTTATCCTGCCCAATCTACTGCAATGGGCTGAGTATCTTTGTGTGAAATGCTGGCCTCTTTTCTATTGGTCACAGGAGGTGCTGTCCAACATCCCTTCCCCATTTCTTTCAATGTCATCTCGTAGATTTAGAGTTGGCTGCAACACATTCTAGTGGATATGGGGGGCTGTGGGCACACTGTACTGAGGGTAGCTGCATACTCAGTCCTTGATCCAGGGCAAAGCTGTTATTGGGGTGCAATGTCAGTAGTGCTGGATGAGGCCTGGGTCTTCTCGCTGCATGCACTTCAGTGTCCTTGTGGATGCCAAACCACCTGCAAAACAGAAGTTGGTGGAGACAAGGTTCAGGTGATGGGGCATCTTGGCTTGACATATATAGGTTTTTTTTTTTTAATGACATGTTGTGCAATGCTCCTCACATATCCTGTAACAGATGGCAACAGTCAGATTGTGGGGGGGAGGGCTGGGATGGGTAAGCAGTATACAGGTACAGGTGCTGTGTGAGCTGAGGTGGCTATGGAGACAGAGGATGGCATGATGCCCTTTCTGTGGAGCATGTGCACTGTTGCCAGGAGGTGGGGATGGGCAGTGCAGTAAAGCAGGTGTGCCTTTGAGTGGCTGCATGTACTTTTTTGAGCTGCTTCCAACGTTCCCATCAGTGTGTAGGCATGGGCCAGCATGCTAAGGCTGGGTGAGGGGGAGGAAGTGTTAGGGGATCCAGAAATGTCCAGCCCCTCATTTTTGCATGTAATAGCGATTGGAGGGGGCCCCAATGGGAGCTGGGGGGATATGTTCTGTGTTGTTCTGCAGATATGGCCTATGGGGAGATGGGAGGGGGCCTGAAGTTCTTTCTTTAGAACTTATTGTATCTGACCTTGCCTATGTATGGTGCTTGAACATGGGGACAGACCGAAAGTCCATCAAGCCCAGCATCCTGTTTCTAAGAGAGGTCAATCCAGGTTACAAGTTCCGGGCAAGATCCCGAAACAGTACAATACATTTTATGCTGCTTATCCTAGAAATAAGCAGTGCATTTTCCCCAAGTAAACCGCTTTGAATGTAGTTGCAAAAACCTCAGAAAGCTGGTATATCAAGTCCCATTTCCCTTTCCCTTAATAAAGGCTTATGGCCTTTTAGGAAGTTATCTAAACCTTGTTTTAAACCCTGCTAAGCTAACTGCTTTTACCACAGTCTCTGACAACAAATTCCAGAGTTTAATTACACATTGAGTGAAGAAATATGTTCTCCAATTTGTTTACTACTTTACTACTTTGTAGCTTCATTGTTTATTCCTCTTTCCCACATGCATCACTTTGCACTTGCTCATATTAAATGCCATCTGCCATTTAGATGCCCAGTCTCCCAGTCTCGTAAAGTCCTCTTGTAATTTTTCATAATCCCCTTATGATTTAACAACTTTGAATAACTTTGTGTCGTCAGCAAATGTAATTACCTCATTAGTTATTCCCATCTCTAGATCATTTATAAATATGTTAAAAAGCAGCGGTCCTAGCACAGACCCATGTAGAACCCCACTATCTATCCTCCATTGAAAATACTGACCATTTAACCCTACTCTCTGTTTTCTATTGTTTAACCAGCTTTTAATCCACAATAGAATACTACCTTCTATCCCATGACTCTCTAATTTCCTCTGGAGTATTTCATGAAGTACTTTGTCAAATGTACACAATATCAACCAGCTCACCTTTATCCACATGATTGTTCACCCTTTTAAAGAAATGTAGTAGATTGGTGAGGCAAGATTTCCCTTCTCCAAATCCATACTTTTGAATATGCTCTGTAATTTTGTTCTTTATAATGGTATCTACCATTTTGCCCAGCACCGACGTTAGGCTCACTGATCTATAAATTCCCAGATCACCTCTGGAACCTTTTTTAAAAATAGGCATTACATTGGCCACCCTCCAATCATGCTTGATTTTAAAGATAAATTACATATTACTAGCAATAGTTCTGCAAGTTTATTTTTCAATTCTATCAGCACTCTGGGATGAATGCCATCTGGTCCAGGTGATTTGCTATAAAATCCTGAGTGGTATAGAATGAGTAGAAGTAAAACGATTTTTTACTCATTTGAAAAGTACAAAGACAATGGGACACTCGAGGAAGTTACATGGATATACTTTTAAAACAAATAGGAGGAAATATTTTTTCACTCAATGAATAGTTAAATTCTGGAACTCTGCCAGAGGATGTAGTAACAGTGGTTAGTGTATCTGGGTTTAAAAAGGTTTGGACAAGTTTCTGGAAGAAAAGTCCATAGTCTGCTATTGAGACAGACATGGGGAAGTAACTGCTTGCCCCGGGATTGGTAGCATGGAATGTGGTTCCTAATTGGGTTTCTGCCAGGTACTTGTAACCTGGCTTGGCCACTGTTTGGAAAACAGTGTACTGGGATAGATGGACCATTGGACTGAACCATTATGGCTATTCTTATGTTCTCATGCTACTCTTCAATTTGTCAAGTTGAGCCATTTCAACTTCCAGGTTTACAGATTTCATTCAGTTTCTCTGACTCATCAGCTTTGAATACCATTTCTGGAACTGCTATCTCTCCCAAATCTTCCTTGGTGAAGATCGAAACAAGAATTTATTTAATCTCTCTGCTATGGCTTTGTCTTCCCTGAGTGCCCTTTTTACCCCTCGGTCATCTAGCGGTCCAACTGATTCTTTTGCTGGCTTTTTGCTTCTAATAAAAAGTTTTTACTATGTTTTTGCCTCCAACACAATCTTTTTTTCAAAGTCTCTCTTTGCCTTCCTTCAGCGCTTTGCATTTGACTTGCCATTCCTTATGCTGTTTCTTATTATTTTCAGTCAGATTCTTCTTCTATTTTCTGAAGGATTTTCTTTTAGCTCTAATAGCTTCCTTCACCTAACTTTTTAACCATGCTGGCTGTTGTTTAGCATTCCTTCCTCCATTTTAAATATATGAACTATAACTGGCTTAGGCTTCCGTGATGGTATTTTTGAACAGCATCTATGCCTGATGTAAATTTTTGACCTTTGCAGCTGCTCCTTTAAGTTTTTTTTTTTCACCATTCTTCTCATTTTATCATAGTTTCCTTTTTGAAAGTTAAATGCTAATGAATTGGATTTCCTGTGTGTACTTACTCCAGAGCTGTTATTCAATGCTTCACACTAACCTTTCCATGAAGGAACTGATGGATCTCCATACCCTCATGGAGACATTGTGGGGTGGCAGGTGGTGGTGTCTTTTAAATATTTCTGTCCTCTGTCTGAAGCACAGGAGGACCAGGAGCTCAGACTCGAGAAACTGGACTTGGTCCTAAAAGACCTGTTGTCCAGACTGAGGGATGCCTTTCTACATGCACAGGTATATATGCATGTTTTTCACGTGGAAGGAACGTTCAAGTGTTGCTGTGGATGTTTTCTTGATGGGGGGGACTACTACCACCATTGCACGTTTTCCATAATGTATATCTGAATAGTGGAGATGATTATCTCAGAACATCTATGTTGTTCTCAGTACGTCCTTTTATTGCAAGTTTTTCTTATGCATTTTCGAATATCAGAAAATGTGTATTCTCTTTCATTATGGACTTAGCTTTTTTGCACGTTTTCCAATAGACTTTTTTCTCCATTTAGACATCATATCAAAAATGCCCCTCTTTATCTGTGAAGCAGATGATTTCTATAAAAAACTGTAGACTAGTATTGCAAGACCATCTATTATTCTCTCATAATTAAATGAATTCCCAAGAGAATGACTGTCATTACAGCCATATATTGCTTTATTTTAGGACTTATAATAAATGTGACTTCAAAAATCCTTTTATTTCCAGGGCACTTGGAAACCTCCTTTCAGACTGAACAGGGATACTTTAAAATATGAGACTCGCATGTGTGACCCTAGAATTGCCATCATTAACATTTCTGTGTTAAACCATGTAGTGACAAATCAAATCCCTTATACTAACTACTCTGTGATCATACAATAGTAACTTGTTCTGGGGGTATGGTTATCTAAGGAGTTGTACAGAAAGTTTACCCACATATGTGACCACCCAGCCAACCATTCCCCAGGGCATCAATCCTCAGTCAGTGACTCCAATCAATGAATCATTTCTTGCTGTTTCCTGGCAACAACCTTCAAGGCCCAATGGACTACATTTGAGTCAGTGTATTGCACTACTCACAATTCAATTTGTTCAGGCTGGCATAACTTGTCCAGAATCTGTACTACAAATTGGTGAATTTGAGCCCAATGTCCTAAGCTGAAAATAGTTTTGCAAATGAGAAACGTAGATGTGTGAAAACAACCAAACATACTGTAGAGACATACAGAAATACAAGTGTTTTGCTTTTTATGCATTTTTAACATGTCTAGTACCTCTCTGCAAAAACATTCATAAAAATTACCTTCTCAGATAATAAACTTGCATACATAGGGCCCTGTTTACTAAGGTGTGCTAGTGTTTTTAGTGTGCACTAACGCTTGAGACACCCATATGGGTGTCTCTAGCGTTAGAGCACATTAAAAACACTAGCGTGCCTATAGTGCAGCAGGGGCGTAGCCAGACCTCACGAGGTTGGGGGCACATTTTAAATGCTCCCCCCCCACCACACCTCACCTCCTGCCCCCCCCCCCCCCACTGCCTCGCTTCACCTTGCCCCCTCACAAACAAATACCTTTGCTGGCGGGGGGTCCCCAACCCCTGCTAGCCGAAGCCTTCTTCAGCGCGGTCTATGGTGCAGCCGCATTCGCGGCCTGCCCCCTGCTCTTCTTTCTTCTTGCTCCTCCTAAAGGAACTGAATATGCATTCTCACGAATATGCACTCCTAAAAATAAAATCACAACTTTTCCCACTAAAATCTATGTAGCTTATTGCATCAGCCTCCCTATGACAGTAGCTTTCCTGCACAATTGTTAAACCAATTGGAAATTGTATTTTTCTCAGGAAAGAATATTTTGTTTAACGTTTATACATGACTTTCTATACTGTACTTCATTAACTGAGTCTAAAAAAAATTTTAAACTTTGTTTTCTATGACACTGAGAGAGAAACAGTGTTGCTATTGCCTTTCTATCTCCCTTTCTCTCTCTTTGTCAGATCTATTTCTGTGCATTTATGCTGCTTTCTCTATTTTCAAGTTAGTGTCTTTTTCTCTGATCAGATCTGACTGAATGCAAAATGATGCTGTTCTGCAGCTTTGTCTCGTTTTCCTGTTGAGGTTGCGATAATATCATCAGCCACTACTACTACTACTACTTATCATTCCTATAGCACTACTAGACATACGCAGTGCTGTACACTTGAACATAAAGAGACTGTCCCTGTTACAGAGCTTACAATCTAATTAGGACAAACAGGACAAATAAGGGATAAGGGAATTATTAAGGTGGGAACGATAAAACATGGGTACTGAACAAGTGAATAGGGTTTAGGAGTTAAAAGCAGCATCAAAAGGGTAGGCTTTTAGCCTAAATTTGAAGACAGCCAGAGATGGAGTGTGATGTACTGGCTCAGGAAACCTATTCCAGGCATATGGTGCAGCAAGATAAAAGGAACAGAGTCTGGAGTTAGCAGTGGAGGAGAAGGGTACATATAAGAGAGATTTACACAAAGAATGGAGTTCCCATGGAGAAGTGTAGGGAGAGATAAGAGTGAAGATGTACTGAGGAGCTACAGTGTGAATTCACTAGTAAGTCAATAAGAAGAGTTTGAACTGTTTGCAGAAACAGATAGGGAGCCAATGAAGTGACTTGAGGAGATGGCTAATATGAGCATAACGACACTGGCAGAATATAAGTCGTGCAGCAGAATTTTGAACATATTAAAGGGGAGAGAGATAGCTTAGTGGAAGACCTATGAGAAGAAATTTGCAATAGTCTAAGCAAGAGGTGATAAGAGTGTGGATAAGGGTTTTGGTAGTATGCTGAGAAAGGAAAGTACAGATTTTGGTGATATTACAGTGAAAGAAAATGACAGGTTTTATCAGTCTGTTGAATATATACAGAGAAAGAGAGTGAGAGGAGTCAAAGATGACACCAAGGTTACAAGCTGATAAGACAGGGAGGATAAGAGTGTTATCCATAGAGACAGAGAATGGGAGAAGAGGAGAGGTTGGTTTAAGGGGAAAGATAAGAAGGTCAGTCTTGGTCTTGTTTAGTTTCAGATGACAGTGAGATGTCCAGGCAGCAATATCAGACAGGCAGGCTAATAGTTGGGCCAGGATTCCTGCTGAAATTTCTAGTGTGGAGAGGTAGATCTGGGAGTCATCAGCATAAAAGTGATACAGAAAACCATGGGATGAGATCAGAGCACCAAGGGGAGAAGTTCAGATAGAGAAAAGAAGAGGTCCCAAGACAGAGCCCTGAGGTGCACCAACTGATAGTGGCATAGAAGTGGAGGAGGATCCACCAGAGTGTATAATAAAAGTGCAATGGGAGAGATGAGAAGAAAACCAGGAAAGAACAAAGCCCTGAAATCCAAGTGAGGACAGCCTATCAAGGAGTAGGCAGTGATCAACAGTGTCAAAAGCAGCAGATAGATCAAGAAGGATGAGGATAGAATAGAGACCTTTGGATCTGGCCATGAACAGGTCATTGGAGACTTTAGCAAGCTCTGTTTCAGTTGAATGAAAAGGGCGAAAGCCAGATTGAAGTGTATCAAGAATAGCTTGAGATGAAAGAAAGTCATGACGGCAGTAAACAGCACATTCAAGTATCTTGGATAGGAAAGGCAGGAGGGAGATGAGGCGATAGAGGGAAGGGCAGGCAGGGTCCAATGAAGGTTTTTTTGAGGAATGGTGTAACTAAAGCATGTTTGAAGGCATCAGGAACAGTTGCAGTGGAAAGTGAAAGATTGACAATATGACAGATAAAAGGGATGACAGTAGGGGAGATAGTGCTAAGTAGATGGGTGGGAATAGGATCAGAGGAACAGGCAGATAGTTTCAAGGAGGAAAGAAAATGTGCAGTTTCCTCTTCAGTGTTTTCAGAAAAGGAAGAAAAGGAGGCAGGGGTTGAAGGAGGGTTGAGAGAATGGACTGAGGGAAGGAAAGGTGGAGGTGACTTGGTTGAGAATTCAAGGTTAATCTTGTAAACCTTATCATGAAAGTACTCAGCCAGAGTCTGGGGAGAAAGTGAAGGGGGAGTTGGAGGTGAAGATACTTTGAGGAGATTTGGAAGAAAACAGGCAGGAATAGGCTTGTTTGGTTGCTTGACAAAATAATTTAACATGAAGTACCTCACGCTTCTATCTTCTCCTCCTCCCAAAGTGTCTCCAGTTTGTATATCTGCCTCACCATCCTCCTCCTCTCCCTCCATCTCTTGGGTGAAGTTTACTGCTGAAAGTGAATAGAACAAATGAGTGGATTCAGCTCATTTTGCCTCCTCGGTCATTCAGATCTTTTCAAGGTTTATGCACCAAAAATGGCCTCATTCATCATATTTTACCATTCATCCAAAAGGAAAAGCACATCCCTAATAACTAGTTTAATTTTGGGGCTTGTCTTCAAATCCATTGAATCAATGTGATTCTTATGAATAAATGCAATTGTATCATGAAAATTCTGTTTCTATTTCAAAAAATGCAACTTGAAAATTCAAACGTGTATCTGAGAGACTCTGCAGCTGTAAAAACAACAAACTGTTTAAAACACACACACACACACACACTTTTTTGTTTAATAATATTAGTTGAGATAATCCCAAGGGTTCTGCTGGGATTTTTTTAGTGTGTGTGCTAGATACGAGCTTCTGAGATGTAAAATCCAACAACCACTCGCATCAAATCCCCCTGAAGATTTAAATCTGTGGCACAGTATTTACTCAGGAACTCAGTGGTTTTATGAAGATAAGAGTCTTAGTAGGTAAGATTACGAATCCAGTGTAAAAACAAACACTGCTATTCTGCTGAAGGTAAGCTCTGTGGAAACCTCCTGTCTTTGTATTCTGAATGTACATATTATTGGTTCTTGACATTCTGAAATCAAATACTTTGAGTTATCTTCCATGTTGTTAATCAACATAATGCTGAGCAGATTTGTTTTTAACTATTTTTTTTTTGCTAAGAATCAAAAGGCTAGAACTAGTGCAGTCTTACTAAACAAAGCCAAGTACATAAGTTAGAAACCTATAGAAAAATAATATACCGTAGGTACATATAGGCTGATATTCTAAAGGGCTTATCCAGTTAGTGGGACCTGTTAATTGGGTAAGTACTGGTAACCCCAATATTTTAGCAGTACTATCTGAACAGTGACACTAAATATTTCCACTTACCACCATGGCATTTTCTCGATAGTGCCAGGGCAGTCAATAGGCAGAGCTGGGGAGGAGTTTCCACTTATCTGGATACTGGTGATTTTCAACACTGCTATACAAATAATTATCTACATAACTTAGGACCGATACTAATGGCCTCTTTTATCAAGCCGTGCTAGTGGTTCCCATGCAGTAATGCCGACAGAGCCCATTCAAAATGAATGGGCTTTGTTGGCATTACTGCACTGGGAGCCGCTAGCGCAGCTTGATAAAAGAGTCCCTAAGTGTATGTGGGTTGGCTATCTGGATAGAGTCTGATTATCACCACTATCCAGATAGCCACAGCAGTGACCTCAAACTCCAGATATTCAGCAGCAGCCACTATTCAGATACCACCACTGAAATTCAAGACGTTTTTACCCAACTGCATTAAATAACACTGACTGTCGCTTGATCATTATTCCCCCATCATTTTGTTTTTGACTGTGAGCACATATAAAAAGTATGTGAATATTTTTCTCTGAGGTAACTTGTCTGTATATACATTTGCTTTGAAAATCCAGACATCCACTTTGAAAAGTATGCCAGGAAAAGTATACATATACATTTATCCTTTATGTTATGTTCAAATTTTCAGGATCAGATTAGTAGCATACACTTGAATTTTCACAAGTATGTGTGGAAGTACAGATCATCGCCCAAACCCACACCTGAGAAGGCCTCCTTTCAGTCCAGGTAACTGGATGGGCAAAAATTGTGTAGGTGTGGGTTCACCCTCATATTGAGTGGGTAATTTTATAAAGCCAACTTTTGTGGGTAAAAGTACTGTTTTTATCTATAGAAATGTTACGGAAGTTTACTTCTGCTATAGAAACAGAAAAAAATGAAGGCAGATAAAGACCATATGGCCTATCCAGTCTGCTCATTCATACCTCTTGTCTATCTCAATAGCATATCCCTTCCTCTCCCTTAGAGATCCTGTGTTCTTGCCCCAATGCTTGATTGAATTCTGCTCAGTGTGCAGTGGTAGCCAAAAAATCAAACAGGATGCTAGCAATTATTAAAAAAGGACTTCCAGCTTTTCCTACATAAGCACACAACTATGGAACGCATTACCAAAAGCTGTGAAAACAACTTATGATCACCTAAACTTCCGGAAATCATTAAAAACTAACCTGTTCAAAAAGGCATACCCTACCGACCCAACTTAAATGCCTGTTCCCTGAAACACAATGAAACCAAAGCTCATAATGGACATATAATAACTCTTCCTCTCTACGATTCACTTCCTCTCTACGATTCCCTAATGTGTCTGTACACACGAACCTTATTCTACCACAACATTACTGTATTTGTTCATACCAGAATTGGCGAATGCCTTTACGGTACTGTGTAAGCCACATTGAGCCTGCCTCTTCCTATGGTTTCCCTTTAACCCTTTACATGCTGAATCTGTTGTTTGAATCTGGGCTGCTCTTCCATTTAACTGTGGTTTCTAGCACAGCCCTGAGCTGCCTCTCCATGTGCTTTCCCTTTAACCCTTTACTTGCTGTTTCTTCTATTTGAGCTTGTGTGAGTTACAGTGTGAGCTATCTCTTTGCATGGGGTTGCCTTTAACTGTAGTTATTATTTGTGCCTGCTTGCATGGTCTTTCGACCTTTTGTTTGTGGCTGTATTTTGTGCAGCATATGCTGCCTGGTTAGTATTCTCTTAGGGGACCTTGTTCTGTTTCTTTCCCCTTTCTTCCTGTGTGTTTGGGTTCCTGTTTGGCCTTGCAGCCCATGTGTGTGGACTCTGCTACATGTGGGTTCCAGTTCGGCCTTGCGGCCCATATGAGTGTTCTATCTTTCTTCTCTGGTGGTGCTCTCTGGTCTCCTTGAGCATGCTGGGCTTTGTAGCCTTTTAGTTTCTGTGCTAGCATGGGCTCAGTCTACCCTAGGTCTCGGTCAAGGTCCAAGGGCTCACAACAGCGTGAGGATGTACGCCAAATGAAAACTGGTAAAAATTCTCATGCCTAAATTAGGCATGGATCTGCTGTATTCTATAGCATTGCAAACAAATTCTAGGTATGTCCCTAACTTGCCCATGCCCCTCCTATGGTCACACCCCCTTTTCAGATCTATGCATAAGAATTTATGCACACATCTTTATAGAATACTGACTAGCAAGATGCATGTATAAATTCAAACTGTTGCCAGTTAGCACCAATAATTTATTAATGGCCAATTATTGGTGCTAATTGGTACTAATCGGCTCGATATTCAATTGAATTATATCTGCAAATTGGGCACATGCCCATATTTGCATGCACAGTTTTGAGCACCATATATAGAACTGAGGGGAAATGTGTACTAAGCTAGTATTCTATGAAAGTTGCTCTGCGCAGAGCAACCTTTGCAGATTACTAGCTTAGTGCAGATCATAATGGCACCTAAATTTGGGTGCCATTTACTGAATCTAGCCCTAACTGCTAGAGCCCTTAAAACTATGATGGCTCATAAGATGCTAAAGGTAAACACCTCTCGCCTGTCCGAGGCTAATTGAGTATTTTCAGTAGCGCTTAACCAGATAGTGCCGCTGAAAATGCCCGGTAGCACCCAAACCAAAACCCACTAATTTGTGATCGTTCAGTAGGTGGAATCACACTTGGCCAGTTAAGCTGATTTTTTTAATAGAAGCACATGGATTACCAGAAGTGTAAGATTCTCAGTGTTCTATTTGAAACATGTTTTAATTGAGTTATATTTTGTTTCTGTTTTATTAAGGTGTGTGTGTTGGTTACTTGTAGTGAATGTTCTCATTAAATGTGGTAAAGTCTTTTCTATCTTTTTATGTTCTTAATAGAATGAATTTGTGTTGTTTATTTTCTTTTCTTGTAAAACTACTGAAATCTATCCAAGCTAAGCAGTACATAAAATTTTTAATAAACTAAACTATTCAGCACATAACCAGCTAAGATAACTGCATAAATAGGACCACCTAAAACACAGTCATATCTTTGGGGTCCTTTTACTAAGGTGCACTGAAAAATGGGCTGTGCTAGTGTAGACGCGTGTTTTGGACGCGCGCAGATCCATTTTTCAGTGCGCCTGTAAAAAAGGCCCTTTTTAAATTTCTTTGGCAAAAATGGACGTGCAGCAAAATAAAAATGGTTGTGCATCCATTTTGGGTCTGAGACCTTACCGCCAGTAAGGTCTCACGCAGTAACCATGCGGTAATCATCTACGCATGACAATTGCCGCCTGGTTTCCGCCTCGCGCAGGAAAATAAAAATTATTTTCCAGCGCGCGTAGCAGACACATGGAAAAAACAAAATTACTGCCCGGGCCTCGTGGTATCTGGGCTGTAACTCCAAATTGACATGCATTAGGCATGTGTATGCGCCTACGCGGCTTAGTAAAAGGGCCCCTCTATGAGGTTCTTCATAGCCGGTTAAGTGCTGAATGTCATACATTAGGGTCCCTTTTACTAAGCTGCAGTAAAAGGGTCCCTGCGCTAGCAGCAGTGGCTGTTTTTGCCATGCACCAGGGCCTCTTTTACCACAGCAGGTAAAAAGCCTGAAAAAAGAAATGGCCGTGCAGTAAGTTTGCACTTGATGCATTGGCCATTTCGGGGAGGGGGAGCCCTTACTGCCACCCATTGCAGTGGGGGTAAGGGCTCCCGCACTAACCCAGTGATAACCCCCTGCAGAAATAACCCCCTGCTATTAAAGGGAAAGGGCACAGAATTCAATAGTGCTTAAATGCTGCTGCTGTCATCAATTGGTGGAATAACAAGGGGTCCCACTAAGACAAAACCACAGAAGCCCAATAGTGGATATTAACATTGGCCAGTCTTGTCCTGGTCCTCATTCTGCATAAAGTTCTGGAACAAATTTTGCTGTCAGTAAATAGGATATAAGAACAAAAGTTGTATTTTTCTTTTTAATTCAAGGATTTATTCTGTCAACTATTGACCGTCAAACAGAAATTCCAGATGTGCATTTACATACTATGAATTGTCACTAGGATAGAGGAAGGGGGCAGAGAGAAATAATGCAACTTGGGGATCTGAACAGTGTATGGAATGGCCTGCCTAATCTTCTGACTTTATAAAGACTCATTATAAGCATTATAATATCATTACCTGCCCAGCAAGTGTTCCAGGTCATTAGAAAAACACTTTAAATAAAGATTTCATTTCCTCTCTGATGCCAAAGGTTGGTATCTTTTGTTTATAAAATAATAATGGATCACGGTGACAATCCATTTTTTTTTATGAAACAAGATTGTATAAATAGGTTTTTGTAGTAATTTTTGGCATACTTGAATAACTGCGCAATTTAATGCTAACCAAGGCTTCTTAATATAAGGTTTCATTATTACCTATGGTAATCAACACTCAGGATCATTTACATAATGATCATATCACATTATTGCTTTATGTTGCTTGACTTATGTACTTAGCAACACAAAATGATTTTTTTCCACATTTCACCAACTCCAGTGTAAATCTAGGTACACTACTACGTAAATGAGCAACATCTTGATATTCTGATGCAATTGTTATAGATACGCATGCACTGATTTATATTTGTGGGTAGTGCAGATGGATGAATAATTTATTATCGGTTCGCACTGGTTAAGTGGCACTGTAGATTGGCACTGTGCTGCTGGTGTGAAAAATTAGGTATACAGTTTCTGGTTGAGAGTATAATAAGCCAATTTAACAAGCACTATAGACTGTGATAACTTCATCAGAGAAGAGCAGTGAACCCTTTGCTAAATCTAAATACTAATCTGCATTTGGTTGAACAAGTGCTTTCACAGAGACAGCTGGAGTTTATTCACCCTGTCCCTTTATTTCCGGAGCCCAAGGGCATGTCCCCTCCCAAGGTTGCCATCCTCAACAGTTCAGCAGTATATGTTATCTGGACACTGCCTTCCACTCCAAATGGGTTTGTCAAGTAATATTACATCTATGTAAGTAAGAAATACCACAAACCTTTAATGGATATGACTAGATGCTTTAACATACAGGTAACGAAACAAAAGCCTTGATAGATATTTTGTTTTTATAAGAAAAAAATCTTCTAAGACATTGAACATGTATAATTATTTACAGCACTATTAGAATTAAAAATCAGACATAATAAACCCCTGGGTCGAAGAGCTTATAATATAAGTGGGAGCCTGAAGCGATGGGAGGTAATGTATCAGTGCAGAAATGGCAGTTGAATCCTGGTTTTCCAGTTCTAATCACTAGGCCACACTGTTCCTTATCCAGCTAGTTCTGAACTGGTAGGCTGCTGGGCAAGAGGCTGCAGCTTTGCTCTTGAGTCAAGAAAATTATAGAAAGGGGAGGAGGCTGGGTATATAATCGTGTGCAGCTCAATTTTGTAGAGAGTATGTAGATCAGAAAAGAGGCATTCAAATTGCCCTGTTTAAAGTTACAAGATGTACTTTGAACTTGTAACGTTTTGTAAAATACACATAGGATCATGGAAAAAATATATGCTTTTGATGGTATATACAGTGGGAGTGGACATATTACATAAGTACATAAGTACTGCCACACTGGGACAGACCAAAGGCCCATCAAGCCCAACATCCTGTTTCCAACAGCGGCCAATCTAGTTCACAAATACCTGGCAAGATCCCAAAAAAGTACAAAACATTTTATTCTGTTTATCCCAGAAATAAGCAGTGGATTTTCCCCTAGTCAATTTTAAAAAAGGTCTATGGACTTTTCCTTTAGGAAGCCCGCTAAGCTAACCACCTTTACCACATTCTCTGGCAACAAATTTCAGAGTTGAATTACTCAGGGATCTGTATGTGCAATACCTGTGAGTGGCAGAATTTGCTACCTGTGAGGATCATTTTATTAAGGCTTTTTGCATGTATATGCCAGCATGTGCATGTAAAATGTTTTGTAAAATTACTCTCTCCCCATAAGAGTACACAAGATGACAAGAATGAACATACTTTAAAGTACCTCGGCCATAAGCATGCTCAGCAGAATAGAGCACAGAGTTGCAATTTAAGTATTTTCGAGTCAATATTCAGCCAGCGGCAGTCCATTTTTTAAAAATACTACTATTTCCAGCTAAGGGGGTCTTTTACTAATCTGCAGCAGGGCCCCATAGGAATAAAATGGGCCCTGCTGCTGATAACTCGAGAAAAGCTTTAGTAAAAGACCCCTTCAATTAGACCTTTATATATAATGCCAAGGACATAGATGTCAGGATGGCTGGACATACGTTGGACATACTTAAAATTAATATAGAGTAATATTAAACCAACTTCTGACCTCTGAGAACTCACCCCTCCCTCAGGAATCACTGAGGATGAAATGGACCAAATGGTGCTCAGAGGCCTAATAGCCCTTTTGTTTCTCAATTGCTCCTGATTAACATACCTTTTGTCCTATCTGGGAGCAGGGCTTGAGAACAAAGGAAGCCAGACATAGAGGCTCCATCACTAGGGACTTCAAACAGGAGAACCTGTGAAAATGCTCACCTTCTTGACTTCAGAAAGTAAACTGGAGTTTGGCTGGGAAGGAAGATGTTTTTTTAATCTCTTTCTGTTCTGGAGGTATAAAGGAGAGCACATGGTGCTCGGGGCACTTCTCTCTGTCCAGGGACTGCTCTCTGTCCAGGGCACTATGTCTCTCTCTGTCTTTCTCTGTGCAACAGAGCCCAGAGCTCTGCTTGCACTTCTCTCTCTCTCTTTCCCTCTGCCCGCATATATACCTCTTGCAGCACAACCCCAAGGCTTCTCTCTTCCTCTGAACAAACACCCTATCCTTTCTTTCTCTCTGTAAACACACACCCAGAGACAGCCTGTACCATTTACCTGTACTAAGGGCTGTGAGCCTATACATATCTGCAAATATAATATACTATATATATCCAAACTCGTGTGGATTGTGTATTCTTCGGGAATCTACTGCCTCTACGAACTCACTGCCTCTATGAACTGGACCCGGGACCAACCCTAGACAACGATTGCTAACAATGTCCATGTACCAGCATTAAATATTGGTGGCTGACCAGAATGTGTCAGTCTACCAGCCCTTATGTAAGTCCTGGCCGATATTCAGCCAGGTCCCGCAAACGTTATATGGCTCCCAGCAGAATATTGGCTAGAACCTGCATAAACCCTGTGTCCATGTTCTAAGCCCACCCACTGACAAGGCATACACTTTTCCAGCTCCCTTGCAAGGTCTATTCCCCCCTCACCCCCTGACAAGGAAACCCCCTCCCACCCCTTAACAAGGTCCTGACCCCTTTTCCACCACTCTTGTCAAGGTCCAGACCCACTCCCACACCCTTAACAAGCCAAGACCCCTTCCCAACCCCCACCAACCCCCAGTCAAAATAGACAGTTTTAAAGCTGCTGACAGCCATGGGCAGAATTAAGCATGGATATTCAATATCAGGGTACCCGCATTAGTTATTCAGGATCAGCCACTGAACTGGAAGTTATGTGTGTGCCAGCTAATATTCAAGGCAAAGACAGGACCTGCCTTTTGTGTGGTCCGATCTATCCACTTAGCTATGTAGGCACTGGCACTGAATTTGGCTAGTGCCTTAATTGCTGTTGGATCCTCCTCGACTCCACCCATGGACCACCTCGACACCAATTGGGCAGTCCCACAGTAGCCTGGTTAAGTACCAGAGTGGAGGAGTATCCTAGCACAGTGTTTTCCAAGTCAGTCCTGCAGTACTCCCTTGCCAGTCAGGTTTTCAAGATATCCACAATGAATATGCATGAAACTGATTTGCATACACCGCTTACATTATATGTAAAATCTCTTTTATGCATATTCACTGTGGATACTAAAACCCAATTGACTGTGGGGTTTCCAGGACAGGCTTGAGATGCGCTGGTTCAGAGGTATATGAACCAAAAATGTTTCTTTTCATCGAGTTATACCATTCATCTGAAAACAAGTGCACATTCCTATATATTATGAATTTGGTAAGGCATAAATAAATAGATAAAATTTGTTTTTGTGCAAACAGCCATGAGACCCAAGTTACCACTGTTGAAGTTAATCCAAGTGACAGATCAGAAAACATTACTACTACTATAAATCACTTCTATAGCGCTACCAGTCGTACGCAGAGCTTTACAATTGAACATGAAGAAGACAGTCCCTGCTCAAAAGAGCTTACAATCTATATGCATTATTATTGATACCCACTTAAGTTTAAGTGGAATACAAGTTTTATAAATAAATAAATAAAAATAATGTGTAAATTATAAAGGAATTTGCCATCTTCTCCCCTGTTCTTCCTCTTCTCTATGCATGCATTGATTACATGGTCATTGCTTGCCCCTGTCACTTACAGAGTTAAAAGGGAAGTCATGTATGAAACTGAACCTATCCATTTCATTGTTGCCAGCAGGGGGTAACCCTTACATAACGCTATTCTATTTTCATCTCAGATGGACAAATGTCCCAAATGTGATGATAAAGGAGGATATCAAGCATGAAGAAGGAGTTCCATCACAAGATTTATGGATGATTTACTCTGGTAATACCATGTTGAACACTAGCCTGGGTATTGGTTAAACAATGTTTAGGAATAACTCAAATCATTCAGATTTGCAGTTGAGGATACTTGAAGAAAACTGTTCATGGCAAATTAAGAAATCTTAAAGGTGATTGGGTCATCTCTGGTGGTCCTGTGTTAAGGTGGGTGCTTTTTGGAAAGCGATTCAATATACACTACAGAGTTGGCTTTCAAAACCCATTAAATGGTCTCCTGAATATTTCCTATTTCTGGGTAAGCCTCTGGGTCTAACCATGCCTCAGTCATTGTTGGTTCGTCATGCCATGTCGGCAGCTAGAGTTACACTGGCTGCTTCTTGGAAGTCCCCTCGGGTCCCTTCATTGATAAAGTGGTTAAATAAGCTGTGGTATATTTGTGAAATGGAGAGACTAAGGGCTCTTAGTGGTAACACTTTGTCTAAGTGGGAGGAGGTTTGGGAACCTTTTACTTCCAAATGTTCATTTTAATTGCTGTTTGTGGAAGTGATGGGGTGATTATTTTTTTTATTTTGGGGGGAGGAGGGGGGTTGAGTTTCTGTTCTTTAAAAATTATGCTACATGGAAGTTTCTAGGTTGTGTTTGGATAACTGCTGTTGCGACTTGTTCCCTTTTGGGATTTCTTGTGCTATTTATTTTCAGTTTAATGACTTGTTGTATCTGATCTATTTTGTTGTCTCAAACTGTTTAATAAAAAATATTCAACATAAAGGAATCTTTCACATGCTCATCTTCCAATGTGGTATATATCATTCAGTGTAAAAAATGTAACGAAGGATGCTATATTGGAGAAACAGGCCAGATGCTTAAGACAAGATTCAATCTGCACAGACATCACATGAAGATAGCCGGTGCCAGTCAGGTTCCCACCCCGGTGGGCCAGCATTTTACAAGACCAGGACACTGCACCAGTGATTTCATAGTTAGAATCCTGAAAGGTAACTTTAAAACAATACAGGAACGTAAGACCTTTGAAGTCAGAATGATTGAATATTTTGACACCCAACAGACTTAACAAAGATCTGGGTTTTCTAGCCCATTATAAACCATAAAATTGTATTTCTCTGTTTATCACCATCCTCTCATCTATCCACACCCATCCTGTTAGAATATCAATGAAATGCTTTGATGTCCCCATGCATACCTCCTACCCTCCCACCCTATCAGACTGTCAAAGTAATGCTTGGATGTTTCACTTATATATACTATCTGCTACCACATTTGCTTATTTCCAATCTGACGAAGAAGGGCAACCTTCGAAAGCTAATCAAGAAATGTATTAAGTTATGTCCAATAAAAAAGGTATCATCTTATTTTCTTTTCCATGTTTTATTTGGTTTGATTTCTATTGATAACATAAAGACTTCTTTAAATTTCAAAGGTGATTGGTTGATGAATGAATGGCACTGAAAGACATAATAAGAAATCATCCCTCGAAGAGAAAGCAAGAGGTCAGGCACAGCCTACGTGACTTATATTGGGCAAAAGTGGAACTGAATTGTTTGCTGTAGACTTCCCATCTTGTTCTTGGACTAGTCAAGCTAATATATCATAGAGGCTTTAATAAAATCTAGACAATGATTTTTAAAAATCCTGAAATATGTTCTTTGAAAAAGAGACAGGGAAGTGGTAGAAATGGTGGACATAAATTAGGGTTGCAAGGTGGTAGACTTAAGAGTAACATCGGGAAATACTTTATTACAGAGAGGTGGTGGTGGATGCCTGAAATAGCCTCTTGGTGCAGGTGGTGGGGAGAAAAGCAGTAACACAATCCAAGAACAAGTGGGATAAACACAGTTGATCCCTACTTGATTAGATTGTAAGCTCTGTTGAGCAGGGACTGTCTCTTACATGTTTAGTATACAACGCTGTGTAAGTCTAGTAGTGCTATAGAAATGGTAAGTAGTAGTAGTAGCAGTATGTAGAAAGAATCAAAGCAAAACTTAAATGGCCTCCACACTCTAAACAGCACATAGAGGGGTGCCATATGCATGATGCAGCAGGTACAACTCTGTCTGCCTTGTTGAGCAGACTTTAGGGGTGATACAGGTTTTTATCTACCTACATTTACTATTTTACTATGTTCAGACGTTTAACAGCACCCTCTCTGTTGCTACTTTGAAGTTACTTCCTGCTCTCCCATCTCTAACTTGAGTATCCTTGTTTCTTCCCCCTCCCCCTCCCCCAGGCACTTTGCAAATCTCAGTAATAAGAGCAAGAAGCAGTTGAAAAAGTGAATCTGACTAACATGCTTAGTATTTCTTCCCTTCTACTACAAACGAGGATATTTATTAGCAGTTTTCAGAAAACTGCCAGTGCAATGGATCATTCCCCCACTCCCCAACCCCGTCTTTATTCCGAGTTTTGATTGTCTATTTATCATTTTTATAACTTGGAAAGGATTCCACACCAGTGTCTGTAGAATGCAGTTGTTAGTTAAAATTAAATCCGCTATTTTTCTGTCATATATATTGATGCCACCACAGCTTGCTTGATGATAAAAACCCAATTCAGAATCCCATCTTTGCCCTTGGCTCTAAGTTATGTATGCCTTTGTCTGAAATGTCTGTATTGCAAACGCCCATGCATCTTACCACTATTATGCACAGACAAAAAAACTGTCATAATACATGAATGCAAAAGATGAGGAATACAGCACCTTCCAGTTTTATCATCCGTTCAGACAGAAACACTCTGTTTCCACGCTGCCTTTTCTTGCATGTCATATCATCATCAGCTGTTATGTCCCAAATGAATACTAACTACTGATCGATTGCTCTGACATGTCTGGCCATGGCCTACATGTGCCCCGGGTAGTTCATTTATTTGCCATGGTGGATTTGCTAGAGTGGAATTTAATCAATAGCTAATTCATTAATTCTGGTCCTCGAGTATGAAGGAACCATGCAATATAAAAATGGCTGTCTGGCTTTGGAGTTGATTGAAATATGACAAACGCTGCCACTGATAGCTTGAGTAGGCACTGGACTGAATAAGAATTCTGATCATTTTTCCACTGTACAGGAATAATTTAAAAAAGAATCTAACTTTAAGTAAGAAAAAAAAAGAATATTTTGCCTATCTGCTTTCAGTAATCCAATATAATTTCTCTTGCCCAGGCAAAGCAAGACTAAGGAAATGGCATAAAGGAAATTCTAGTATATTTTCTTTAAGTAAAAATAATCCCAAACCAAACAAGGGTTCAATGTCTACCAAAACAAAGCCAGTGCCAAGGGCTTAAGGCACTCTAGGTGAGCTTTCAGTCTTGCCTCCCTCTCACTCCAAATTACATTTCAGGCTCCTAGGCCTTCCCCTCCCCAAGATTTCTTAAACTTTTTATTTATATTAATTTAGCAAAGCAATCCAAGAAAAGAAAACTCTTGTAACAGACATGGAACAAGAAATACAAAAACCCAAGATACATAAGTAAATTCCTCAATCCTATAAAGTGACATGCTTCATTTCACCAATCCTCAATTTTCGGACCTAGGAATTTATATATAACATTAGGAAATCAAAGAATATAACTGTTTCAAAATGCCATTATTTACAAAGTAAATGTAGTTGGGCAGTCCATAGGAAAAGCTTGGGTGAAACATGGGAAGAGCCAGGACGTAACTCAATAGCAGGCCACTAACCAGCTTATTTTTGAAGGAGATCGCCGGCCATCTTCTGACACAAATCTGGAGATGGCCGGCGATCTCCTGAACCCGGCCAAATTGGTATAATCGAAAGCTGATTTTGACCGGCACCAACTGCTTTCCATTGCGGAGCTGGCCAGACTTCAAGGGGGCGTGTCGGTAGGGTAGCAAAGGTGGGATGGGGGCGTGCTCATGAGATGGCCGGCTTCACCCGATAATGGAAAAAAGAAAACCAGCCCTGACGAGCATTTCGCCGGCTTCACTTGGTGCCTTTTTTTTTCGGGACCAATCTTTAAAAAGGTGCCCCAACTGACCAAATGACCACTGGAGGGAATCGGGGATGATCTCCCCTTACTCCCCCAGTGGTCACCAACCCCCTCCCACCCAAAAAAAAATATATATTTTTTTGTGCCAGCCTCTATACCAGCCTCAAATGTCATACCCAGGTCCCTGACAGCAGTATGCAGGTCCCTGGAGCAATATTTAGTGGGTGCAGTGCACTTCAGGCAGGTGGACCCAGCCCCCCCCCCCACCTGTTACACTTGTGGTGGTAAATGTTAAGCCCTCCAAAAACCCCCAAAACCCACTGTACCCACATGTAGGTGCCTCCCTTCATCCCAAATGGCTGTGGTAATGGTGTACAGTTGTGGGGAGTGGGTTTTGGGGGGGGGGATTTGGGGGCTCAGCACTCAAGATAAGGGAGCTATGCACCTGGGAGCTATTTTTGAAGTCCACTGCAGTGCCCCCTAGGGTGCCCGGTTGGTGTCCTGGCATTTTAGGGGGACTAGTGCACTACAAATGTTGGCTCCTCCCATGACCAAATGCCTTGGATTTGGCCGGGTTTGAGATGGCCGGCATTAGTTTCCATTATCGGCGAAAACTGATGCCGGCCATCTCAAACCCGGCCATCTTTGACATTTGGCCAGCCCCAACCGTATTATCGAAATGAAAGATGGCCGGCCATCTTTTTCGATAATACGGTTCGGGATTGCTCTTTGTGGCACCGGCCAAATAGATGGCCGGCCATCTATTTGGCTGGCGCTGTTCAATTATGCCCCTCCACGAGGCTCATTTTCAAAGCACATAGACTTACACAGATCCATGGGTTACTATGGAGCTCATTTTCGAATAGGAAAAACATCCAAAAAGTGTCATAAAGCAGCATTTGGACAAATTTCTTCTCAAAACATCCAAATGGGTATTTTTGAAACCTATTTTGCAGACATTTATCTATTCAAACGTCTAATAACTCAATGGCAAACAATGTTATCTCACACAGTCTCTTTATAAAGAGGTAAAATGACTTCAGATCCCTGGTGCTACTTCAATTAATTATTAGCAGCACCGCTCCACTCTGCCGCTGGTTCTTTAACATTCCAGTGCGGTTACAGGCGGGAATCCTCATCAGTCAAAAAAATCCTCTATTTATTGACTCGCATTCAGTTGTTATACCTTTATGCTTTTCGTTACACTTATCTTGTTTACTGGGCATCTTTAGATGAGCAAACCCATCTAAAGATGCCCAGTAAACAAGATAAGTGTAACGAAAAGCATAAAAGTATAACAACTGAATGCGAGTCAATAAATAGAGGATTTTTTTGACTGATGAGGATTCCCGCCTGTAACCGCACTGGAATGTTAAAGAACCAGTGGCAGAGTGGAGCGGTGCTGCTAATAATTGATTGAAGTAGCACCAGGGATCTGAAGTCATTTTACCTCTTTATAAAGAGACTGTGTGAGATAACATTGTTTGCCATTGAGTTATTAGAAGTTTGAATTCATATTGCAAACACAAGGTTGTTTAAATTAGTAAAATTACAAGGAAGACATTTATCTATGCAATTCGTCTACAGTTCATACAAATCACAAGGGGGCATTTCAAAGGTAAGATTAGGGCGTGCCTAACACTTGGACGTTTTACAGTCATAATGGAACAAAACTAAAATGTCTAGGGCAAGAACTTTAGCGTTTTGGTCTAAACTTGTTTTTCTAAGAAATAAGACACAAAAAGGTGTCCTAATTACCAAATAACCAGTGGAGGGATTCAGGGATGAACCTGCTTACTCCCCCAGTGGTCACTGACCCCCTCCCACCCCCAAAACATGTGAATAAAAATAGCATTCACCAGCCTCCATGACAGCCTCAGATGTCATAGCCCAGGTTCATTAGAGCAGCATGCAGGTCCCTGGAATAGTCTAGTGGTGGGTGCAGTGCACTATTGACAGGTGGACAAAGGCCCATACCTCCCCCTACCTGCTATTCTTGTGGTGGAAACTGTGAGCCCTCCAAAACTCACTAAAACCCACTGTACCCATATATAGGTGCTCCTTCACCCATAAGGGCTATTGTAGTGGTGTACAGTTAGGGGTAGCGGATTTTAGATAGCTTTAGGAGGGCTCAGCAGACAAGATAAGGGAGCAATGGTGAGATGTGTACCTCGGAGCATTTATATGAAGTCTACAGCAGTGCCCCCTAGTGTGCCCCATTGCTCTCCAGGGATGACTGGGGGACCAGTCTGCTAAAAATGCTGGTCCCTCCTACATCCCAATGGCTTGATTTGGGGCATTTGTAACTTGTTTTTTCTTTTCTTTTTTTAATGGCCTAAAAGGATAAACTCACAAAGCACAAAACCTTGTTCAAAATAGTATTTTTGAAAAAAAAAAGATAGATTATTGTTTTTCTTTTTTTTTCAAAAATGGTTACATTTGCTATTTGAATTTGGAATTTTTAGCACTAAACATCCAAAGTCCAACTTAGATGTCATATCAAAAATGCCCCTTTATGTAACTTTGTAAGTCTAGGTGCTTTGAAAATACTCCTCTTAAGCCACTCATTTTCAAAGAAGATGGAGGTCTTAAAAAGGCCAGGTAGGCATTCTTCTGGAGAATCTGCACAAATTGCCATAATCAAAGCACAAGCTCAGAAAATGTGTCTAAGTGGCAAGCCACCCAGAAAAAGATGTATTGAGAAAGGGTGTGTTGGTGGCATGTTATATGCAGTGTTACAGGAATGACATCTTCTAGCGATAACAGATAGCAGGGCGATGTCCTGGGGTGGAAATGAAAATGTCCCAATTTAGATCTGCTATAAATGTGAACAAGTGACGCTACTACCTGTCTTTGGAACCATTTGTGCTTTTGCTGAGTTGGAGAGTGGAGAGGTGGATCTGGTTGTGGTGTGAAAGAGAATGGAGAGTTGCTGAGTGGTTTGTTTGCTGTCCTCGTCTGTCCCAGTCTGAAACGTTTGTTTCCCATCATTTTCTGTCTTGTTTCTCCTCTATCTCACCTCCTAAGCCCCCTCACCACATCTTCTAGCCCCCACCCACACCTATCTCTTGCTGTCTCTCAGGCCTCTTTGCCAATTTAACTCTACCACTTGCTCAAAGACCCACATCTCCCTCCCTACCCCTTACCTGCTACTACTCTTTCTCTACTTGTGCCTCTGAGCTATGCTCTGTAGGGGTATTTCCCTGTGATCTAGCCTAAGCTGGTCTTGGCCTATACAAGCCTATGACATCTTGGTATAATAAGATGGCTGCTGCAACATCTCTGTGTCAGCAAGATCCAGCTTCAGCTTGTGGAAAATCACTGACTGGCTTGCTGAAGCCAAGGACATTCTGTGTTCCAACCATCCCCCTTCTATCTCTGAGACGCTGAGAAGGGAGGCAGACTCATGGCACCAGAAGTTACCATCTCCAAGGTCACAAAACAAAGAACTCTTCTTACCCATGCACTGTTCTGTATGAGGGAGAATTGGTCCAGGCTATTACCGAGAGAGGTCGGAAAAAGAACGCGGAGAGAGTGGGAGAAGAAAGTTGTCGGAGACCCTCGGAGGAGTACCTGTGAAGGACCTGAGAAATCCAGCAAGGCTCGGGGGGTGAGCTAGAGACTGTATGATACCAACCTTGTGACCTGCATAACTGGTGCAAATACCTGTGGCAGAGATATTGGCTCTGAGAACCAAAGGAGAGACGGGAACCTTTGTGTTTGCTGAGAAAGACCTGCACTACATAAGACACAGACAGCTGAGATAGCGTCTGGGGAGATTCTGCTCTGGTCTTACCCGAAGCCGTCATCAGGACAGCGTGGTAAGATCACAGTGATGTATTTCCTTGTCTGGGGTTAGGCAGTGGTTTTATCTAAGTACGACTGGTTTATGTCAGCTCTTGGTCAGGGACAGCTGCTAATGTGTATTTTGCATAAGATGTGATAAGTTTCATAAGGATCATTAGGATATCATTTGTACTGTTCTAATCATTACTGTACATAGTCTCAGGATAATCAGAGTGTAGTTAGACAATATATTTTGTTAGTGCATATCAGTAAGAGATATATATATTGCATATAAGCTATTGCAGAGTGTCTATTTTTCTACCTGTAATAAATAATATATTATTCTCATCTGTGACGTGGCTTTGGTTTTTTTTTTTTGGCGAAGAACAAAACACTGGCAGGGTGCCAGCACAAGGTTTCTTTATAATATTTCTCCTAGACTGAGCGGAAACCTTGTAATAAATTTTATCAGGGAATAATTATTGCCCTAATTACTTATTTTCACCCTACAGCTCTGTGTCAGTGCACGGTGTACTGTTGTTGTGTGCCAGTGCTGGATGAGTAAGGGCTGTGCACTGTTGCTGGTGGTGAGTCAGTGTCTCACTAGGTGGTGCTGAGCTCTGCAGTAGGTGGAGGTATGCACAGTGGTGTTAATGAGTTTAGGAGGTTGCACCTGTAGTGGTAGGACACCTGCACAAGAAGTATGGAGATAATGAATGATCTTGCACTTGAGGCTTTGCTGGATGTGGCTGAGAGTCTGACGGGGATGGCTAGGAGGAGACACCCCTATCAGAGAGTATTTAGGCCCTGGACCAAGTTACTAGACCTCAGTGACCAGGAGTGCCTTACCAGGTACCGCTTTGAAAAGGCTGCCTATCAGCACCTGTGTCAGCAGCAAGGGCCCCAGCTTCCAGATCAGGGCACACAGAAATAATCCTGTGGCAGTGCACCTGAAGGTTAAAGCCTCCCTCACCTTTCTTTCCACTAGTACATTTCAGTCAGTGCTCACAGTCGCTGCAGGCCTTACCCAGACTGCCATCTCTAACCCAGTTTCTTGATGACTTCCTCATCCACACCTCACACTACATCTTCCCTAGCACTGTCCAGGCCCGCCAGAACAACATGACTTACATTCACTTTGTAGATGTCTTCCCCTCAGTCTTAGGGGTCATCGACTGCACATACGTGGCCCTCAGTGCCCCACTCCCACCCCCAGGCACAGGAGGACACCTATAGGAAACATGGTAAAATACTTTTACGATGTGTGAGTACCTTGGATTTTGGATGGTAGCCAGCTAAATTAGTGTGTACCCTACATACCCTTGTAAGTCAGCAATGTCTCGACTATATGCTTTTCAGTTCATTGTCTATCAAGCTTATGTCTTCTCTGCACCAGACAGCCTGACTTTTCTCAGACACTTTTAACTTGGGGCCTCATGTATCCTGAAGAATCCTTTAGAGGTGGTTTATTTCTGATTTTCCCTTGTTAATCTTACTCGATGTAGTAAGAGTATTTAGCATAGAAATATCAGCACTATCATGCATACCTATCAAGCTGCTCATAAGGGTATCTCACAATACAAGAGGGTTTATGATATTGTTAAGTTTTGCGATGACTGTGTTGAAAAACCTTTTAAAAATGTATGTACCTTGAATTCTGGCTAGTAGGACACGTCTTCATAAAACCTACATTTCAGGTAACAGCACTGCCTACTACTTTGCTCTCGATTTGTTGCTGGACTGAAACACATGATAGCAGTGTTTTATTCTAAACATTATACCCTCACATAATTGTGTTGGGCTGCACAAATGATGTCTAGGCAGTCTGAAGAAATCAAACGAACAAGAGTAGAGGCTGACCAAAAGACGAATCCAACTCAGGAAATAGTGCTTGAAAGACGCTTTATTTGCTGCTTGGACAAAGGACCCGACATGGTCCATGTTTCGGAGTCACAAAACGCCTACCTCAGGGGTCACAATGATGTTCACAGTGAGCGGACCCATTTGGGCATGCGCGTTTGTCCAGGATCTTCCCTCGAGCGCATGCCCTTTGGCAACATTGTTTGTTCAGTATATCCTGTGAACAGAGGCGTAGCTACGTGGGACACGGGGGCCTGGGCCCCCATAGATTTGGCCCTGGACCCCCCTGCTGATGACCTTCTCGACCCCCCTCCCGCCGCTAACCTGCCGTCGCCTGTACAATGTGCAGGACGTCAGACTCAGAAACAGAATGAAGGAAGAAGAGGACCTCGGCTGGCGGGGGTTGGGGTCCCCCACTAGCAAAGGTAGGCGACGGCGGAGAAGGGTTAGCGGCAGAGGGGGGTCGAGAGGGTCATCGGCAGGGGGAGTCAAAGTTGTTGGTAGTGGTGGTGGTGGTGGCGGCAGCAGCGGCGGGGGGGTCAGCAATAGCAGGGGAGGTCAGTGGCACCGGGGGGGTCAGCGGTGCCGGGGGGGCTAAAATGTGCCCCCTCACCTCGGGTTCTGGACCCCCCTCCCGCCGAAGTCTGGCTACGCCCCTGCCTGTGAACATCATTGTGACTGCTGAAGCAGGCTACAGTTAAACTGTTGGTGTTTTCTGCCATGTACTGAAATCAGTACGTCCTGAAGATATTTTCTAAAGCTTTTAGGGTACTGAAAAAATCTGTGCACTATAGTTATAATATTGTTACCAAGAGGGGCATTTTCAAAAGAAACGTCTAAGTCAGAATTTGGACGTTTTACAAAGACGTCCAAATTCCGAGTCAGGGAGAAGGTCATTTTCGAAAAAGATGGACATCCATCTTTTCTGTTCGAAAATACCATGCTCGTCCTCGGATTTGGATATTTTGTGATTTGGACGTCTTTGATTTTCATCCATTTTCGAAACAAAGACGCCCAAGTTTAAAACGTCAAGCCATTTGGACGTGGGAGGAGCCAGCATTTTTAGTAGACTGGTCCCCCTTATATGCAGGGACAGCAATCGGGCACCTTAGGGGGCACTACAGTGGACTTCTTAAAATGCTCCCACGTACACAGCTCCCTTACCTTGTGTCCCACCTTGAACACGTCTCAGATTTGGAAGTCCTTGCGACGGACTTCCGAGGAAGATGTCCAAAATGAGGTTTCAATTATACCGATTTGGACGTTTCTGTGAGATGGAGTTCCAAGTACCGATTTATGTCACTTCTTGGATGTCCATCTCTTTCAAAAATGAGCATGATAGTCCACTAGGAATTGAACTTAGTGAGGGTTAGAGATGTCTGAAGCCCACTTGTACCATCAGAGATTGCCCTTCTTAGAAGGTAATGGCTGTCTAGAGCTCACGTTGGCCATAAGAAATGTTTGCTGACTAGTCTCATGTCAGGAGAAATTATGTATGTCACCTCAGAAAACCCTTTTTCCCCCACTAGAATCTTTATTCCAGCCCTATGCTGGAGTATAAAGTCAGGGCTAAAAATGAACTAAAAAAGAAAGGTTCAAAAATTTAATATGGATTTTAACATCAGTAACCATTTTTAATTCTAGCTTTTGCATACCTATCCATTCTTATGCCCAATCCTGAAGTCAAGACTGAAAAATTGAACTTACTGTTCAAAAGGATCTTCTTTTATAGGTATTTGTTACTATCAAAGCACAATCTATGTTAGTTTACTGAGTTAATTAGGGGTAGTGCAAATCTTGCTTTCAATGAATGACTCAATTTCTCCTTACAGGAAATCCATTTATTCTCAGGCATAGGCGGGTTGTTTATGTGAAAGAGATGAGTACCTGTGAAAGGACTTGTTTTGATCCAGCCAGATATATTTTAAAATTATGGTCATTTGCAGATTAATGTTCATATTAGCCGCAGTTTATGATTTGGATCAATAATGCAGCCAGACAGTAGGAGTCTGTGAATGCTTTTTTTATTATTATTATTGACAAAGCCCATAAAACTCTTAGCTGACTGTACAGTTTCATGTAATGAAATAGTGTCCCTATTTGTCAACAACAATATAATCATACTCACTGCCTTTAGCTATCAAAAAAGGAGGAGACAGTAATTAAGAGTATGAATTATCTTGGTGATCCAGACAGATAAATAAATTTATACAGTATCAGCTAATGAAGGCATGAAGCCAACAGCCTCACTAGAGTATTATTAATGTAGTCTTGGCTTTAGGAGAAGGAAGGATTGGTTTAGTTCATTGCACCTCAGGATGTGGGAAAATAACAGATATAACACTAAAGTTATGCATGTATAGTCAACAGCCGCCGTTTTCCTCCTAATTCTATAAAAAAAAGTTTGGCATCGAATTTAGGTGGTGATCTACAATTTTGGTGCAAAAAAAAAAAAAAAAGAAATGCACTAAGCGTGATTCAATAAATGCCCAATGCATCTAATTTTCTGCACACAACTAAGCCAGAGTGCCTCATTTTCTGTGCCGAAAAAAGAGGTGGAGACGGAGCGGAATGTGGGTGTGCCATTAAAATTGGTGCATAAACGGTATTCTATAAAAGGCATGGAACTTGATAATGCTGAAGATTCCTGCAGATATTTACACCTGCTATAAACTTGTGCAAGGATCAAAACCACGTGAAATGATCAGCGTGGTTTAGGCAAGACCTCAAGCTGGGCACAGATATTTTATTTATGACTGTAAAGGGGTAAAGGGTCATGGATTTGATATACCGCCTTTCATGGGTACAACCAAAGTGGTTTACATTTATTATATGCAGGTACTTTGTCCCTGGTGGGCTCACAATCTAAGATTTTTGTACCTGGGGCAATGGAGGGTTAAGTGACGTGCCTAGGGACACAAGAAGCTGCAGTGGGAATTGAACCCAGTTCCCCAGGTTTGTAGCTCACTGCACTAACCATTAAGCTACTCCTCCCTCAATAAAGAGTGGAAAACGGACAGCACCCTTTGTTGAATTCTGCCGTAAATATCCACAGCCATAAAGCATGCATCTATTTTTTCACCAATTATATAATTTAGTTCTATCCCACTGATATTCAGCTGGCGGCAGGCAGTATCGTTAGCTGCTGCTGCTAGCACTGACTCCGGATATTCAATGTTGGGCCATTTCCAGTAACCCGCATGGAATATCCAGGAGTTTTTGGCCAGCTCTAACTTAAACAACTATGTGAATATTCAAAGCTAACTGGTGAAGTTAATGGCCAGTGCTTGAATATTCATGGATTGATGGCTATATCGCACAATATAATCAGTTAGCCACTATGTGGGAAATTCTATATATGGTGTCTAAAAAAATTGGCACGGAAATCAATGCCAACTAAGCATATTCTATAATCAGTGCCTAGATTTATTCACTAATTATGGAATGTGCTTAACTACACAATTGGGGACTGGGAATTGTTGGCCCTTAAATTGTCTCTCCAGGAATGGTGATATCTCCCTGATACATTGGATCCTTTTCAGTACGATCTCGGGTAGGAGCCGTCACATTTCGTCTCCAGTTAACAGGTAATCTCAAGGTCCACAACGCTTTCCACATGTCCCTGCTAAAGCCATTCTTGCCCTCGAAATGGCACCTAGAGCCAAAGAAGATCATCGTTCCTGATACCGAGCCTGTTGCCTGCCTGTTGGATGTTGCTTGTACCTGGCCTATGCTCTTGCCTGCTGCCTGCCAGTTGGACATTGCCTGTACCTGGACCACTCCCTTCTGCTCTCCTCTGGCTGGTTTCCTCAGCGCCCCTCTCCTCATCTCTCTGCGTAAGTCCTGCCGGCTGCCCACACCTGGGGACTCAACCCACTGGGAACGGCGGTCACCGCAGGTGAACCTCGGGGTTGCTCGGCCGCCAAGAAGACTCCGGGTGCGTATCATCGCACTCAGTAGTGCTCTACTTGATACAAGAACTCACAAGTCTGACAGTAATAACTTTTATAAAATTACCCCTGGGGTTACACACATAAAATATGTGCAGCACCAAGAATGTAAATAATTTTATATGGCACACATTTACGTGTGTTCAAGGGTGGAAAAGGGGTGGAGTTATAAAATATGGTTGTGCTCATGTACGTTATATTTAGACATTTACACATAGTCCCAAACAAGCATAAATGCCTTTGGCTTCAATCTAGACATGATTTCTGCTGCTTTTGTCCCATAAGTGCATATGTGTTTTTATCAAATAGCCTCAAATAAGCACTTACTTGGCCTTCATATATAGGCAAGCTGTTATAAATTTTATCTTGATATCTATAGGCTTTTTTTCTGACTGACTTGTACTACCACATGTATATCTGGGTGTTCCACCCTTGCTTCACCCTAACACCACCCTGGCACTATTCATATAGTGCTGCAGCAGTTATAGAGATTTTCAGTGGCACCTCTGGATAGTGTCACCGAACATCTCCTGATAGAGGATTTACATGTTTAGTGGTGGCCACTAGGGGCCAATGTTCAGACTGCAGGAGAGAGACCAGCTAACTCCTGCGGTGGGCGGTCAGCTTTGATATTCAATGCCAGGCTATTTACGGTGATCAGCATTTTTTAAAAACTTTATCTTTATTAAGCTTTTTAACAAACATAATTTCACATTTATGAATGATAATACACAATTTGGAAATAAAAATTATATAGACAAGCAAATATTTTTTTAAGTTTCAAATAGTTATCGACCACAAGAATAAGACATCAATCCAAGATGTAAGATTAATAATATAATCTAAAGGAAATAAACATACTTTGTAAATTATAATAATGAAGCGTCACGTCCCCGAGTGATTCACTCCAAGGCTGTTAAACAGTGTGCATATGGGATTAAACCACTATATTAACCTCTTCCCTACTGATTAGAAATTCCTGTAGCTGTTTGGGGTCAAAAAATTGAAACTGTTTAGATTGAAACACTATTCTACATACACAAGGAAATTTCAACAGGAAGGTAGCTCCTATTGCCACAGTTCTTGTGCGTAAAGCCAAAAAGGCTTTACGCCTCTTCTGAGTCTGTCTTGATAAGTCTGGGTATATTCTTATTTTTGACCCCGAAAAAACTGAATCCAAATGTCTTAAAGAAAGTCTCAGTACTGCATCCCGATCCATCTCCAAGGCAAATGAGACTAATAATGTTGCTCTTTTCGTTATAACGTCTAATGATGACTCCAAAAAGGTAGTCAGATTCATCACTGCACCACCTTGAGGAAATTTTTCTGATTCCATTCTAGAGTCAGTTGGCAAATAAAACGCTCTAGTTAGTGAATTTTCTGGCATACCCAATATTTCCACAAGATATTTTTTTTGCCATTTGTACAGGGGTAATAAGAGGTGAACTAGGAAAGTTTATTAGTCTCAAATTAAGTCTCTTAGACTGATTTTCCAGATATTCCAGCCTTTGGGAAGTAAAGTTCTTATCTTTAATCAATGTTTGACCCACAAGTTCCATTTTTTGAGTTCTTTCAGTAAGAGATTTTACTTCTACAGCTTGTTTTTCAGTCTTTTGCAATTGAATTAATGCAGTTTCTGATAAAGTCTTAATGTAGCATTTTTTGTTACCACAGATTGTAGGGAGGAATGTGCAGTAAAGGTTAAGTCCCGTGGAGGGGCATAATCGAACAAAAACGTCTATCTCCATGGGCGTTTATCTCCGAGAACGGGTCCGTGAAGGGGCGGACCGAACCGTATTTCGAAAAAAATAGACGTCCATGTTTTATTCGACAATTTGTGAGCTGGGCGATTTTGTTTTTCAGCGATAATGGAAAATGAAAGCGCCCAGCTCAAAAACGAATAAATCCAAGGCATCTGTTCGTGGGAGGGGCCAGGATTCATAGTGCACTTGTCCCCCTCACATGCCAGGACACCAACCGGGCACCCTAGGGGGCACTTTTACAAAAACAAAAAAAAAGGTAAAAGAGCTCCCAGGTGCATAGCACCCTTCCCTTGTGTGTTGAGCCCCCCAAATCCCCCTCAAAACCCACTGCCCACAAGTCTACACCATTACTATAGCCCTAAGGGGTGAAGGGGGGCACCTACATGTGGGTACAGTGGGTTTGGGGGGGGGTTGGATGACTAAGCATTAAGCAGCACAATTGTAACAGGTAGGGGGGGATGGGCCTGGGTCCACCTGCCTGAAGTCCACTGCACCCCCTAACAACTGCTTCAGGGACCTGCATACTGCTGCCAGGGAGGTGGGTATGACATTTGAGGGTGAAAATAAAAAGTTGTGAAACATCATTTTTTTTTGTGGTGGGAGGGGGTTAGTGACCACTGAGGGAGTCAGGGGAGGTCATCCCCGATTCCCTCTGGGGGTGATCTGGTCATTTAGGGCACTTTTTGGGGCCTTATTCGTGAAAAAACAGGGTCCAGGAAAAGTGCCCTAAATTCTAGCTACAAACGCATACTTTTTTTCTATTATCGGCGAAAGGCGCCCATCTCTGTTCGGGTGATAACCATGCCCCAGTCCCGCCTTCACCACGCCTCCGACACGCCCCCGTCAACTTTGTATGCTTCCGCGATGGAGTGCAGTTGAAAACGTCCAAGTTCGGCTTTCGATTATACCGCGTTATTCGTTTTTGTGAGATAAACGTCCATCTCCCGATTTAGGTCAGAACTTGGGCGTTTTTCTCGTTCGATTATAAGCAGGATAGTGACTCTAACGTCACTACAGCTGGTTTTTCCATTTTCTCCAATGTTAGTTCAGGAAGGGGTGCTTTAGCAGCATTTTCCACTGCCTCTGCGTGATCAGCATTTTTAACCGGTTTAGCGTTACCTGGCTAAGTCAATATTCGTAGATAGCCAGTTATCTTTAAACCAGCTAAAGATATACCAGCCATTTAAACGGCCCAATATGCTCGCTTACAATAGCTGGATATAAATTGAATATTCGGTGATAACCAGCTATATTGGCATGACATAGCCAGTTATCATGTTAGAGATAACCAGGGATATTCAGTGGGGGATAACTGGCTATCCCCTGCTGAATATTACCGGTTAGCCGGTTAAGTATTATTTGCTGGTTAAATAATTTTGAATATTGGTGGGGGGGGGGGGGGGGGGGTTGATATATAAGTCCTTTTGAATACTGGCCCATAAAAATGGATAAACACTAGCAAGGCTGATGCCAGAACTTTCATCCTGGCCAAACTAACCTGCCATTACTGACTGGGTTGGTTTCTGCAATATCACAGGACTTAACAAATATCAGACAGGACTTAACAAAGATCTGGGTTTTCTAGCCCATTATAAACCATAAAAATTGTACTGCTTTGTCACTCTCCTTTCTCCACCCGACTCTTCCTGTCTCTCACCTATCCACCCCCATCCTGTTAGACTATCACTGAAATGCTTTGATGTTTCACTTATATATACTGTCATCTACCAACATTTGCTTATTTCCGATCTGACGAAGAAGGGCAACCTTCGAAAGCTAATCAAGAAATGTATTAAGTTATGTCCAATAAAAAAGGTATCATCTTATTTTCTTTTCCATGTTTTATTTTGTTTTATTTCTATTGATTACTTTTAAAAGTAGACTAACACGGCTACCACACCTCTCTACTCAAGATGCAATATCACCAAACCATGCATTCTTGATCTATCCTTTATTTTGTCCTTGTCATTTCTCTGCTTTTGAGGAACTGAAAGGTGGCTTGTTTTCAATATTACAAACTCTCAACACAGTTCCTACTGCTGTAATAGAATATGACAAGGGCCAATATGCACATTCTATCTTCCCAACTTCATCCCTGGTACACTATTTCAGACCCAGTTGATTTCTGACATTCCCTACAAATTCTTTGCCACTAGAGATCCTCTGTTCTTATCCCATGCTTTGCTAAAGTTTATTACTTTTTCTTTATCTCTACCACCTCCACTGGGAGTCCATTCCAGCAACCTGTTTTTCAATGTTACTTCTGAGCTTACCTCACTAGAGCTTCTTTTCTTCTAGAGCATTCTTTCAACTGACAAAAGTTTTCCTCTTGCATATTATTTAAACTTTGGAGGTACTCAAGGGGGTCTTTTACTAAAGATTAGCTCAAGTCATCTGCAGCAGGGCCCTTAGGAATAAAATGAGACCTACTGCAGATTGAGCTAACCTTTAGTAAAAAAAAAAAACCCCACTAAATGTCTTTGTTGTATCACCCCTGCTTGTCCTCTCCTCTAGATTATGCACCTTGCCTCATCTCATATAGCTATTGGTTCATACCCTGTGTTATTTTTGTAGGCTTTCTGTTGATTTCTTGAGACTGTCTATACCCTTTCAGAAGTACATAATCTAGAACTGAACATATCCTATTCCATGATGCAGAGCAAGTCTCAATTTTAAAATAATGAGGTATTCAGCGGGGCATAACCAGGGAATTAAAAGAAAACACATCAGATGTCTTAAGAAGAAGTAGTTTATTGAAGAAAATCTGATATGGAGTGTGTGTCAGTATATATTGCCTATGTCAGGGACCTATTAACACACCTTTTGTGCTGGATACACTTCTTGAGTACAATGACATTAAGATTTACCTTGAGCATTCTTAGTTCTTGGTTGTTCTAGTGTAGTATTCAAGCCTCAGGAGTCCCTGCTAGGGACTGTGACAGAATCAGCCATTCAAAGTAAAGATGAAAGACTGACTCGGGGGGGGGGGAGAGTTATCAACATGGACTGCCATTAAGACAGACAGGCTCCATTTTATGCAGTGAGACCTAGTTACTAATAACCCAGTTTAACAGTAAAACAACCTAAGTAGGTCCTAAGTAGGTAGCCCCCCCCCCCCCCCCCGTTCACCTCAATAAAAAAAGCTGATAGAAGAACTCAACTAAATTTGAGTCTAATATTAAATTTTTGCATTTGTTTTCACAGTGATAATAGCTATAATGTGCAAGCCAACCTCAAAGCTGTGACCTTTGAGTTAGAGGCAACCACCTTTTAGGAGGAGCTACTCTGTCTCTTGAGAGTCTGCCAAAGGCATCCCATTTCTAACTGTAGCTTGTATTTCCGGTAATCTTGGGTCTTGTTTTCTGACTGTCTCAGCAGGAACCAGCTCAGGGTTTGAATATTTCTGTCCTGCCTCTGGGCTTATTTCCTGTTGATTCAGTAGTGTTCTTGTCCAGTTGTGCCCTAAAAAAGTTTAACAACAAAACTTTAAAAGCCTACAAATGACACTAGAAACCTAACAACATGATTTTTGCTTTCTTTTTTGCCTGCACACCACTAGTGAATGACAGCTGGCTGAAGTATTAACCTGATCTTGTTTAATTTGCATTGTTTCGACCTCTCTCTTTCTTCTCCCTGCACTTTAGCCCCACCAGGTGATAAATCTCTTTTGGACCTCAAATTAAGCTATTGTGTCCATTTATCTGACACAATTTTATCCCAATTTGGCACTATAATTTTAAATCAATAACTTTTTTGTAGTGAGCTGACAGCACACATTGATTGATGGCTTACAATTCTTTAAGTGTTCCTTTCAAACCCATGTCATTAATCAGTCCAAAGTGTCAGGTAAGAAACTGTCAAGAAACAAAAAATAAAAAATAGCAAAAAGCTAATAGATGAAGGCTGACTATTTTTGAAAACTGTCTGGTGGTTTCTGCACTTATAGTGCTTTGTATATAAGAACAGTAGGAGCTATTTTCAAAGCTGATGGTCAACATGGTTTTTTAAATGCCTGCTGGAATATTAAAAAATATGTATATTCAGAGCTACTATACTAATAGTCAGTCACACTGAATGTACATATTTGCAGCTGGCCACAGCCATTATCAATATAGCAATGGTATTCAATCACTATGGAGGTAATTCTATAAAGAGGGTGCCAATATTTAGGTACCAAGAACACATGTAAATGACTAGAATACCAGTATATACATGAGTATCCTCCTAATTCTATGAGTCGCCACAAATTGTGCGTGCAAATTTGGGCAAGCACCCAATTTGCATGCACAATTTAATTGAATAATGAGCTAATTAGTGCCAATAAGTGGCTAACAAGCAATTATTGGCAATAATTAGATTTCATTGGCATTTGCATGCGTAAATGTAGGCATGGGATCTGCACCTAAAATTTATGCACAATCTGAAAAAGGGGATGCCAAAATGGGAAGGCCATGGGAGTAATGGGGGTGGTCCTAAAATTAATGCATGTTGTTATAGAATAATGGGTAAGTTGCATAGTCAAAAAGAGGGTGTGGCATGGATGGGCCATGGGATTTTCTAAAATCTATGCACGTGGTTATAGAATACACCTGGTCCACATGTAATTTAGGTGTCAGCAGTTTTAGTTGGTGTAACTGCCTGCAGCTAAATTTAGTTGAACAGATGGGTACTCGACATATTCTATAAACTGTGTGGAAATTTAAGCTTATTCTATAAAGCTCAGCATATTTTAAAGAATATGCCTAGGTGTATTTCTTTTTGGTGGCGATTTTTTAGATGTGATATATAGAATCTAGTCCTAAGTGATTTTGGTGCATATTTTATAGAATAGCATCTTGCATTTAGCTGCATAACTGCCAATTAGCAATATTAGTGCATATAAATGGCACCGAAATTTAGGCACACTTTACAGAATTGCCCTTTAAATGGATAATTAACCAATTTAGTACAGACCTGCTCAATAGTGTTGGCATAGTCACTGACCAATAGATATATTCAGTGTTGCTACCTGTAGGAGTCTTTTACTAAGCCGCTGTAGCGGTAAAAATCAGCTGGCGATAAATGCCAAGGTGCCCAGAGGAATATAATGTGTATCTCGGCGTTTACCACTAGTTGATTTCATCAGCAAATTAAAAACGCTACCGCGGCTTAGTAAAAAACTCCCTATGTAAATAGCAGTTGTGAATATATGGATTTAGTTAAATGCCAGCACTGGCATTGAGCTTTAACCATTGATCATTCCAGTTGCACATTGTCCCTCAAGGATTCTAAGGACAAGTGTTCTAAGTGGTCATTCATAGCCTATATGTTTTGCCATGTTTTATAACCCCAACACACATAGTCAGGGTAATTATAGGAGCTGATTGCATTTGTTTTACCCATTGGCATGTATACCTGCTTTGAGTCATACATAACCCCCACTTAACAAGGATCATACTGGGTATTTTTGGAAGATCAATATATCACACAGATACACAGTGGCCTTAGTTCTTGCTTATGCGGGTCATTCCTGCTCGATAACCCCTAAATTCTGCATATGGTTCCTTAAGTTGTACACGCTAATTTGGCTGAATGGCCAAATTGCAGACACAACTTAATTGATTAACAAACCAATCAGTGCTGATAATTGGTACTTAACCAATTAGCAGCACTAATTGGCTTTAATTAAAATGTATGCATACAACTTTCTAGGTGTGTTCTATAATGTGATGTGTCTAAATTCTAATACACACAGTCAAAAAGGGGGCATGGCCATGAGTGTGGAATGGGTGTTATAGGTATTTCAGAAAACTATGCACACAATTATAGAATACACCTGATTTGCACCTAACTTAGGTGCTGGTATTTAGGCCTGGTTTTAGGTGCACCTAAATTTTAGGCACAAGAACGGCACATGAGTGTATTCTATAAACTATGCCTAACTTTAGATGTAGTGTATAGAATCATGCTAACAGTGTGGTTTTACGGTGCCGATTTTTAAGGTACCATATATAGAATTTCCCCCTAAGGCCATTTTTTACTGCATGGAAAAAATGGCTAAATTTTGGCTTTTTTCTATTAATGGCCATGCGATCTTTTTCCCATTATCATGTGACCATTAGCACATAAGCCCCTATTGCCACCCACTATGTAGGCAGTAATGGCTCACGTGCTAAGTAATTAGCATGTGGCAATGTAGGTGCACCTACCATTTAGCGCAGAATAATCACTTGCTTGTACTACCATTGTGAGATTATTCACCTTATTTAGACTTTCTATGATTGCAGTGGGCTTATCACCAGATTTACATCAGCCTACATAGGGGTCTTTTTTCTAAGCTACAGTAAGATATGCCTTAACACACCCTTACATGAGACTTTCCCCAAATGCTAAGGCCATTTTCACCACAATCATGGAAAAAGGGCTTTTTTTTCCAATGTATGGCTGCATGCTAATATTAACATTTAGGCTAGATTCTATATATGGTGCCTTAAAAATCAGTACCAAATAAAGCGCTACTCTATAAGCCATACTTAATGTTAGAATTAGGGGGTTAGTGTGCAGCCATTTAAAAAATTACCATGGGAGCAGTTACCACCACCTATTTTGGAGGCAGTGAGGGCTCCAGTGTTCACCGTGTGCCAACCAGTTATCACATAGTAAGATAGACACATTAACTGTTTAACACAGGAACGCCCACTCTCTGCCTTTAACACACCCTTTCAAAAATTACAAAATAATAATTACTGCATGCTTAGCCCGTACACATGCCAAAGCTAATGACGAATGCTTTAGTGCGTCCCACGTTGGGTTTATTTTTGCAGCACTAAGCATGCCTAAGGGCTTAACACAGCTTAGTAAAAGAGCCCTTTAGACTTGCGCAATCTGTAGCATCCTGTGGATTTATTGATTGGTAGTATGTTCCATATTTTATTTTATTTGTAGCATTTGTATCCCACGTTTTCCCACCCATTTGCAGGCTCAATGTGGCTTACATTTGCCGTAGTGGCGATTGCCCTTTCCGGTAACAGAATTACATTCGGTATTGCATTAAGGTGCATACATACATGATAAGGAAGAATACATTATGGTAATAGATTGTAATGTAGCATATGTTAGATCATCAATCATCAATTATAGAGAAATCGTTTTCGATATAAGGATTAAAGTGGTATTGCATTAAGGTGCTTACATACATGATAAAGAAGAATACATTATGGTATTTCACATAGGTTCCAGAGTAATAGTTTAGCTTGTAACCTTTGTTAGGTCATCAATTATGTAAAAATCATTTTCGGCATAAGTATTAAAGTGATGTTGCTTGTTTGTTGATAGTAATGAAACGTCCATTGACCCATTTTGTGACTTTAAATGAACCCTTTGGGCCCCTTTTACTAAGCTGCAGTTAAAAGGGCCCTGTGCTAGTAGCAGGGGCTGTTTTTGCCACACGCTATGACCCGTTTTAGAGCAGTGGGTAAAAAAGGCTGAAAATAGCCATGGTCATGTAGTAAGATTGATCTTACCGCATGGCCTTGTGAGGGGGGAGCACTTACCGCCACCCGTGCTAACCTGGCAGTAACTGGGTAGAGCGCAGCACTGCCTGAATACTGCGGGTAACTGCCTTGCTAGAAAATAGTGCCTTATTTTCCCTAGTACGGGAAATGGTGCACACCATCGGTAGCTCCATATCGGCGCGTAGTAAGCCAGCATTGGGCTTACTGCTGTCACAGTGAATTTCTCCTTAGAATATCAACAGTTGCCAATTTTTATTAACAAGCAAATCCAGGCCCTTTCTACAGTCATTTGCATAATGTGAATCAAAAAACTTGTCAAGGGGAAAAGCCCTCAATTGTAAGTTTTATAGGATAATTTTAAAAGAAAAGAAACCTTTCGGACTGAATGGAACAGGTACCATCACTGCATGAGTAAGACCATGCAAAGATTCGGTGAAATTCCCTCATACTGCTGTTCTATAGAATATAGACAATCTCTGTCCTCAGCTATGTTTCATAAATCACTTTTCCTTGACGTGTTTTTATTTTGTTCCAGCTTTAGAAAGTGTAGCTGTCATACAAGTGAAGTTCCAGTGGACTAAGGCAACGAGGGGAGTACACCAAACAATAGCTTCTTTTTTGTGGGGTGCAGGGTGGGGAAGTAATTTTTAAAATCATTTTTCACCTGAAACAGTGTTTTATACTCAGCAATCAGCTTTTATGAAATAGCGTGGGGTTTAGCAACCTAAGCTTATTGTTATGATTGGGGTCTGAACCTCTCTCAAACTTACCTCTTTCCTGGGGGTCAGCTTCTTAGCTGGCTTCTGTTTCTTTTCTCTTTCCTTTCTGAGCTGGCTCTGTCTCTCTGTGCTGGCAGCTTCCAGCAGCATGGGGTTAATTGTCTCACTTCACTACAGCTGTGTGTGTGTTGCCTGAGTTGCTCTAACTCTCTTTGGGTGTGCTGGCTTCAAGTGTTTCACGGTTTTGCATTGGTGTGGGTTGGGCCTCTCTGGGTCAGTGTGCTTTTGCCTAGGTCTAGGGAGTGTGACATCATCAGGGAGGGCCTTGATAAGGAAGTGGTCTTGTTTCCTTCAGGGCCTTTGCAACAGTTGTGTTTGCTTTAGGTAGGGTGGTGCAGTGTGCACTTCTGACATTGTGTCTAGGGTCCCTGCTTGCTTTTGCTAAGGTCCAGGTTAGTGTTAGTGCAGTGTGCACTGGTGTCTATGTGTTTAGCTTTCCTGCTTTTCCCTTTGGTTCCCCTGTTTTTCCCTCTTGGTTTTGGAAGCATTGCTATGTGTAGGGCTTTGGAAGCTCTGTTGCTGATAGAAGTACTTCAGGGTTTGGTGTTGTTAGGAACACTGCAGAGTTTGCTGTTAGAAGTACTTCTGGTGTTTGTGCTATTAGGAGCATTGCAGTCTTTGCTGTTGGTGTTTGGTGCTTTAGAAGCACTTTTGGCTTATGTGTTAGCTTCCCTCCTTGTGGCTCCCCTGTCTTCCCTTTTAGTGCTAGGAGCTCTTCTGGTTGCTTGCCAGAGTAGTGCTTAGGAAGCACCTTGTTAGTTGTATCTAGCTTGCTAGAGCAGTGCTTAGGTAGCTGGTTTAGTTTTGTGTTTAGCTTATTAGTGTAAAGCTCTGCTTGTAGCTTGGTGCTTAGTAGCACCTGTGTTAGCTTTGTATTTAGTACCCTGCTCTGTTAGTTTAGGGCTTAGGAAGTCCCTTTCTTGAGCAGGGCTTAGGAGCTCCTGTTTAGTATAGGGCTTAGGAAGTCCTTTTGTCAGTTTACGGTTAGGAACACTCCTGCTGGTTTAGGGCTTGGGAGCACGTAGATCAGTTTAGGGTTAGGAGCACTTCTGTTTCCAGTCCTGGTCCCTATGTCATCCGGTATCCAGTAAGTCCTGTCGGCTACTCGAACCCAGGAGCTCAACTCTTGGGGGGCTTAGTAGCTAAGTACAGGTGAAGCTGTTGGACCAGTCCAGTGTGCTCCAGTCCCGTGTTCCGGTCCTGTGTCCTCCAGTCCGGGGGACCAGTCCAGGGTGTTCCAGTCTGGTGTGCTCCAGTCCAGTGTGTTCCGGTCCGGTGTGTGTTCCAGTCCTGTGTCCTCCAGTCCGGGGGATTCCAGTCCATGTGTTCCGGTTCGCTGGGCAGTGCCTGCAGTCCCTGCCGGTGTGCTTACCCAGTGTTGGTTGGTGGGTTTTGCCTGCTGTGCCATGGGCAAAGAAAGTGTTAACTCTGAGAAATGATATTAAAAGCTTGAAGTTTGAATTCTAGCTTTTTACCTTGCAAGCAAGATAAAGGAATGCAGGCTGGAATTAATTACTAGAAGTCTAGCGTTTGCCGGGCTGGGTTAGAAAGGTCAGAGACAGGAATTTCTTTCATCCTGGTGAATGATGAAAGCTAGCTCAACATTTGTATACTGTTAGGCATACTGTAGTTTAAAGCTGAAATACTATTTCAGAAGTTCTTGATATGTAGATTTTGTTATAAGAAGATAGCTTAGATATATAGACCATTATAAGTATGTAGAATATGTCTTATAAGGATGCTTACTTTAGAATATGCTGTATTCTGTGTAAATTAATAATTCTGTGTGGAATGTTTGTATTATTCTTTGTCTGACGTTCTAAGCAAGGACTGCAGTGAAGAGGTCAAACATGTGTTTTAAGTTATCTGCAGTTCTGGCTGGTTCAATGTATAAGCTGATAGGTGAAAGAGGTCAGGACTAGTCAGCTCTCTTCTCCTTGATTAATTGTAGGTAAATGTAGAAATGGTCCTGAATGCCATTAAGTAAGATTGGCTTTTGACCTCTTTAATGAATACCAGAGTTTAGTTAGCAGTTAGTACTAGGAATATGAGAAATCAATCATAATAACATGTAAGAGACTGGAGCCCAAATGTCTGGTGTAAGGGGCCCCAGGTCACAGGTCAGTTTAGGATGTCTGGAACCTATGTAACTGATATTTTTAAAGTAATGATTGGTTGAGGCAAGGTAATCAATCTATTCCTTAACCAATTGGAGAGTAAGGGGGGGCAAGGCTAGGAGGGGGATAGAACAGTATTTAAGTAGGAGAAGAAGCAGTTTACGTCAGAAGGAGCTCAGAAGGAAGAGAAGGACAGAAGGAACAGACAGAAGAAGGAGAAGACAGCATAAGAAGAGAGCTGAGACAGAGAGCTGAGAGAAAGACCCAGAGAGCTGAGAGAGAGAGAAGAGAGCTAGAACTGATGTCCTGCTTTGTTTGCTGGCAAATAAAGAAGATTTCTCTCTCATACTGGTGTGTGCTGTCTGACTCCTGAAGCATCACAAATTCCTATCTCAATTCCTGCAACAATTCTTGGTGGCAGCGGTGGGATGAATCCTGCATTAATCCCAGCACCCAACTGACTGGAGAACATTCGCCGGGTATGTATTTTGTATTCTGTATTGTAATTCTAGCTAGAAAATTGTAAACCAGCCCCTCAAAAATTGAGGAAGGAGAGCCTGATCAACTCTCAGCGAAGGCCCTAGTACCTTCTAGTCTAGTGGAGATTAGAAGCGAAACCGCTTGAGCTTATCTGTATCTGAGAAATCTGAAATTGTTGGGTGGGATTTTTTGTGCAGAATGTGTGATGCTTGAATGTTAAAAGAGTGGGGACCCCTTACCGCAAATCCAAAAACTCCCTCCCTTTTGTGTGTTGTAACTGTAAGCATTATGGGTGGGACATCATCTAGACAAATTGCTACCCCCCTAGATTGTATGCTTAAGAACTTCAAAAAAGGATTTTTAATTAATGACTATGGACAGACTTTAAGCTCAAGTACTCTAAGAACCTTGTGTGAAGTTGAGTGGCCATCTATGGGAGTGGGGTGGCCCCCTAGTGGCAGCTTAGATATTGAAGTAATCCGGAAGGTCTACAGCATAGTTGTAGGAGAACCAGAATATTCTGAACAACTCCCCTATATAGATTCCTGGGATAGCCTTGTGACTGACCCTCCCTCGTGGTTGAAAACTTATATGGGATCCCCAGTAAAATTCATGTTAGGTCGTGTTCAAAGAAAGATTAGAAAATCTAAACTAGAAGAGGGAAAGAGCCCCAGGAAGCCTACCACCCAATCGGTGGCTTCCGCCCCTACCCTGTCTGAGAAACCCATACTCTCTGATGACCCCTCAGACCTTGAGCCACCACCTTATGACCCATTGTTGGGGTTCCGTGCTACCCCCAGAGATCCACGCCGTCCAGCCCAAGCTTCTCCAGCACAGGCTTCTCCGGATAGTTCTTCCCCTCCTGTGCCAAACCTGCCACACCCTAGGTTGGACTTTTCACCCAGTCTCTACCCTTCTGTGCCACATCCTCTCCTGTTAACCTCTGAAGACCCGCTTTGGGTTCCACTCCCTGACTCCTCAACTCCCGACAGCCCAGCCTCTCCTTCTAATACCCCTACCCATTCATTAGGGGCCCGGCATCCCTTTCAATGGACTGAATCACCTGTGACCACCTCTCAGTCTATGAGTACCCCTCCCCATCCCTCAGGGTTTCAACCTACCTCCCCTGAATGGGTTAGACCTGCTGCAATCACCTTTGAGCATGATAGGAGGGTAGCTCCTAGCTCTACCTCAGGTTCCATTCCCACCTCCTCGAGAGTTCTGCCACTCCGACAGGTAACCATCACTCGACCGGATCCTAATAATGAGGGTCAGGTTATACAGGCACAGGCCTATCAGTATGTACCCTTCACAACCACCGATCTCCTGAATTGGAAGACGCATTACCCCTCTTATACTGAAAAGCCTCAGGCAGTGGTGGACCTAGTGACTAGCATTATGGCCACCCATAACCCAACCTGGACTGATTGTCAACAACTTCTCCTGACCCTCTTCACAACTGAGGAGAGGCGGAAGATTTTGCAAAATGCTGAGGCCATCACGCGAGAGCGTGTCCCCGGGGGGACACAGGACCCAGAGGGATGGGTTAGAGCTCGGTTTCCTCGCGCAGCTCCAGCTTGGGATCCAAATGATGGGCAGCACTATGAACTGTTGTCTGGCTATTGCCGGGACTTGCTGGAAGGTATGAGGAAAGGCATAAAGAGGCCCATTAATCTGGCAAAGGTCTCTGAAATTCTCCAAGGGGCAACTGAATCCCCTGGGGCCTTTCTAGAGCGACTAATTGAAGCCTACAGAACATACACCCCATTTGACCCTGAAGCCCAAGAAAACCAGAGAATGGTGAATAGTGCATTGGTGGCCCAGAGTATGCCAGATATCCGGAAGAAGTTGCAGCGTCAGGAGGGATTCGCAGGGATGAATACCACCCAGCTAATTGAGATCGCAACCAAGGTTTTCATTAATAGAGATCAGGAGGTGCGCCGAGAGGCTGACCGGAAGATGCAGAAGAAGGCCGACCTTTTAGCGGCAGCCATTATTAATTCCACCCTTAACCGAGGTCGACCTCTAGCTAATGGGAAGCCAAAGTGGGACCCCGGACCACCAGCCAGGCCCCGAGATTCCTTCAATCAATCCCGGCCAAGGGGGGAGAATCCCAGACCAAGATTGGAGAGGGATCAGTGTGCCTATTGTAAGGAAAGAGGGCACTGGAAAGATGAATGCCCCCAGAGGCGCCAGGGACTGAGAAGGGGACCAGGAGATCGAGGAAGCCGAGGCCGAGTTCGAGAGGGAAGATATGAGCCTCCTGAATCTGACATCATTGGGATAGCCGAGATGGCAGAATGGGACGAATAGGACAGACCGGGTTCCTACAAACTGGGCTCCCAGGAACCTATGGTCAAGCTAACTATAGGGAGCCGCTCAATTCCATTCATGATTGATACAGGAGCTGAACATTCTGTTGTGACGGAGCGATTAGCGCCTGTGTCTGGAAAAACTGTCCGAGTGGTGGGAGCCACGGGGGTGCAGAACCGGAGGCCCTTCCTGACAACCCGTAGATGCCAATTAGGCTCACACACAGTCACTCATGAATTCCTGTATATGCCAGACTGTCCAATCCCTTTGTTAGGCCGAGACCTGCTGTCCAAGCTTAGGGCCCAAATTTCTTTTGACTCTGATGGCCAGACTTCAGTCTCCTTTCGGCCTCCAGCATCCAGCCCTAAGGGTATATTGAGTTTCTGCTGCCCCCTTGAAGAAGAATGGCGGCTGCATCAGTCACATGGCCAAGTTGACCTACCCCTGGTAGATAGCTTTCAGGTCAGTGGGGTATGGGCAGAAGATAATCCCCCAGGGTTGGCCCGAAATATTCCTCCTGTTCATGTAGATTTACTCCCAAATGCCCGGCCAATCCATCTTCGCCAATACCCAATTCCCAGAAAGGCTCTGGAAGGGATCCAAGCACACCTGAATCGTCTGTTATCCCATGGAATTATTCGTCCTTGCCAGTCTCCATGGAATACGCCACTATTGCCAGTTCAGAAGCCAGGGACTGAGGACTACCGGCCAGTCCAAGACTTACGAGTGGTCAACAAATCCACTATCTCATTACACCCTGTAGTGCCTAATCCATATGTCCTGCTAGGATTGATACCTTCTGGAGCTACCCATTTCACGACACTAGACCTAAAAGATGCCTTCTTTTGTATTCGGGTGGCCCCAGCCAGTCAATTGCTTTTTGCCTTTCAATGGGAAAACCCAGTAACAGGAAGGAAGCTTCAGTATACATGGACCCGCCTGCCACAGGGGTTCAAGAACTCCCCCACCATTTTTGGGACTGCCCTAGGACAAGACCTTAAGACTTTTAAATCTGAGCCTTCCAGGCGAGTTTTACTTCAGTATGTAGATGACCTCCTGATTGCAGCAGTGACTCAGGAAGAGTGTTTTGAGGCTACTAGAGAATTGCTGGAGCTACTCTTGGATGCAGGCTATAAGGTATCACGCTCAAAGGCCCAACTTTGTCAGTCAGAAGTGAAGTATCTGGGCTTCTGTATTTCCCAGGGAAGTCGGAGACTGGATGCTAGTAGGAAGCAAGCAGTTGCTGCAATTCCCCAACCCAAGTCCAGAAGAGAAGTTAGGGAATTTCTGGGAGCAGCTGGATTTTGCAGAATTTGGATTCCAAATTTTGTACTGATGGCGAAACCCCTTTACCAAGCCACAAAGGGGGGTGAAAAGGAACCATTTGAATGGGGACCTACAGCTCAACAATCCTTCATTGCTATAAAGAAAGCCCTACTCCAAGCCCCTGCGTTAGGCCTTCCTGATGTGGAGAAACCTTTCTCATTGTATGTCCACGAGCGACAGGGGGTTGCTCTGGGTGTGCTGACCCAGATGATGGGATCCTGGCAGAGGCCTGTTGCATACCTGTCTAAACAGCTGGATGGAGTGGCTAAAGGATGGCCAGCCTGCATGAGGGCCATTGCAGCAACAGCCTTACTGGTCCAGGAAGCTGATAAGTTGACTTTGGGGCAAGAACTGGTTGTTAAGGTCCCCCATGCAGTTCTCACCCTCATGGAGTATAAGGGCAACCACTGGTTTACAAATAACCGCATGGTTAAGTACCAAGCCAGCTTGTGTGAGAATCCACGGATACACCTGGAAACAGTGGCTACATTTAATCCTGCCACTCTTTTGCCAGCATCTGAGGGACCACCAGATCATGACTGTATCCAAACTATGGATGAAGTGTACTCCAGTCGACCAGATCTTAAAGATGTGCCTTGGAGGGACCCAGATGTAATCTATTTTACAGATGGAAGCAGTTATGTGGAGAACTCCAAGCGATTGGCAGGCTATGCTGTGGTGACAGAAGACAAGGTGATAGAAGCAAGGGCCCTGCCCCAAGGAACTTCAGCCCAGAAAGCAGAACTTGTGGCCCTCATACGAGCTCTGGAGCTAGCAGCAGGACTGGTAACCAACATTTATACTGATTCTAAGTATGCCTTCACAACCCTACATGCTCATGGAGCTTTGTATAAGGAAAAGGGACTCATAAATGCTGCAGGCCAACCTGTTAAGTATGGACCTGAAATACTTCAGCTGCTAGAGGCTGTGTGGGCCCCTAAGAAGGTAGCTGTCATTCATTGCAGGGGACACCAAAGAATAGATACTCCAGTGGCCCGAGGGAATCGCCATGCTGATCGGGTGGCCAAGGAAGCTGCTCGAGGACCCCCAGCAAGTACTGTGACCCCCCTGTTCCAAATCCGATTGCAAGAATGGACGCCTATGTATACCCAAATGGAAGAGAAATGGGCTCAAGAAGAAGGTGCAGTAAGGAGACCTGATGGCTGGTTACATCTCCCTGATACCAGAGTTCTGGTGCCACGCCACCTAGCTTGGCCTGTAGTGTCTCAAGCTCATGACCTATCACACTTAGGGAAAACAGCACTAGCCCGCCTACTCAGTCGAGTAGTGGTGCTGGAAGGATTGGATAGTCTGGTTGCCACTGCCTCTGCCCGATGTACTCTCTGTGCCCAGAATAATGCTCGTCAGGGACCCCGTATTCCACCAGGAGTTCAGTCTAGAGGACTAACACCCTTTGAGTCTCTAGTTATAGACTTCACAGAAATGCCCAGGAGCGATAGGCTCCGATATCTCTTAGTTATGGTCTGTACCTTCTCTGGGTGGGTGGAAGCATATCCTACAGTCACTGAGAAAGCCACAGAAGTAGCTCGAGCTCTCCTTAGGGATGTCATCCCCAGGTATGGATTGCCCCTTGCCATAGGTTCAGATAATGGTCCCGCCTTTGTTGAAGCCACACTTCAGGCCCTGTCCCGCGCATTGCGCATTACCTGGAAATTGCATTGTGCCTATCGTCCCCAGAGTTCAGGGCAGGTTGAGCGAGCAAACAGAACCTTGAAAAATAGCCTAGCAAAGATTTGTCAGGAAACCCAATTGAAATGGCCACAGGCACTGCCACTAGCCCTCTTTCGCCTCCGATGCACCCCAACTAAAGGAACAGCCCTCTCTCCCTTTGAAATTGTGTATGGGAAGCCCCCAGCCATTTTACAGGGAATTAAGGGAGACATAGGGACTTTAGGGTCTGCCCAGGTGCAGGAGCAGGTAGCCCTCTTGGGAAAGATAATTTCTGAGCTTCAGTCTTATGTGAGAGAAATAAACCCTGTCCCCTTCCAGGCTCAGGTACATTCCTTCCTGCCAGGGGATAGAGTTTGGGTGAAAGATTGGAGGCTTCAGCCTCTGGGGCCCCGATGGAAAGGACCTTTTACTGTTTTGCTTTCTACCCCTGCAGCTGTGAAGGTCGCAGGGATTACTCCATGGGTCCATTGGTCTCGAATTAAGTCTGCTGACCAGACTGAGCCCAGCACGGATCAGACGGAGCCTAGACAGTGGAGAGCAGAAAGTGATCCAGCGGAGCCATTGAAGTTGCGCTTGACCCGGACCAAAGAATCTACTAGCTGAAAAGAAGGGTCAACTGCATACTGCAGGAGCGGCTGAACTTCGGCTTCACACTGAGACTCTTTCTTGCCTGATTCTGGCTTTCTTGGAATTTGAGAGCTTGATCCTTGTCAGTTGAGGGTCTATCCCAACTGGTATAAGAACTCAAAGACTGAGAACACTATATGAGAGTAATCTGTGATTAGCACAGACTGTTGAAATATTATTGCTTAATTAGTTTGCTGTATTTGTTTTAGATTAGGAAGAAAGAAAATGTTAGTAGTTTGGATGCTTTTGTTGTTTTCTACTCCTTGCCTCCTTGTTCCTAATACCCCAACTCGCTCCAACCTTTGGTTACACTCAGTCCAGGAACTAATTAGCCAGGCAAAGATTACTTCCCCTTGTATTGTGTGTTCCCGATTTTCTCCTTATACCACAGATGTCCCAGCTGTTCCTGTCCCTGTGCAACTCCCAGCTCTTATACCTCCCTACTTTTCGAGTTCAGGTCCTTGGAGCCAGGATTATACTTGGTGGTCCTTTTATAATGCTACTTCCCCCTCTGACTCTTCTCTAAGGCCAGTTTTTACGTCTCCCTATCCAGCTTCTGGAGTGTTTTGTTTAACAAGAGACATCTCAACTGTTCTTCCCATTCCCTGTAACTATACTAATGTTCTCCCAGAAAAAGGAGAATCTGTGTGGGTAGTTTCTCCAGGTACTCCTATGTGCCCTGCTACCGTACCTGCAGATTATGACCCAGGTGATTATCTGGCTCCTAAGCGTACCACTGAGAAGACTATAGTGTCCAAGCTTATTTTCTACTTTCATAAGTCCCCGGGGTATGAAGAGTTACTAACAAATGAGCAGCCTGTCACAATTGGGGATTGGCGCCTATGGTGTGCAAAGTCTCCATTTCGTCTTCGTTCCCCCTGGGATAGGGGCTCGCATTATGGGCACCCTAAGTACCCTGTCCAGCCTGAGCCAACATTTATTGGGAACTTTCCTCACCCTCTCCTTGGTCATTACTGGCTCTGTGATAATGTCCTCCACATGATTCTTCCCTCCACATATGATTTTTGTGTATTGGTAACCTTGAATTATTTTCCTAAAGTTATTCCTCTTAAGCCACCATCCCCGCACCGTTCTAAGCGAGAGGCTTTGTCCTTACCCTCCTCCGTTGCCACAGAGGATGAGGCGATTGAATTAGCCCTCCAGTATATCAATTCTACTTATCCTCTGACTAAAAAGAGACTTGTAGCCCTTTCTGCCACGGCCTGGATTCCAATTGGAGGCCCGGTAGCGGGTATTACTGAACTAGGTATGGCTACTCGGAGACTTCAGTCCCTACTCCATGTTTTAGTTCATGAGCTGAACGTGGTAGTCAATGCATTGCAGGATCAAATTAATGAATTAAGTATAGTTTCTCGGTATAATCGTATGGGCCTTGACTATCTCTTTGCAGCTCAGGGTGGTCTCTGCACAGTGTTAAATTCTTCAGAGTGCTGTACTATTGTCATAAATAGGACGCATGTAGTTAGGCATGCCATGGATAAAGTCCTACAGTTGGCTAGCCTTAATGTGGAGGATTACCGAGGAGGATTAGACCTTACCTCCTGGTGGTGGTCATTGACCTCCTGGATACGTCCTTTGTTCATTTCCCTAATAGTCTTAGTTTTAGCAGGGTTGTTGTTTTGTTTCTTGGCCTCATGTGCTTCGGCAGTATGCCGTCGGACCTTAACAAGTAGGGTAATGGTGATTCACAAGTCTATTCCTAATTAGGATCACTATAATCTCCAGAGTTTGAGTTGTGAGACTTATCTCTGCATAAGCTGATTTTAGTCTCAAAGGGGGGAATGAGGCAGCCATGGGCAAAGAAAGTGTTAACTCTGAGAAATGATATTAAAAGCTTGAAGTTTGAATTCTAGCTTTTTACCTTGCAAGCAAGATAAAGGAATGCAGGCTGGAATTAATTACTAGAAGTCTAGCGTTTGCCGGGCTGGGTTAGAAAGGTCAGAGACAGGAATTTCTTTCACCCTGGTGAATGATGAAAGCTAGCTCAACATTTGTATACTGTTAGGCATACTGTAGTTTAAAGCTGAAATACTATTTCAGAAGTTCTTGATATGTAGATTTTGTTATAAGAAGATAGCTTAGATATATAGACCATTATAAGTATGTAGAATATGTCTTATAAGGATGCTTACTTTAGAATATGCTGTATTCTGTGTAAATTAATAATTCTGTGTGGAATGTTTGTATTATTCTTTGTCTGACGTTCTAAGCAAGGACTGCAGTGAAGAGGTCAAACATGTGTTTTAAGTTATCTGCAGTTCTGGCTGGTTCAATGTATAAGCTGATAGGTGAAAGAGGTCAGGACTAGTCAGCTCTCTTCTCCTTGATTAATTGTAGGTAAATGTAGAAATGGTCCTGAATGCCATTAAGTAAGATTGGCTTTTGACCTCTTTAATGAATACCAGAGTTTAGTTAGCAGTTAGTACTAGGAATATGAGAAATCAATCATAATAACATGTAAGAGACTGGAGCCCAAATGTCTGGTGTAAGGGGCCCCAGGTCACAGGTCAGTTTAGGATGTCTGGAACCTATGTAACTGATATTTTTAAAGTAATGATTGGTTGAGGCAAGGTAATCAATCTATTCCTTAACCAATTGGAGAGTAAGGGGGGGCAAGGCTAGGAGGGGGATAGAACAGTATTTAAGTAGGAGAAGAAGCAGTTTACGTCAGAAGGAGCTCAGAAGGAAGAGAAGGACAGAAGGAACAGACAGAAGAAGGAGAAGACAGCATAAGAAGAGAGCTGAGACAGAGAGCTGAGAGAAAGACCCAGAGAGCTGAGAGAGAGAGAAGAGAGCTAGAACTGATGTCCTGCTTTGTTTGCTGGCAAATAAAGAAGATTTCTCTCTCATACTGGTGTGTGCTGTCTGACTCCTGAAGCATCACAAATTCCTATCTCAATTCCTGCAACACCGTGTTCCGGTCCTGTGTCCTCCAGTCCGGGGGACCAGTCCAGGGTGTTCCAGTCTGGTGTGCTCCAGTCCAGTGTGTTCCGGTCCGGTGTGTGTTCCAGTCCTGTGTCCTCCAGTCCGGGGGATTCCAGTCCATGTGTTCCGGTTCGCTGGGCAGTGCCTGCAGTCCCTGCCGGTGTGCTTACCCAGTGTTGGTTGGTGGGTTTTGCCTGCTGCTGTCGCTCCTCGTCAGCAGCCCAAGGGCTCACGTTTGCTCCAGAGCCCGGCCCCGCGGGCTCTGAACCTGAGAACCTGACAGATTGCAAAGGCCATGAGCCCGGCAAGAACCCCTGCCCAGCTGACCCAGCTGGGGTCCAGCTCCATCGTTGTTCTTGATCCTTCTATGACTCTTCGTCAGTATCGTGGGAAACTTTTGTCTCATCCTGTTTTGAAGAAGACCCCTGAAGCGGCAGCTGAGAGAAAACGTGTCCGGTGGCTTGGAATCGCTGAAAACCCAGTTTCAGATATGGACCCTTTTATCACGCTCACTGAATATCGCCGCAGCCTGGTCTTGAATCCAGCTTTGTGGGATACTCCTGAAGCTGTCGCTGAGAGGAGACGTCTTGGGAATTCCATGCTCTGGGCCCAGCAGGGGTCCAGTCCCGTTCAAGCAGCGCGCCCAGACAAGCCTCTGAATCCAGTCCGAGCAGCACGTCCAGCCAAGCTTCAGAGTCCAGTCCGAGGGACGCTTCTGACCGAGCCTCCGATGCCAGTTCAAGTGGCGCTTCCACTCAAGCTTCAGAGTGCAGTCCGAGGGATGCTTCTGACTGAGTCTCCGATTCCAGTCCAAGCAGCGCTTCAAGCCAAGTCTCTGCGTCCAGTTCAAGTGGCGCTTCAAACCAAGCCTCCTAGTACCAGTTTGGATCCCAGTTCCAACCCCATTTTTGATCTGGATCCGTTTCTGACACTCCAGGATTACCGGGTTGCACTTTTGTCTGATCCAGCCCTGAAGAATACTCCTGAAGCTGCAGCGGAAAGAAGGCGTGTCTCCTGGCTTGGGTTCGAAGAAAACCCAGTTTCTGCTATTGACCCTGCTACCAAGCTCTTCTTTTATCGCTTCCAACTCCTCTCGGAGCCAACCCTACGGGATACTCCTGAAGCCCAAGCTGAAAGAAGGTGGCTTCCTGATTTTTCCCGACAAACTTCTGAGTCCAGCCTGAAGGGCTTTGTCAGCCAAGATGCTGAGTCCGGAGCGAGTTGCAGCAGGGGCAGCCAAGATGCTGAGTCCGGAGTGAGTTGCAGCATTGGCAGTCAAGATGCTGAGTCTGGGTCGAGTTGGAGTTCCAGGCAAGATGCTGAGTCTGGGTCGAGTTGCAGTTCCAGTCAAGATGCTGAGTCTGGATCGAGTTGTAGTTCCAGTCAAGATGCTGAGTCTGGATCGAGTTGTAGTTCCAGTCAAGATGCTGAGTCTGGATTGAGTTGCAGTTCCAGTCAAGATGCTGAGTCTGGATCGAGTTGCAGTCCCAGCCGGGATGCTGAGTCTACACCGAGTGATGAGTCCACGATGGGTGCTGAGTCTGCACCGAGTGCAGAGCCCAGCCGAGATGATGAGTTCACGATGAGTGCTGAGTCTGCACCGAGTGCAGAGTTCAGCCGAGATGCCGAATCAGAATTGAGTTGCAGTTCCAGTCAAGATGCTGAGTCTGGATCGAGTTGTAGTTCCAGTCAAGATGCTGAGTCTGGATCGAGTTGCAGTTCCAGTCAAGATGCTGAGTCTGGATCGAGTTGTAGTTCCAGTCAAGATGCTGAGTCTGGATCGAGTTGCAGTTCCAGTCAAGATGCTGAGTCTGGATCGAGTTGCAGTTCCAGTCAAGATGCTGAGTCTGGATCGAGTTGTAGTTCCAGTCGAGATGCTGAGTCTGGATCGAGTTGCAGTTCCAGTCGAGATGCTGAGTCTGGATCGAGTTGCAGTTCCAGTCGAGATGCTGAGTCTGGATCGAGTTGTAGTTCCAGTCAAGATGCTGAGTCTGGATCGAGTTGCAGTTCCAGTCAAGATGCTGAGTCTGGATCGAGTTGTAGTTCCAGTCAAGATGCTGAGTCTGGATCGAGTGGTAGTTCCAGTCAAGATGCTGAGTCTGGATCGAGTTGCAGTGCCAGCCGGGATTTTGAGTTTACACCGAGTGCAGAGCCCAGCCGAGATATTGAGTCCATGATGAGTGCTGAGTCTACACCGAGTGCAGAGCCCAGCCAAGATGACGAGTCCACGATGAGTGCTGAGTCTGCACCGAGTGCAGAGTTCAGCCGAGATGCCGAATCAGAATTGAGTTACAGTCCCAGGCAAGATGCTGAGTCCGGGTCAAGTTGGAGTTCCAGTCCCAGGCAAGATGCTGAGTCTGGGTCAAGTTGCAGTCCCGGCCAAGATGTTGAGTCCGGTGAGAGTTGGAGTTCCAGTTCCAGGCAAGATGCAGAGTCCGGGTCAAGTTACAGTCCCGGCCAAGATGCTGAGTCCGGTGAGAGTTGCGGTCCCAGCCAAGATGCTGAGTCCGGGTCAAGTTGGATTTCCAGTCCCAGGCAAGATGCTGAGTCTGGGTCAAGTTGGAGTTCCAGTCCCAGGCAAGATGCTGAGTCTGGGTCAAGTTGCAACTCCGGTCAAGATGTTGAGTCCGGTGAGAGTTGGAGTTCCAGTTCCAGGCAAGATGCTGAGTCCGGGTCAAGTTGCAGTCCCAGGCAAGATGCTGAGTCCGGGTCAAGTTGGAGTTCCAGTCCCAGGCAAGATGCTGAGTCCGGGTCAAGCTGGAGTTCCAGTCCCAGGCAAGATGCTGAGTCTGGGTCAAGTTGCAGTCCCGGTCAAGAGGCTGAGTCCGGGTCAAGTTGCAGTTCCGGCCAAGATGCTGAGTCCGGAGCGAGTTCCAGTGCCAGCCGAGATGCTGAGTCTATGCTGAGTACCAAGTCCAGCCAAGATGCTGAGGCCGAGTTGAGTGGCAGTTCCGGCCAAGATGCTGAGGCCGGACCAGGTTGCAGTCTCAGGCAAGATGCTGAGTCTACTCCGAGTTCCCATTTCAGCCAAGATGTTGAACTCCTTCTGAGTTCCAGCTCCAGCCAAGGGGCAAGGTCTAGTCTGAAGTCCAGTTCAAGTTCCTGTCTGGCTTCAGATTCCAGGATGGGTGTGGGCTCTAGCCCAGTTCTGGCTGCTACAGTGGAGTGCCAGGAAGTCAAGGAAGTTGTGGACTCCTTCAGAAGATGGTTCCTGTTGACTAGAACTCTGCTTGGTGCATCCAAGACTCTGATCCTGCCTAGCAGCCGTTCTAAAGAGCCTCGTGGCGGCCAAAGCCATTCTGGTTTCCTAGTTCCAGATGTACTTGTCACGTCCTGCCCAGCCGCCCAGATTTATGTTGTGAAACCCATTGGGAGATTTCATCACAGCTACCCATGGAGACCTAAATTGTCTTTTGAGACCTGGGGCTCCCGTGGGGACACGCGAGCCTTGAGGGGGAGGTGCTGTTATGATTGGGGTCTGAACCTCTCTCAAACTTACCTCTTTCCTGGGGGTCAGCTTCTTAGCTGGCTTCTGTTTCTTTTCTCTTTCCTTTCTGAGCTGGCTCTGTCTCTCTGTGCTGGCAGCTTCCAGCAGCATGGGGTTAATTGTCTCACTTCACTACAGCTGTGTGTGTGTTGCCTGAGTTGCTCTAACTCTCTTTGGGTGTGCTGGCTTCAAGTGTTTCACGGTTTTGCATTGGTGTGGGTTGGGCCTCTCTGGGTCAGTGTGCTTTTGCCTAGGTCTAGGGAGTGTGACATCATCAGGGAGGGCCTTGATAAGGAAGTGGTCTTGTTTCCTTCAGGGCCTTTGCAACAGTTGTGTTTGCTTTAGGTAGGGTGGTGCAGTGTGCACTTCTGACATTGTGTCTAGGGTCCCTGCTTGCTTTTGCTAAGGTCCAGGTTAGTGTTAGTGCAGTGTGCACTGGTGTCTATGTGTTTAGCTTTCCTGCTTTTCCCTTTGGTTCCCCTGTTTTTCCCTCTTGGTTTTGGAAGCATTGCTATGTGTAGGGCTTTGGAAGCTCTGTTGCTGATAGAAGTACTTCAGGGTTTGGTGTTGTTAGGAACACTGCAGAGTTTGCTGTTAGAAGTACTTCTGGTGTTTGTGCTATTAGGAGCATTGCAGTCTTTGCTGTTGGTGTTTGGTGCTTTAGAAGCACTTTTGGCTTATGTGTTAGCTTCCCTCCTTGTGGCTCCCGCAGGCTCTGAACCTGAGAACCTGACACTTATGCTCATATACCCTACCCCACAAATTTTATATATTGTGCCTTAATTTCTTTGTGGAAATTGAAGCGTATTCTATAACAATGTGCGTAACTTAATTGGTTAACTAGCTAATCACCACTGTCAATTGGTTGTTAACAAGCAATTATCAGCATTAATTGGCATTACAGTACACTCCATTTAAGTGCACGTCGGAAAAGCACATGCTCTGTTTAACTGCATGCCGTACTTCGGTCCCGTTTTTGGCGCCATCAATTTCTATGGGGACAAACTTCAGTTTAGCGCACCACTGATAAGTGCAAGATTCACTTATATGCATGGTTTAAGACCGCTCCTCTGTAGGAAAGACTCCGCATAAGCGCACGCAAGGAATATGGCAGCCGATTGGCACATGACAGAGGGGCAGTAAATTTGAAATCTCGTTGGTTAACTGCCAAAGGCAGAATAAGCGAAATAATGTTAGAGTGTACACTGGAGTCGTTGTTGCGCAACTGTAAGACTTTAACACTGACTGAACGAATAGAAGTTCTTAAAAAAATTAAAAAACAAACAAAGTCAAGCATCTATTGCTAAAAAATATGGTTTCAATCCCAGTCAAATTTCACGTAAATTGAAGCAGAAAGATCAGCTTCTGGAAGACTGGCAAAACAATACTAATCCACACCGGAAACGAAAATGGGTGGGAAAAGCTGAGGATGTAGAAGATGCTCTTCTTCGGTGGTTTTCTCAAGTCAGGAGCAGACAGTTTCCTGTCAATGGTCCACTGCTTATGGAGAAAGCCTTGGACTAACTGAATTCAAAGCCACTGTTGGATGGTTGGAAAGATGGAAGGAGGGGAACAACATAAAATTCAAGAAACAGCATGGTGAAAAACAAGACACGGATGACTTTGGTGCTGAAAATTGGGTTGTTTCAGTTCTTTCTACCATCTTGAATGAGTTTGCACCTTGTGAGATTTTCAATACTGACGAAAACGGTCTCTACTGGCGAGCGATTCCTGATGGAACACTTGCATTCAAACAAGCCGGAACTACAGGAAGTAAAACGTCGAAGGACCGACTGACGATCCTCCTTTGCTGCAATATGGATCGGAGTGAGAAGTTGGAACCACTCATCATTGGAAAGAGCAAACAGCCCTGTTGCTTCAAGAATGTTAAGCGACTTCCTGTGTCATATGAGGCCAACGCAAATTTATGGATGACTGGGGAAATTTGGAAGCAGTGGCTAAAGAAGTTAGAACTAGAATGCGGGCACAAAAGCGTCAGATTTTGTTGCTTTGTGATAATCGTGCTGCACATAATGATAATGTCAGGCTGTCTAACATCAAGGTGGTCTTCCTGCCACCAAACACTACCTCTCTGATCCAACCTATGGATCAGGGCATAATAGCCAATTTCAAACAACATTATCGGGCTCTTGTGCTATGTCGTCTGATGAGCGTTATGGATGACCAGACTGGCATGGATAAACGTGCTGTTGAACTGGCTCGTAATCTATCACTGTTGGATTCCCTACATATGCAGAAAGAAGCCTGGAATCATGTTACACAGGCAACCATTGTGAACTGCTACAAGCGGGCAAGCTTTATTAAGGATGTAGAGAGGGACAAAACAGATGCAGCTCTTGCAAACGCGTCAGATGAACAGGCTATTGACATCCCAGCCAGTTTTACTGAAGAGGAGTTTCATAACTACATAGATGTTGATTACGATCTACAAACAGCTGACAACAGCTGTGATGTCGAGATATGCGCCTACATGCAGGCAACAGCTGATGATGAAACAGATGATGAAATGAGCAGCGAAGCACATGCTGATGAAATTCAACAACCTCCTGTCACATTTGCAAGAGTGCTGGAGAGTCTCAACACCGTGCGGGCCTATCTGGAGTCCACTGGATATCAGTGCTATGACAGTTTTTAACCGTCTGGCAAACGTAGTCTATGGAACTCACAGACACAAGAGTGTACAGAGGACTACGACTGATTACTTCAAGTAAGCCTAACGTCAGTTAACAGAGACTGTATAACGTCAGTTAACGGAGACTGTATACTGTACGTATAATAAACAGTACCGTACATATGTTTATCAGATGTTAAGCTTCTTTGGGTCACAACGGTTAAGTCCATGCTGCAGTTAACTGCATGTATTTCTTTGGTCCCAGACCCTTGCACTTAAGTGGATTGCACTGTAATTACAATTTACAATCACAACTCACTAAATATATTCTGTAATGTGGTGCGCGTAAATTCCAAGTCGCACAGTTGAAAAGGGGATGTGGTTATGGGCTTTTCTAAAATCTATGCATATTATTACAGAATACACCTACTCTGCACCTAATATAGATGTTGGGATTTACACCAAGTAAAACATGGCCTAAATGGATGTGACCAAATTTGGTTGTGTGAAGAGGTGTAGGACGTATTCTATATACCGCACAAAAATTTAAGCCTATTCTATAAAATGTAGGTGTGCTTTAGAGAATATGTTTAGGCGTATTTTTTTTCCACGTGGATTTTTCAGGCACCACTTATAGAATCTAGCCTTGTATGCATATATGTTCGTCTGACCTGGATGGAGGTATTGCTGGGAACAGAGTCTAACTGAAGTTTCTACTCATGGAAGGATTTGCCCCAGGTACAAATAAGTACCTGTATATAATATGTAAGCTGCTTTGAGCCTGCCATGAGTGGGAAAGCGCGGGGTACAAATGTAACAAAAAGAAATAAAAATAAAAATTTTTGGAAACAGAAGGTGTAAATGTGCACACATACTTTCCACGGGGTGATTTTAACAGGAAAGTATGCTCATTGGTGTAACTTAGGTATTTCCCTGCCACATAAGTTAAGGGCAGTGGCGTAGCAAGGGCGGGGCGGTGGGGGCGGTCCACCCCGGGTGTCAGCGGGTGGAGGGGTGCTCCGTCGTCTCCTTCCACCACCCTGCCTTTTTAAAAAAAATCCATGTAGCGACGCAGGCAGCGCCTCGCGTCTGCCCTGCATGTGCTGTGAAGGAGAAAATCGCGTCGCTGGCATTGGGCCTTCCCTCGCTGTGTCCCACCCTTCCCTCGCTGTGTCCCACCCTTCCCTCGCTGTGTCCCGCCCTCTTCTGAGGTAACTTCCTATTTCCTCGAGGGCGAGACACAGCGAGGGAAGGCCCAACACCAGCGACGCGATTTTCTCCTTCACAGCACACGCAGGTCAGACACGAGGCGCTGCCTGCGTCGCTGCATGGATTAAAAAAAAAGGCAGGGTGGTGGCAGGAGAAGAGGGCTCTGTCGGCTCTTGATGGAGGTGGGGAGCTCAGAGGGGAGAAGGGGATTGGGGAGGGTGGGGGAGCTTAGATGGGTGCTCAGAGGGGAGAAGGGGATTGGGGAGGGGTGGGGTGGGGGAGCTCAGAGGGGGAGAAGGGGATTGGGGAGGGTGGGGGAGCTCAGAGGGGTGCTCAGAGGGGAGAAGGGGATTGGGGAGGGGTGGGGGAGCTCAGAGGGGAGAAGAGGGGTGGGGGTGCTCAGAGGGGAGAAGGGGACTGGGGAGGGGAGTGCTCAGATGGGAGAAGGGTCTGAAGCTGGAAATGGGGTCTGACAAGGGGGAAGGAGGGAAAATGGGTCCATGCCTGGGGCAGGTGGGAGAATGGGTCTGGGGCTGAAAAGGGGGGATGCAAAGCATGTGGTGGATGAAGGGGGCTGGAACTGAGGGCTGAAAAGAGGGGGGTAGAGAGAGAAAGGGGACAGACCCTGGATGGAAGGGGGGAGTGTGAGGGAAGGCAGACCCTGGATGGATGGGAGAGGGAGGGAAGATGGATTGAAGGGGCAGAGAGAAAGGGCAGATGGTGGGTGGAAGGGGGAGAGAGAAATAGGGCAGACTGGGGCAAATGGTGGATGAAAGGGGCAGAGATAGAGGGCAGATGTGGATGGAAGGGAGAAAGAAAGAGGGCAGAGTTGATGGAAGGGGAGGGAGAGATGGCAGACTGAGGCAGATGGTGGATGGAAGGAGCAGAAATAGAGGGCAGATGTGGATGGAAGGGAGAGAGAACGAGGGTAGATGTTGATGGAAGGAGGAGGGAGAGATGGCAGACTGGAGCAGATGGTGGATGGAAGGAGCAGAAATAGAGGGTAGATGTGGATGGAAGGAAGAGAGAGGGCAGACAGTGGATGGAAGGGGCAGAGAGAGAGGGCATACACTGGATGGAAGGGACATTAGAGGGCAGACACTGGGTGGCAGAGAGAGAGCGAAGACAGATGCTGGATAGAAGGAAGACAGTGAAAAGAAGATGAGGAAAGCAGAAACCAGAGACAACAAACTGTAAATAAAATATATATTTTTATTTTTTTGCTTTAGGATATAGTATTGTAGCTGTGTTAATAAATGTTTATAAATAGAACATGTAAATAAGGTAATCTTTTTATTGGACTAATTTTAATACATTTTGACTTAACTTTCAGAGAACAAAACCCCCTTCCTCAGGTCAGGATAGGATACTGTAACAGTACTATACTGTATTGACCTGAGGAAGGAGATTTTGGCCTCTGGAAGCTAAACGTATTAGTCCAATAAAATGGTATTATTTTATTTTCTGTATTTGTTTTATTTCTATTTGTTAATTTGTAAAGTGGTGATTGGTATTAGTTTTTTCAAATTTACATCTGCTGTCTTTATATTTTGCACAGTACTAGGGGACATTTTTTGTTTCTGTGGTGTTGCATTGTATGCAGAGTCTGGCATCGGGGGCTCAGTTTAATTTTTGTCTAAATAGAAAGTTTATGATTACTTATTCTATAGTGGATTAGGGTGTATCTGTGTTTGTGAAAAAGACATGGCTTTCGGATGGCATTGACTGTGCAGGATTGACGATCTGTACTAATCTGTCTGTTTTCGTTTTACAATAGGTGAATTGATGTTCTAGTGCTCACTGTAGTGTTTAAGATGCTTTCCTTTTCCTTTTGTGACTCGTACAAATTACTGCTTATGGTATGGTAGAATTGCTGTATAGGTCCTGAGTGTTTTGTATTCTCGGTATGCCTAGTACTGGATTTGGGGGGGGGGGGGGGGTGTTAAAAAATGACCGGCCCCTGGTGTCAACTACCCTAGCTACGCCACTGGTTAAGGGATCCTTTTACAAAGGCATGCTGAAATATGGCTTGCAGTAGTGTAGGCGCGGGTTTTGGATGCGCGCCGATCCATTTTTTAGCGCACCTGTAAAAAAAGGCCTTTTTGTTTTGCCGAAAATAGATGTGCAGCAAAATCAAAATTGCTGCACATCCATTTTGGGTCTGAGAACTTACCGCCAGCCATTGACCTAGCGGTAAAGAATCCAGGTGATGCCACTTGTCGCGCGTCCATTACGCACGCCCGAAAATAAAAAATATTTTTCAGATGTGCATATTGGACGCTCACAAAAAATGAAATTACCGCAAGAGCCACGCAGTAGTTGGGCAGTAACTCTATTTCGGCGCGTGTTGGGCGTGCATAGACGCTTATGTGGCTTAGTAAAAGGGCCCCTGAGTGACTTACATAACTACTTTCTGCACAGAATATTTCTAACTTTGATCACTTAAATGTGATCTCTGGCATCAAGAGAAATAACTTTTCTTTCCAGGTGCCCAATGACTATATTTTAATAGATCAGTATAGATCAGGGGTTCTCAGTCCTCGGGACACACCCAGCCAGTCAGGTTTTCAGAATATCTATAATGAATATGCACAAGACAGATTTGCATTCTCTGCCTCCATAAAGCAGATCTGTCTCATACATATTCATTGTGTATATCCTGAAAATCTGATTGGCTGAGTGTGTCCTGAGGACTAGGGTTGAGAACCCCTGGTATAGATGTACCCTTTTCCCTTCCAGGGTTTAATGGGTCTGTTTAGCAACACTGTAACTGCTGCATTTTACAAGCTCACCCTTTTCATTTCTCCTTCCCTTTTGAACTCGCCAATCAAAGCGTGCCTTCACGATATCAGCCCAAGAGCAAGAGTCCCATCTCGCTCCTAAAGCTGCCTCTTGTTCAAGCTGCTGCAGCACTAGATTGGCTCCTAAAACATCTCTTTATGTACTTTATTACTTAAATGCTGTTATTTGCCTGCAGGAGCCCTTTAACAAAATCACATTGAATTGACTTTCTCACACCAAATCAAATCTCCCTGGTCCCAGTTCAGTTGCCTTTGTCAATATGTATTTTATAAATGGAGTGAATTAACAGATGCTGTTGAAACAGAACTGCTGGGGAAGCATTTATGTTTTAACGGCTCTCTCTGGGCAGATGAGCTGTGTAGGAGTGGAATACAGGTGTCTTGGGATGAAAATCATGTTTTGCATTTTAGGGTCTGTGCATATGTGTGCATGCAGTTCAGTGTGTGTGTAATTATGCATGCAGTTAAGTGTGTATACATGTATGTATGTATGTGTGTATGCAGTTTAGTGTATATGCATGCATTTAATATTTGTAAAATTATATGTATAAGATAGATACATAGAGTAGGTAGATAGATACCTAGATATAATTATGATGATTGATATTCAAAGCAAGTTATACGTTCACTGGTAGATGGTGAACATTTAATTTGTCCATCACTTTTTGACTACTGTGGGGATAATTTTAACAGGGTGCTGAGGTTAGTAGTCTATTTTATAAAGACAAATAGGCTCCTGTGACCTTCATGTTAGAAGCACCCCCATTTGTACATCACCTACACATGCAAATAGTGATTTTAGAAACCAACTATTAACGCATGGAGATCCACACTACATTTACATATAAAGGGATTGTGGTTAAGGTATGCAGAGAGAGTGGTTTGTGCACATCAAAAATACCAAAGTGTATTCTGCATTTCACAAATGGAATGCACATGGGTATGAAAATGCTAGGCAATGCCTACCTCAGAGTAAGTATACTCTGGCATTGTCTAAAACCTAGTGTAAATTCATGCACGTAGATTTAGGTGCACTGACCATATTCTGTAATTATATGCAGAAATTTTGGAACGCCTATGAAATGCCCATAAACATGCCCTTTTAAGCTACATGCATTTATTTTGAACTGAATGCATATCATTTTCATTTTTCAAATTTAAATGTCCGTTGTTCAAAAATAACAAAATATGCAGCAGTCAGAAAAGCATTTCTTTTTAACACTCGGTAGCTCAACTATAAAGAGTAAGTAGATCTTCACTGTTATAGATTCAAACATCAAAAGCACTTTGAAGGGCAAAAATAAAACCAAACTCTTCCAGCTTTCCTTAAACCCCCAGACCAACAGAGACCAGCATTTTCCTTAGCTGCTTCAGGGGCCCTTTTGCTGTGTAGGCACGTACGCACATCCTACATGTCAATTTGGAGTTACTGCCCGGCTACCGCATGGCCCGGGCAGTAATTTCGGTTTTTACACGCATCCGCTATGCGCACCGGAAAAAAAAAATCATTTTTATTTTCCTGCACACAGCAGAAATCAGTGATAATTGTCATTCTATGTGCATAGACCATTACCGCACAGTTATCGCATGAGACCTTACCGCTAAGTCAATGGGTGGCGGTAAGCCCTTTTTTACAGGCACACTGAAAAATGGATCTGTGTGTGCCCAAAACACGCAGCTATACTAGCGCAGCCCATCTTTCAGCGCACATTAGTAAAAGGACCCCTCAGGGTCCAAGATAATGGGGCAATTTTTTAAGGACAACACTTCTATTAATCTCAACCGTCTCTGAGAATTTAGAATGCTACCATTCATACACGTATCTGCACACATAAGCGCATATATGCTGGTAGGCTACCTTAGCACTATTCTATAAATATGCAATTATCTTGCATAAAGTGTATTTAAAACGGAGTGTACAGATGGACAGAACATGTACTAATTTCAGAAAATAATTCTGAGTATCATTACACCATGTTTTGACTACTGTAATGGGCTGATCCTTGGTTTAAAGAAAAATTATTTACGGGCATTGCAAGAAGCACAAAATGCGGTGGCAAGGGTTTTGAATGGTTAATCTAAATTTGATCATATTACCCCAGTACTGAGAGAGTTACATTGGTTTCCGATAGAACGGAGGATTCAATTTGAGATCGTAAGCCTAATGTTTAAGGTACAAAATAGGCATCTTCTGTATTGGCGTCAAAGTTGCATATATATCAGCCTAGACGATTACTGAGATCCGGTGACTAATGCTTATTTGATGTTGCATCATTTCGAGTGATCGGGTTGGAGGAATACAGAAACAAGATCTTTTACATAGCAGTTCAGAGAGCTTCAGAACCTAATGGAATTCAGGAATGAAGCAAAAACCTTCTATTTATTGAGGCTTATAGTGGAGCCTAATTTGTTTTAGATTATGAGCATAGTATGATGATATATATGTAATTGGAGCATTTAGAATAATGCACTATGATGAGAAATGCTATGTGTGTATTGAGTTTGTCTGTATTTTTGTACAATATGAATGAGTTTTTACTATTATGCATGTAATTATGTAATCTATCGAGAACCTTTGGCGATAGAGCAGAACATAAAATTTTGTTATAATTAAAAAAATAAATAAATAGTGTGGGATATAGTTGGAGCTCCCATTTACATGCATAACTTACAGAATACACATGCCTTTGTCGCATTTAGGTGCCTGCATTTATGCCAGCTCTAAGTGGTATTCTGTAAGAGCAGGCATTAATGGAATAGCATGAAAATGCACTTACAGAATGCCACTTAGTTGCTTTGCTCCACTTATATGCATGATTGTGCACTTACCTGCCTTCTGGAATTTATTTATTTATTTATTTCTGACATTTATATCCCACATTATCCCAAACAAGTTTGAGTTCAATGTGCCTTACAATAAACCGTGTAGGATACATAACAAAGAATATTATGAATTTGGTACATTATGAGGCTCATTTTCAAAGCTCATAGGCCTACAAAGTTACATAGGTTACTATATACTATTCTTTGAAAATGAGCACCTATGCATACAAATGGCATGTAAATGTGGGGTCCCAGTTATAGAATAACCCTTATAGACAGTAATTATAGAAACCATTTTTGCACCTAAAATGCTCTTTTAGGTGCACAGATCAGTTCTTATAAGATCAGGTTATGCCAAAGAATGTGATAAGTGATTAACGCATCTGGGTTTAAAAAAGGTTTCAACCAGTTTCGGGAGGAAAAGTTCATAGTCTGTTTTTGAGATAGACATGGGGAAGCCACTGCTTGCCTCGAGATTGGTAGCATGGAATGTTGCCACTAATTGGGTTTCTGCCAGGTACTTGTGACCTACTACATAAGCTTCACCATTAGAGCACTTTTAACATATTAACAATGGTCTTTTAGCATAATAACTTTTGGCTACCCCACCCAAGTGAACACTGAGCAAAACTTCTTAACCTGATTCATCCTCACAAAAACCTTCAGTATTTATAGCAATGACATTAATTATGAGGTAAGTCAGTGGCTATTAATGCGGATGCAGTGTCAAAATGAATAATGTGCAGGAGATTTCTTATAATCTTGTTTTATAAAAATAGTTATGAACCATGTATATCTCTCTTTCTGTTGTCAAATGAGGCTCTCGAAAAGGCTCTCTTTCAATTATCTTCTTCATTGTTTCAGCTGAAAGCTTGTCAGAACAAGCATATTTCATCAGTTAATGTCCAACCCTGTTACAGCACTCCTGGGTTTGTGGAAACAGTTCAGACTGTCAGCATTTCACTGGCACTGACTCATCCCGTTTAATGTGTGCTGCGGACTCACCTCCGGAAACAGCAGAGCATACGGTATCAGACATTTTCTAGTCCTCTTCTATACAGCAAAACATTCCTGAGGCAGCCACATAAATAAAGACAGGTGCACTAATAAACAAAGAGATAACGAAACATACAAAATCATAAATAGCAGAGCAATAATGTCATTATAATCGAGATGAAAGGTACAATCTGGTTGGTAAAGAAAGCTGCTTTGTGGAATCGTAAATGTGTTGCATTGTAAAAATAGGTGCTCGTGAAGCTTCTCATTTCTATTCATGGAAACAAGGCTCTGCCCAAGGTATTGCCATCAAAATGACACAAGCCCAGCCTTTGCTTGGGTCACTTGTCCTTTGGCCTTGGGTCTTGAGCTATGCCTGAGGTGTACTGTAATGGGAACCAAATGCACACTGGCTCTTTCCTATATCAAATCACCTTACAACAACAAAGCAAGCACACGATATTGCAAACTTTTGATGGAGAATGAGATACATTTAAGTATTGCTAAAAGTAAGGATGCTACTTTATATTGATGCATTTGCAAGCATTACCAATTTCAGCAAAAGGACGGGGAGTGGCCTAGTGGTTAGAGTGGTGGACTTTGCTCCTGGGGAACTGGGTTCAATTCCCACTGCAGGCACAGGCAGCTCCTTGTGACTCTGGGCAAGTCATTTAACCCTCCATTGCCCCAGGTACAAATAAGTACCTGTATATAATATGTAAGCACATCTGAGCCTGCTATGAATGGGAAAGTGCAGGGTACAAATGTAAGAAAAAAAATAATATAATATAAGTAAATAATAAAAATCCTGTCCTCAGATCCATAGCTCATTTTGAACTCATGTCCCTTATTCTTGCTCTTTTCTAATCAAAGGTTTTACCGAACCTTGGCTCCTTTTGATGTCTAATTAGAGTAAATTTGCTATAGCATATAATACTGCACACACTGTCCATCAGGCTTTGAAGAGCAAGCAAAGCATGAAAACCAGTCTGTCAGTGTGAAATACATTTTATAAAATAATAAATCACATGCCATTGTGACCATATTTTGAATGGTAAGTCAAATGCATATGATAACCTAGTTCAAAACTTATAACCTGAAACATTTTGCTAGCTCTGAGGGACTTCCTGACAGGTAAACTCAAATTTTGATAATGAAGTGCTTCAAATAAGCAGCAAAAATAACTAAAAACATGACGCAGCCTCTCACATCAAATGCTATCTTTCTTTGATTGAATTAAATGTTTCAGCCAAGGCTTCACTCTCATAACAAGAAGTGACTCCCTTTCTAGTTTCTTTGGTAAACCATTACTTCTTTAATTATTATCAACCTTGTTCCAGTGTGATAAATTGCTAATTGCTTAATACCCTAATCAGCGTTCATTCTTTGCACAGATAAGCTGTGACAGCACCATTAATTTAAATAGTAATTTCATTTAATGGCCAGAACGGCACACCAGATTTTTATGCAGCATTTTCTGAAGACTGCATCCATCACGGCAATATTCTGACATAAAGATGTCTGACATGCACTAACTCACTTAGGGAGAGCAGATGTTGCAGAGCAGAGTTTGGTTGTAATTCCCATAGTGCATCACTTCAGCATGAATGAGTTGCAAATGCAAAGGTAGACAATCTTCTCAAGCTGCATTGCATAACCTTTGACCCTTGCCTAATTTATCACATGTACTAGGGCACTCGACTTTTGAACTCTGGCACCATAAAGGTGCAATTTTATACATAGCTCAAGAAAACCCTCCAAAATGGGATGTGAATTATTGATGTGCTTTTCAAAATTCTCTTCATTAAATAGATAAAAAAATAACCCTGAAGCATAGCTTTCAACAAGGTACTGATTCCTATCAAGCAATAGACAGGCCTCATCAGGCTTTGCAATAGATTTACAATTGACTAGAATTGTGCCTTCAAATGTCTGTTGCTGCCTGAAGAAAATAATTTTTGTTCTTAGTTTTTTTTGCCAACAGTTATTTGATTGTCACTATCCAGCTTATTTTCGAGGGAGATCGCCGGCCATCTTCCGACACAAATCGGGAGATGGCCGGCAATCTCCTGAACCCAGCCAAATCGGTATAATCGAAAGCCAATTTTAGCCAGCGCCAATTGCTTTCCATCGCGGAGCCGGCCAAACTTCAAGGGGGCATGTCGGTAAGGTAGCGAAGGCGGGATGGGGGCGTGCTCACGAGATGGCCAGCTTCGCCCAATAATGGAAAAAAAGAAAGCCGGCCCTGACAAGCATTTCGCTAGCTTCACTTTGTCCCTTTTTTTTCAGGACCAAGCTTTAAAAAGGTGCCTCAACTGACCAAATGACCACCGGAGGGAATCGGTGATGACCTCACCTTACTCCCCCAGTGGTCAACAACCCCCTCCCACCCAAAAAAAAATAGATATTTTTTGCCAGCCTCAAACGTCATACCCAGCTCCCTGACAGCAGTATGCAGGTCCCTGGAGCAGTATTTAGTGGGTGCAGTGAACGTCAGGCAGGTGGACTCAGGCCCATCACCCCCTACCTGTTACACTCGTGGTGGTAAATGTTAAGCCCTCCAAAACCCCCCAAATCCCACTGTACCCACATGTAGGTGTCCCCCTTCATCCCTAAGGGCTATGGTAGTGGTGTACAGTTATGGGGAGTAGGTTTTGGGGGGGATTTGGGGAGCTCTATACCCAAGGTAAGGGAGCTATGCACCTGGGAGCTATTTTTGAAGTCCACTGCAGTGCCCACTAGGTTGCCCGGTTGGTGTCCTGGCATGTCAGGGGGACCAGTGCACTACAAATGCTGGCTCCTCCCACAACCAAATGCCTAGAATTTGGCCGGGTTTGAGATGGCCGGCATTAGTTTCCATTATCGGCGAAAACCGATGCCAGCCATCTCAAACCCGGCCATCTCTGACATTTGGCTGGCCCCAAACATATTATCGAAACAAAAGATGGCCGGCCATCTTTTTCAATAATACGGTTCAGAACTGCTCTTTGCGGCGCCGGCCAAAGAGATGGCTGGCCATTTATTTGGCCGGCGCCGTTCGATTATGCCCCTCCACGTCACTGACAGACTGTATAAGCAGAAGTGGTTGATGAATTTGTAAATCCATAAAAACAATGGTTTAAAGGAAGTATTATGGGATAGAAAATGTATAACATTTACCCCCGTATTCTATATAGTGAGCCTAGAGATCCGTGCCAATTCTATAACAATGCGAGTAATTTAAGAAGCTTAACAAGTTAATGAGTGCTAATAATAGCACTTAACAAGCAATAATAAGCACTAATTGGCACTGATTAGAATTTATGGGTACAACTCGCTAAGCGTATTCTGTAACAATGTGTGCTGAACTTCTAAAGCATGCATGCACAAAGGGGTGAGATTATAGGCAGGGAAATGGGTGTTTCATGGGCGTTCTGAAATTTAGTCGCCTAGTCATAGAATATAGTCCAGTGCGCCTAAATCTACGTGCCGAGATTTACGCCATGTTTTTGTTGGTGTAAATGGATGCGTGTAGATTTAGGGACTAAAATATCAACTAAGTGTATTCTATAATCGGCACCTAGATTTAGGAGCCGATTATACAATACACTTAGTCAGCACTGATTTTTTTAGGTGCCATATATAGAATCTCCCCCTTAAGGACAGCGTAGGAGCTTCAAAAAAATAGAGAGCCTGTTTCTGAAGCAGAGTTACCCTGGAAAACCTTGATTTGCATGAATGCTATTATTTGCAGGTACAGCCAGTTGGGGATCACAGTTGAAGAGGATAGTGAAGTCTCAGATCCTGACTTGGCTGGCATGGAAATAGCAGAACAGAATGAAGAGATTGTGATCCCTCTGGTGCCATAGTCATTGTGCCCTCATTCTATAAGTGATCACCTAAAGTTAAGTGCCAATTTGTACATTTGAGTTATACACTGTCCCCCGAACTCTATAAAGATCGCTAAAGTAGTGCGTACAAATTTGGGTGTATGCTGAATTTGAGCATACACTTTAATTGATAAATGAGCCAATTAACACCTATAATTGAATGCTAACACTCGTTGGTGCTAATTGGTATTAATTAAAATTGACGCACTTAAATTTACATGGACGGATCTACATGTAAGTTTCATGTGCAGATCACAAAAAGGGGCTTGGCCATGGAAGAGTCATGGGCAGATCAGGGGCATTCCCACAATTTATGTGTGTTGTTATAGAATAAAGGGGTTCCACACCTAATTTAGGCACGGGTATTTACACAAGGATTTCGTTGGTGTAAATTTTCACACATAAAAGTAGTCATCATTCCTGGTGCTAAGTGCTATTCTATAAATGACATCTAATCTTGAGCGCCATTTATAGAACAGCACTAAATGCTATTTTTTGTGCCGATTTTTAGGTGCCATTTATTGAATTTAGTCCTGAGTTTCAAAAAAAAACTATGCAAAGTTGTTTTCAGCAAAACTCTGTCAAAACTTGACCAGTTTCAATAAAACTTGGGATATTTCATCCTGAATAAATTTGCAGTAAGTCTAAACTCATGCTGGACACCTCACCTAATTGACAATCAGGCTTATTTTTGAAAGGGATCGCAGGCGATCTTCCGACACAAATCGGGTGATCGCCGGTGATCTCTTGATCCCGGCCAAATCGGTATTATCGAAAGTTGATTTTCCAGGCCCCAATTGCTTTTTTGTTGCAGCGCTGGCCAACCTTCAACAGGGCGTGTTGGTAGGGTAGCGAAGGCGGGAAGGGGTGGGGCATCGTTACGAGATGGCCGGTTTCCTCTTATAATGAAAAAAAAAGGCCGGCTCGAACGAGCATTTCACTGGCCGGACTTGGTCCATTTATTTTTAGGAAAAGTGCCCCAACCAGAGGGAAGCAGGGATCACCTCCCCCAGTCGTTACCAACCCCCTCCCACACAAAAAATTAAAAAACTAAAACATTTTTTGCCTGCCTCTATTCCATCCTCAAATGTCATACCCAGCTCCCTGACAGCAGTATGCAGGTCCCTGGAGCAGTTTGTAGTGGGTGCAGTGCACTTCAGGCAGGTGGACCCAGGCCCATCCCCCCCTACCTGTTACACTTCTGCTGGTAAATGGGAGCCCTCCAACCCCCCCCAAAACCCACTGTACCCACATGTAGCTGCCCCCATTCACCCCTTAGGGCTATGGTAATGCTGTAGACTTGTGGCCAGTGGGTTTGGGGGGGATTTGTGGGGCTCAGCACACAAGGGAAGGGTGCTATGCACCTGGAAGCTAATTGTGTAATTTTGGTTGGTGTCCTGGCATGTGAGGGGGGCCAGTGCACTACAAATGCTGGCTCCTTCCATGCCCAAAGGCCTTACATTTTGCCGGGTTTGAGATGGCTGGGTCCAGTTTCCATTATGGATGGAAAACGGAGCCGGGCATCTCATCTAAACCCGGCGATCCACTGGCGATCCTACTCTAAACCCGGCGAGTGATTTGGCCAGCGCCAAGCATATTTTGAAAATATGCTTGGCTCCGCCCGCTTACAGCGCCAGCCCCGAAGATGGCCGGCCATCGATTTGGCCGGCGCAGTTCGATTATGCCCCTCAATGCCTCCACCTAGCAATTATCATCATGATATGCTCAGACGCCATTTTGCTTTAAACTTAAAAAAATTATCATAGTTTTTGGTCAGGAGAATCTGAATCTTAAAACATTTTTATCTGCAGAAATGTTAAGGTTCTTATAAGCTTGTGCATGAGTTTAAAGAAAAGAGGTGGAAGCGAGCAAGCGAAGAAAATGTTTTGAAGAAATTGCAAGAAATGGGCTCAACAGATTGCCAGTCACGAAACAGCAGGACACGATCAGTTTGCACTGAAGAAAACATCGCAACTGTTGAAGAACCAGGTAGCAAAGTGATGTTGTTTAAGTGAGGTGTGAGCCCTCTAGGTACAGAGAAAGTACCTGCATATACTGCCAGATTCTATATATTGAGCCTAGTGTTTCGTGCCTAAATCTATGCATATTCCATAACATTGCGTATAACAATGGGCTTAAAAACCAATCAGCGTTAACAGCACTTAACAAGCAATAATGAGCACTAATTGGCAATAATTAGAATTTACGCACATAACTCACTAAACTGTAATGAACTGCACCTAAATTCTAAAACACACAGTTCAAGAAGGGCAAGCGTTTCGTGGATGTTCTCAAATTTAGGCGCATTGTTATAGAATATGGCCCAGTCCACATAAATCTACATGCAGGGATTTATGTCATGTTTTCGTTGGTGTAAATGGAGGTACATAGTTTTAGGTGCTGGGATATCAACTATATACCATGCCTAAATTTCCAAGCAAATTTTCCAGGTGCCATATATAAAATCTCCACCATAATGTATACAGCACTGTGTATGTCTAGTAGCACTATAGAAATGATTAGTAGTAGTAGAGGGGGCTGGTGTGAGTGTCGGCTTATTGCAACTTTATTCAGAATGATATATCCCAAATTTTGGTCATTTTGACAGAGTTAAGCAGAAAACAAGCTTTTTATAGTTTTTTTTTGAAGCACAGTATACAATACTAGCAATTATAAGTATGGGGGAGAATCCTATGAATGACACCTAAAAGTTGTTGCCGAAAAAAGCGCATAGTGGTGTTCTATAAACCATGACTAAAGTTAGGCATGGTTTATAGAAAAGTACTTAAGCCCAGGGATCAAATCTACATGGCACATGTTTCGCAGTTGCTGTATCAAGGAAACTCTTTTAGAAGCCAGACCCAGCCATCTTTGATTGTAAAATGGACGGAAGATGGCTGGGTCTGGCTACTAAAGGGGTTTCCTTGATACACCAACTGCGAAACATGTGTCATGTCAGAATAAGATCCCCTAGCCAACTCCTTTTCTAAAATCAGATAAGTATATATTTTATGTAAAGCTCTTTGAACATAGATGTATTGTAAAGATAAAAACTTGACTGGTGAAGACTATAATGCGTAATGCTCATTGGTGAAGAAGAGACCATTGAGTTATTTTGCTGAGATCAGAAAAAAAAATTTAAATCTTGTTAAATAGATCCTTTGGAAGTGCACTTGATGTATATATATCATTAATTACTGAGGAAACAATCCTTATTTATTTTCATTTTGGAGAGGTAAATATTCAATGGAGGATTAAGGGGGAGAACCCCCTTAATCCCTCCTTTATATAGCTGCCCCAAACAAGCACGTTTTAAACAAATATGCATGCAAAGGAGCAGCACCTGTAAATCCAAGCATTCAAATAGCAGAAAAAACACATGTATTTCTGAAATGGGGACTTCACATTCCCCACCCAAACTTTGCTCCCCCCCCCAATAACGACACATAGTACAAATTTCTGCATGTAACTACAAGGTTTCTCTCAAATCAGGTTTTAAACATTTATGCAATATATACGTGCAAATGCCCAGAATTTCAAAATCTTGAATAGGACTTGTACCTTATAAAGTCTACCTTATAAATGGGTCCTTTTACTAAGGTGTGCTGAAAAATGGTCTGCGGTAGTGTAGGCATGTGTTTTGGTCATGCACAGATCCATTTTTCAGCGCGCTTGTAAAAAATGCCTTTTTAAAATTTTTGCCAAGAAAGCACATGTGGCAAAATCAAAATTGGTACGCATCCATTTTGGGTCCGAGATCTTACCACCAGCCATTGACCTAGCGGTAAAGTCTCACATGGTAACTGGGTGGTAATGACCTACGTGCGCCAAATGCCACTTGGCGCATGTCCCATATGCGCGTCTAAAAATAAACATTATTTTCCAGATGCGCATATCGGACGCACGCCAAAAATGAAACTACCATAACAGCCACACAGTAGCCAGGTGGTAACTCCATTTTGGCACATGGGTGCACGTAGATGCTTATGCGGCTTAGTAAAAGGGCCCCAAAATTAGCAGAAGTGATTGAACTGAAAATATGCACATACATTTGAAGGCATGGTGGCTTTCAAATAGATATGTTATCTGTGTATAGTCTCTGGCTTTGTTCAAGTAGGTGTAATGGTTCCATTACTATTTATTAACACTGACATAACTGTCAAGAGCTCCCTGTCAAGGCATTGGCCCTGCTTCCATTGCGAATGTGGGGTGTCTCATTCATTTTAATGTTAACCCTGTGGCAAATTTTATGCATCCCATTATGGAAAATCTAGATATTTTGACAGGCCAACAGTGAGCTCCCCCCTGATTACTGTGGGTGACTGTGCTGTAAAAGCAGTGAGGTCAAGCACTGGTTAAGGAGATGCATCAAAGTTTGAATGTGTCCCTAGCAGGCTGTTTGGAAATATTTCTAATTGGTTTACCTGTAATGAATAAGCAGAATTCTATCACTACTAGAGAATATGGAAGGGAGAGTGAAACAAGAAGCTTTGGGATTGCCATTAAAGCAGGAAACAAGGAACTGATTTTAACAAAATAAAAAGAGATTCTTAATTTGCTTATTTTGCACATTTGAGAAGCCAACAACAACAAAAAAATTCTAGAAATCATTTTGAATAACACAGTTATTCTAATAGGTTTGAAATGCATTCCATAGTAGCCTGGGTTACACATAAGTATATATGTTTGACAGATGAATGAAGCCATTCCTGACCATTGTGCAGGCACTATGTAAATGAAGACAGTGCTGTGATAGAAATGAACTACAGTTATTCAGCTTTACAAAGTAAAATAACATAAAATTATTCTCATCATTAAGTCTTGACTCCTAAAATAATTCTTGTGCGTATTACAGTGGAAACTGTTGCTACTTACATGTATGCATGGTTTGCAAAGGTGCTTGTTCTAGACATAGTCTGGGCAGACCTGAAAAGAGTACATACATTTCATGCAAATAAAATATAGAGACGTGATCCAACAAAAAAACACGAAAGTATGAAAAGGAGTTGGATAAAACACGCAGTCCAGCACAGTATAGTAAACGTCACTTTTCTTTGGAGAAATCCATCATGGCCATGTTTCAGCTTTCGGCTGCATCAAGGGCATAAGTAATTTTCCTGTAGCCTTATTCATCTTCCCCTCCCAGATTCTATAAAGGTTGCCAAAAGTTATGTGAACAAAACTGAGTGTGATTCTGAGTTGCATGTGCAACTCAATTGGTTAACAAGCAACTATTCAATAATTGGATACTAACAGTCACTTTTTGCCATTAATTGGCTGCACACTATTCCATAAACACAAGTCACCCAAATCTCATAGTGTGCAACCCTAAAGGGGCCATGGCTATTGGAGGGGCATGGGCAGATCAGGGGTATTCTGATAAGTTGTGCGTTGTGTTCTAGAATTCTGTGTATGTGCATCCATTTTGCCCACCAGAATTTAAACCACGTTTCAGGTGGTGTAAGTGTTCGTGACCAAAGATGGGTGCAGGAATCGGTGCTCTGTACTATTCTATAAAGAGCGTTCATCCTAGAGCGCAGTTGAACCAATTTATTGCAGAAGATGTTTTGCTTCTTTTTTTTTTTTTTGAAAATATCTTTATTGTGTCTTTGGTGCATAATAATGACAAGATAAAGTACAAATGCATGTCCCTACAAGGGGACTTCCGCTGGTACAACAACAAACAAAGTGAAAGCCACTACACAAGTATATCACAAAATAGACTTTTTTTTTTTTTTTGCTTCTTCTTCAAAGTTATGTTTAAAAAATCTTTATCAACTTAATTTCCTTATCAAGCAGTTTCACGTTGGTGTTCTCTACCTGCTGATCTGACAAAGATTCCCTCTTATTTGCTTGTTTGTAAGCAATTGGAGGCATATTTGTTTAAGAAATTATTCTATTAGGCTAGTCTTCTTGATGTTACTTCTCTTTTTATCTGTCTTTATCTGTTATTATTGTATAATTCAATCCCAATGTTATCCACTTTGAACCTATGGACCTTATTTTACCAACCTGAGCTAGTGAGTCCTGCGCAGTAATGTTGATGAAGCCCATTCAAAGTGAATGGACTTTGTCGGCATTAACACACCTGGAATCGCTAATGCGGTTTGGTAAAAGAGGCCCTATATTTGGGAGTTGGCATACGAGAAACATCATTACCAATACATGCATAGAGGGGCATTTTCGAACGGGGACGACCATCTCTAAGGGCGCCCAACTATAAGGATGGTGCAGCGAAGGGGCGGGGCAATGTGTATTATCAAAACAAGATGGACGTCCATCTTCTGTTTCGATAATATGGTCGGGGACGCTCAAATCTTGACATTTAGGTCGACCTTAGGTCGTGAAAAAAAATGGACCAAGTAAAGTCGGCCAAGTGCTCGTCAGGGACGCCCTTCTTTTTTCTATTATCGGCCAAGGACGACCATCTCCTAATCACGCCCCAGTCCCGCCTTCGCTACCCTGCTGACACGCCCCCGTAAACTTTGGTCATCCCCACGACGGAAAGCAGTCGAGGGTGTGAAAAAAATCAGCTTTCGATTATGCCTATTTGGACGACCTTGCGAGAAGGACACTAATCTCCCGATTTGTGTCGAAAGATGGGCGCCCTCTTTCGAAAATAAGCGTGATAGGTTGCTTACACATGCAAGCACTGGTATAAGCCCCAAGTGATGTCCCTCTACTTTTGATCATGCTCCCACTACTACTAAACATGTATTTTTTGCATGACCTTAGATGTATTTTACAAAAGGTTTTTTGGGCAGGGGCAAGCCAGTGAGGCACCCAAGCTTAATTGCCCCCAAATCTCTGCAAGGGTGAGAGCTTGCTTCTTCACTCCAGCACATTGCAATCCTGTCTTTTTGTAGGTAAAATTGGTACAGTTTGAATTTTTGGACTTGGTACTAGTATGGTACAGTAAGCTTCTGCATCTCTGTTACCAAGGTTTTGTGTTATTTCATACAGAGTCTGATAGTTGAGGAAGTTTTTGTTGCTGTCAATGAATTGACAGTAGAATCTGAACAGAATCTGTTCCCTGTTTTTAGATGACACCACAGCCTGGATACCCTAATCAAAATCTGGCAAATCAAAATCACCTAACAATAGCACTTCTCCTTTCATAGTAATTTTGTGAAGGTATTCATTTGAACTGCCTGTGAAGGAAGTGTGTATATCACACCAGTATAAATAAATGTTTAGTGTATTAAACTTGGTATACCACTTTTCATCAAAAATACTAAAGTAGTTTACTATTTTTTTTTTTAATCACAAACAGTATTCCATTCCCTCTTTCTAGAATAACTCACGGTGTCGCCTTCTCCTCATCTCATAAAGCCATACAGTTCTATTGCTTTTAACATTATTTTATTCCTCCTCTTTTTCTTCCTATCCTGAACAGGTCATAGCCCGGGATGTTTCTCTGACTACCACTTCTCCATGACTGCAACTAAATCAGTCAACCTCTTCCATGTATGCCTCTACTTCAAGAAGTATTTCCCATACTATCACTCTTAGTACACATAACTTTCCAGATGTTACCCTTTTACCCATTTCTATACAATTGTTTACATTATACTTACATGGGGCCTTTATACACTCATTCATGTTCATCCAAGTTAAAAGCCTCCCTCAGTAGGTTAACCAATTTATTCCAGAAGACATTTTGCTTCTTCTTCAATAGGTAACTTGGTCCCTGAATTTAGCAAATAAGCAAAGCAAAAGCAAAACACAGGAGCAGAACTCTTAAGTGTCAAGTCATTCAGCAATCTTGGATTCCTCTCCCATATAACACCATTATATAAAAGCTATCAATAGCACAAATAATTAAGTTTAAGGTGCTAAAATTGGTACATATTGCACACTATCAACATCAATCATTTTCTAGCACTCCCCTATACTCCAAATAGGGTTATAAGATTGCTATAACATCGTAGAATGCTCATGACTCACCATAGTAGATCTTTAGGAGAATGAACACGAAAAAGGATTTTTCTTTGATTAACACCTTATTTGTGGAACGATCTGCCTAAAGCAATTTGAGGTGAAGGTAATTATAAAAAATCAAAATAAAACTTTTATTTGAAACTTTATTTACACAGGCATTTGAAAATGAGTGTTTATGCTAAGGGATGGCTTTGGCGATGCTGCAAAACACGTGAGTAACATAATAAATGACGGAAGATAGACCTGAATGGTCGATTCAGTCTGCCGAATAGTCACATTCATTATCAATTCAAGATTAAATCAACAATGAATGTGGTGTTATATACTTGATCATGGTCTTTCTTTGTTTTTTTCTGGGACACAGATTGTAGAAGTCCACCCAGCTCTGTCCCTATGTTCCAACTACTGGAGTTGCTGTCAAAGCCCACTCCAGCCTATCCGAATCCATCTTGTCATTTGCAGGACACAGTCTGTAAAAGTCTGCCCAGCACTGTTCTCAAGTTCCAAATTACTGAAGTTTCCGTCAAAGCTCTCTCGAGCCCATCCTTAACCAGATTGCTATATGCGGGACTCAGACCGTACAAGCCAGCTCAGCACCGGCCTTAGTTTATACAGCCATTTAAGCACCACTTGACATGCAAAAGACATAGGCAACCCTTTAAATTTTGCTTTTTATGTCATTCATTTTATAATTAGAAGTCCTCTATGTTCATACCACACCCTTTTTGAATTCCGCCACAGTTTTTTTTTTCACCACCTCTTTGTGATATTAGGCCTGGATTATGTGATGAATGTTTTTTCTGCCCATTAATTTACTTTCCTGTCAAAGAAACGGTGTTCTTTTTCTTCTGTTTTCTCTTTTTGATGTATATTGTAAACCACTTTGCACTGAATAAGATAAGAGGTAGGTTAGCAAACTCCTCATCCCCTGTTCTCCAGGTTGTCCCCTCCATTCAGCTTTTGAGAATCTGTTGTCTCTTCCTTCCCTTACCTCCCTACGCCTTACCACTTCCCAAGAGCCTGCCTTCAGCTACGTTGGTCCAAAGCTATGGAACTCCCTTTCCTCCTCCCTTAGATCCGGTCCTTCCCTCCATTTATTTATTTATTCATGACTTGATATACCGCCTTAACTGATGAACAGAGCAAAGTGGTTAACAAATACAAAACGAAATTAAAAGAGTAGAAAAAGAACTATAATATAAAATAGGAAAGAAATACAATCAAGCAGAAGATAGCAGTTTAAATACTCATCACATTCTCTCTCAGGCAATACAATGCCCTCCGTGTTCAATTATACATCATCATTAACAAAAGCCTGCTGGAACAGTCTTGTCTTCAACCCAGCTTAAAATCTAGTGATGCTAGTTTCACCCTGCAAGACTAGAGGCATGGAATTCCACAAATGTGGAACCGCAAAGAAAAAAAGCACCATGACAAGTTGATTCTAATTTGGCAAATCAAGGCCCTGGTAACATCATCGGTGATCGTAATGCTCATGGTGTTGAATATGGAATAGTTAGTGATGACAGATAAGAAGGAGTACCTTGACAGAATGCCCTAAATGTCAAAAGTAAAGCTTTAAACTGAATGCGAGAGAAAACCGGCAACCAATGGTGATCCTTTAAAACTGGGGTAACATGATCATATTTCTTTAGGTGTCAAAGTAAGGGGCCCTTTACTAAGCCGCGTAGGCACCTATGCACGCCCAGTGTGCACCAATTTGGAACTACCACCTGGCTACCACGTGTCCTGGGCAGTAATTTCATTTTTTACGTGCATCCACTATGCATGCCGAAAATTCCCGGAGCGTGGTGCTAACCAGGCAGTAATCGGCAGTATACGTGCACTGATGATTACCGCCCAGTTAACATGTGAGAATTTATCGCTAAGTCAATGAGTGGCGGTAAGGTCTCAGGCCCAAAACGAATGTGCGCCAATTTTTATTTTGCCGCATGTCCATTTTCACCCCCCCCCCAAAAAGGGCCTTTTTTGCAGGTGCGCTGAAAAATAGACCTTCGCACATCCAATACAAATGTCTAGATCAGCGCAGGCCATTTTTCAGCGAACCTTAGTAAAAGGAACCCTCACCGAATAGCTGTGTTCTGTAAAGTTTGCAGGCTTTTAAGCAGAGTTTTAAAAATACCTAAATAAATGTTACAATAATCCAAACGTGTCATGAAAAGAGAGAGCAACAGTAACTGAAATTTATCATGGGTGAAAAGTGAAGAAACTGATCTCAGTTGGTGTAAAAGAAAAAAAATTGAGATTTACATAACGCTGAAACTTGCAGTTCAAAGGAAAGACTAGAATCCAGAAGCACACCTAAATAGTAGAAACTAGATACAGGGGAAATCAGAGTATCACACAGCATAAGAGGAATATCAGGAGGGGATAGGTGATCTGTCAGCCAACGGGCCACTGTTTTATCACAATTTAGGACAAGTAGATGATCAGCAAGCCATGTAGAAATTACATCAAGACAAATTTGGAGACAACAAATCAGGGCCAGAAGAATTAACCATATAAAGCAGTAAAATATTGTCAGCATAGATATGGAATGAAATACAAGGTTCCTGAATTAGAGCAGCAAGTGGATTTAAGAATATATTTAAAAGTGGAGAGAGAATACAGCCTTGTGGTACTCCGCAAGTTAGAGGTTTAGAGTCCGAAGTCAAATGATTGAACACAACAGAAAAAGACCAGTCCGTGAGAAAAGAGTACCAGCAACACCCTGCGATTTCAATTGCGAAAGTAGTAGAGTGATCCACCAAGTCAAAAGCTGTAGACAGATCCAGTGAGACAGCAAGGATAACATAATGGTTATCTAAGGTAGATCATACTTCACTAATGACAGAAGCCAAAATAGTATCTGTGTTGCACGCTATCCTAAAACCTGATTGACGAGGGTACAGAACTAATTTCTTTTCAACAAATTGACCAGACTGTAAAAAGACAATTTTCTCAACAACTTTTGATAGAAAACACAGATTTAAAGCCCTCCTGAAAACTTACCTTTTCTCTGAGGCCTTCAACTTCAACACCAGCTTTAAAGCACTTGATATACAGCCTTTTAAATTTTTACAATCAAAGCAATTCACGTCTCATTCTTGCACATTAGCACCTAACAAAGCTTAGTAAAAGGACCCCTTAATGCTCTCTTTACAGAAACCCTGAGCAATGAAGTTTGTTTTGGAGGAAAAGTAAATAGCTAAGGGATCCTTTTACCAAGCTGCAGTAAAAAGGGCCCTGCGGTGGCGGCAGGGGCTGTTCTTCCCACTTGCTGGGCGCCCTTTTTACTGCAGTGGGTAAAAAGCCCCCCTCCCAAAAAAAATGACCATGCAATAAAATTACTCTTACTGCATGGCCATGTGGAGGGGAGCACTTACCGCCACCCATTGATTACCACAGAGTTCGCGCTGTAGTAAAAATTTCAAAATGATTTGCCAGTGTGCTGGAAATGGTGTGCTCTTGAGCCAGAGCTACTGCTGGCAGCCGCATTGTCCAGGAGTAGTTCCGGGTTGCCGCATGGCAACCCTTTCATAAAAGGGTCCCTAAATGCCTGAGCCATTATCAAGTCTGCCAACACCATCAAAAATAAAGAATCAACATTGCGGAGATTGGGTGGCAGAGCCGGTGGTGGGAGGCGGGGCTAACACTGGGCAGACTTCTATGGTCTGTGCCTGAAAATGGCAAATACAAATCAAGGTCAGGTATACACAGAAAGTAGCATGTATGAGTTTATCTTGTTGGGCAGACTGGATGTACCGTACAGGTCTTTCTCTGCCGTCATCTACTATGTCACGATGTTACTATGTATGATAAAGTTTAAGTGGCATGCTGAAAAGCTTTTCCCTCTAATCCTGGTAATATGATTTAGACTCAAATAGGGTGTTTGCTTTTACTTTAAACATTTACTTTGCCTGGCCCACAGATACCTCGTTCTGCTTTTGCCTTTTTTTTTCTTGGGGTCAGATGGAAGAGAAGGCTATATTTAGAAATGTCTTAGTTTATGCAGCTACACCGTATATCTTGGGTTTGCTCCATATTTGTTGGTGCTTAAAATGTATGAAATCAGGCTGTTAAAATGCAAAGACTCTGGTGAACCATATGGAAGAGAATTATCAAGAGTTCTCTAGCAAGACAATCCAGAGTTTGTTGTAACACTGAAACCTAGTATTAACTCCGTGAGCTCAACAATGTAATAAATCTGATGTCTAAGAAACAATATGGCCAAGGTCACATTTCAAATGTTAAAAGAAATGCTTCTTTAATAGTTTCCCAAATCTAATGGGCGCAACAACAACAAATTCTGTTTACTTTTGGTCAGCCTATCCGTTGTATTGATACTGTGCAATAGATTCTTTCATGTATGTCTCTAGGTGTTTGCCATAATAGTCCATTGGATATCTACAGAATGCTGACCCCCAGGGAGTTACATCTTCAAATTGTACACCTGTACAGTCAAGGGCTGGGAACATTTAATGGTACCATCAGATCAATGAGGCAGGAAAAAGACTTCCCTACACTGCCATTTAGCCCTGCCCCCATTTTGAGCACCTAACTTCCAACTGAGCACCAAAGTTTGTGCCTAATTTGTGATGCACTATATAGAATTAGGGGTATGGGGGGGCATTTAGATGCCAGAAGGCTGTGAAGTAGGACCCCATTTTGTAACAGAAACTAACCCCAGATTTTATATATGGAACCCAATATTGCACGCCCACATTTGGTAAAAGCAGTTAGCTTAGCAGGGTCAGGGCCACCGAGAGGGGGGCAGGGGGGCAAAATTCCCCGGACCTGGGCCTCTAAGGGGGGTCCAGTGCCGAGGTCTCTCTCTCTCTCTCTCTCTCCTGTTTCCAGGCCACCGACACCGCAGTCCCCAGTCTCTACCTGCCTACCCTCAGCTCCCTCGACAGCCCCCTTCTATCTGCCATCGGGCCCCCTGCATTTGAAAAAAGAAAATCTCTAAATCGGCAGCACCTCGCATCTGTGTGAAAGTGGCAGATCGACTCGGGCCTTCCCTCACTGTGTCCCACCCTCCTCCGATGTAACTTCCTATTTCCGTGAGGGCAGGGCACAATGAGGGAAGGCCCGAGTCGATCATCTGCCGCTTTCACACAAACGTGAAGCACTGCTCACTGGCTCTGCGCTGCCGATTTAGAGATTTTTTTTTTATTTAATGCAGGGGGCCCGGTGGCAGACAGAAGAGGGCTGTTGAGGTTGCTGAGGATAGGCAGGTGGAGACTGGGTGCTGTGGTGCCGGCAGCCTGGGAGCAGAAGAGGGAGGTGTCAGCAGTAGCAATTGAGGGGGGGGGCTCTGCCCCGGGCCCGGTTCAGTCTCTCGGAAGCCCTGAGCAGGGTTTAAAAAAGGTTTGGATACTTTCCTAAAAGAAAAGTCCATAAGCCATAATTAAGATGGACTTGGGAAAATCCACTGCATATTCTAGGATAAGCAGCTCAAAATCTGTTTTACTGTGTGTTCTGGATCTTGCCAGGCACTTGTGACAAAGGAGTGGAAGTTTTAGCGTCTAAACCCTGTGGCAAAATTTGTATAAGTAAATGTCTATCTATATTGTCCACAAAAGTTTTATCTTTAGAAGCAGGCACAGTTTTCTTCACCTTGTGTTTCCTCCACATAATTATACAATGGATGATAAGTACTCACGATAATGAAGAAAAATGCATGGACAGAGTCCCTGGCTCCTCCGGGCTCCGAAGGGGCTCCAAAGAGGTGTGCAGTGCACCTTAGGTCATGCCCCTTTGGACCACACCTCTGTGACCGCATACCACAGGCGCTGCTGTGCTTTAGCTGTTCCAGTATGGACCCCTGCTGATGTCTCTGCGGTGTTTGTTCCACGAAGCTCGGACTCCAACTAACACACTCCGTAAGTCAAAGTGATTTGAAAATACAGCTCCACTTATTTCAGATACATAAACATCTAACATCCACCAATAGGTAACGTTTTTTTTTTAGCGTTTATTTTGAGGAGACACCATTTTCAGTTGTTTTTACATGTTCCCAGCCCACCTTACAAAATCATGATCCAAAAGCACAGCTTTGGCCATAAACATTTATTTGTCCACAAACACATCTTTTCTAAAATCTGCCTCCACATGTATGCATGTTATAATACACTGCATGCACTTCATACTTAGTGCAGAGAGTGCAATTTCTAGATTGCAAATTTATGAGCATAAATTGCTATTTTACTTTCCTAAATGGCTTTGAAATTTGATATCTCAATATCATTGTCAAAATCAATCAGGCTGATGTTAAAAAGCACTTGTGGTAGGCAGCAATGTCAGCCACATAAGTGCTTTAAAAAAAATCCTGAAGCTGAATGGATAATTTTGGACCCATAAATTGATATATTGTCAAAGTTACCATCTAAAAAGTGAGCATGTTTTGGAGTGTTCTAGGAAGAGAGAGAGAGAGGGAGAGATGTACTGTATGTGTGTGTATATATATATATACATACATACACACATTTATATATCCTATATAATAAAACACACCTCCAACGTTCTGAAGCCGAAAAAGTGAAGCCTTCAAGCCTTGAAGCATTCCTGCAACGTTCCGGAACTACGTGTCGTCAATTGAGGAGATGGAGCCTTACAGAGCGCACGGATGCTTCAAGGCTTGAAGGCTTCACTTTCTCGGCTTCAGAACATTGGAGGTGCATTTTATTATATAGGATGTGCACGGTGCTTTTCTGTAGCACATGGGTGGAATTTAATATATGCTGATTAAAGTGGAGGAGTGGCTGAAGGGGGGGCAGGGGACACAGGAGAATCGCTGGGTGGCTGGAGGGGGGCAGGGGAGATAGGAGAATCGCTGGGTGGCTGAAGGGAGGCAGGGAACAGAGGAGACTCGCTGGGTGGCTGGAGGGGGGCAGGGGTCAGAAGAGCATCAGTGGGTGGCTGGAGGGGGGCAGGGAAAAAGTAGAATCGCTGGGTGGCTGGAGGGGGAGCAGGGGAGAGAGGAGAATCACTGGGTGGCTGGAGGGGGGACAGAGAAGACACACTCGCACCCAGCAGTCTCACTCTCTCTCCGTCACACACACACACACTTGCACATTCACTCACTCTCTCTCACACACACACAGTCAATCTCACACATACTCTCTCAAACATACACACTCCAAGGAAAACCTTGCTAGCGCCCCGTTTCATTTGTGTCAGAAACGGGCCTGTTTTACTAGTATATATTTTTTTTTTTTCTATCGAGAGAGAGAGAGAGAAATCAAACATTCTGGAATGGAACACTGTCACTGCAAGGATCTAGCAGCTGCTGTTCAGATAAGTACTCTATCTGCTAGTATTCAGAGGCACTATCTGGATAGTACTGTTGAATATTTTTATAGACTAACTCTTGCTATAGAGTATTAACAGTTATTCTATAGTTCCATAGTAGAACATGGGCATTCCACTTAACTATATGGATAGTTGGGTAAAATTCAGCAACCATGCAGATAAAGGGCCTTTTACTACTTTTTGTGTTAGGGGGGCATGCCATGGGTGAACAATGGGCATGGAAAGTGTTTAATGATTAGATTGCTGCAAATAACATATGATAATTGCCACATTTCCAGGCAGAAAATGGCAGCTCTGAATGCTACTGGCAGTGTGGCTGTATTACCAGTTGAGTCAAGATTAGTAAGCTCGACTCAGGAAAGAGACCTTGGGGTGTTGGTGTTCGAAGATCTGAAGGTGAAGAAACAATGTGACAAGGCGACGGCCATGGCCAGACGGATGCTAGGCTGCCTAGAGAGGGGTATAACCAGCAAAAGAAAGGAAGTGTTGATCCCCCTCTACAAGTCATTGGTGAGGCCCCACTTGGAGTATTGTGTTCAGTTTTGGAGGCCGTATCTTGCTAAAGATGTAAAAAGACTGGAAGTGGTGCAAAGAAAAGCTACAAAAATGGTATGGGATTTGCATTGCAAACCGTACAAGGAAAGACTTGCCAACCTGAACATGTATACCTTGGAGGAAAGGAGAATCAGGGATGACATGACACAGACGTTCAAATATTTGAAAGGTATTAATCCACAAACAAACCTTTTCCGGAGACGGGAAGGTGGTAGAACTAGAGGACATGAATTGAGGTTGAAGGAGGGCAGACTTAGGAGTAATGTCAGGAGGTATTTTTTCACGGAAAGGGTGGTAGATATGTAGAATGCCTTCTGCGGGAGGTGGTGGAGATGAAAACGGTAGTGGAAATCAAACACATGTGGGATAAACACAAACGAATCCTGTTTAGAAGGAATGGATCTATGGAATCTTAGTGGAGATTGGGTGGCGACGCCAGTAATTGGAGAGTAAAACCAATGCTGGGTGGACTTCTACGGTCTGTGCCCTGATCGTGGCTGAATAGCTATGGATGGGCTGGAGTGTAAATTTTAAGGGGCTTTGACGTTAGCGTCAAAACTTTTAGTACAGGAACAGTTCTGGGCAGACCTTTACAGTATGTGCCCTAAGAAAGACAGGGACAAATCAAACTCGGGTATACATATAAAGTATCGCATACCATGTAAAATGAGTTTATCTTGTTGGGCAGACTAGATGGACCGTTCAGGTCTTTATCTGCCGTCATTTACTATGTTACTATTGGGCTCATTTTTGAAAGAGAAGTGCGCCCATCATAGGCGGTCGGTGGCCCAACTGTTTGGGGAGGCTAAAGGGGGCGGGGTCATGGGCGGTGCCAGGGGTGGGGCTTACATCCATAATTATCTGACAACACAGAAAAAAATAAATAAAAGTAAAATAGTAACAAGTAATACCTTTCATTAAATTTAGGTATTAGATATGTATCATATGTCAAAGAAAAAAAGTGGTTGCTCAAACTGTCTGAGAGCTTGATGGCTGAACAGTATAGTTAGACGGAAAGTGCATTTCTATAGAATAGGCAGTCAGAACTTTTGATGACACAAAAGCACCAGTGCTAAGGTTCAATTTCCAGAGTGCAGAGATACCAAGGGTGTCCCATCCCAAATGTGAAAAGTGCCATCCCAATTAGTGAGATTCAAGGTTAGCAAGTGAAAGTTGAGCTACTACTGAGAATGCTATGAGCTAAATTAAGACCAAATTCTAACATTAGGCATATTGAAAAGTAATGCAGAACCTTAAAAAAGTCACTCAGGACCTATAAAGCAAATTGACTGTAACATAAGAATAGCCACACTGACCAACAGATTTAAATTTCAGAAACTGACACATTCCACTCACTAAATTAAAAAATGAATAAATATTTGAAACAAAAATGTACAATAAGGTGATGCCTTTTTAACTAATTTAATACATTTTTGACTAGCTTTTTGGAGTTTACTAACCTGAGGAAGGAGGTTTAGACCTCTGAAAGTAAGTCAAAAATGTATTTAGTTCAATAAAAAGTTGTCATCTTATTTTACATTTTTTTTATTTATTAACCTGTAAAGTGGACTAACATGGCTACTTCATTCTACATTAAAAATAATTTTACCTTTGCTATCTGGCATCTAATTTTTCAAATTGTGCAGGTCGCAGTCTCTGGTTACTGCTGTCTTTTAACTCTTTCCATATCTCTTGCCCATTTATCATTTTTCTCTCTTCGCATGTCTTCTTCCCATCTTCTACTACATCCATCTCCGACACTGATATATTTTTTCTGCTTTCTTCCATTTTTCTGCCTCTCTGACCACTTAGACTTATCCATGCTTCCTTCATTTTCCCTGTTTTCCATCTTTTTCCCTCACCCAGGGTGTGTGTGTCTGAACTCCCCCTCAGCCATATCGGATCTGTTTCTCTCTCTCCCACCCCAACATCCAGGATCTTGTGTGTGTGTCTCTCTCCCTGCCTGCCATAATCTCCTCTCTGTTTCTCTCCCTCCATCTAACTTTCTTCCCCCTCCCTGCCATGCAGCATCTCTTCTCTCTCTTTCCCTGCCCCAGGCACCCAGGATCTCCTCTGTCTCTCCCACCTCACCCTACCTCACATACCATACAGATCTCTTCTCTGTCTCTCTCTCCCCATACAATGCACCACTGCCTGTTTTTCTTTTCACTATTCAGCTTTGCCCATTTGCCTCTTCTCCCCCAAAACATCTAGCCTTGCTTCTCTGGCTGCTCCCCAGTGCATTTTTTCTTGCGACAAAGGTGCCGGTACTCAAATGCCGGGCCACCCTTCAGGGGTGGGGTGATCACTGAGGGACCCACCCCACAATATTCAGGCCCCCTGCAAATGGTCACAGAATCTATGACAAGGCAGAATTGATGTGTAGAGCCTGAGCTCTTTCATTAAAACATGGGGTCCATGGGTCAATTTTAGCAGACAATGGAAAAGGTGCCGGTACTCAGTACCCCCAAGTACCCCCTCAAAAAAAGCCCTGCTGCTCCCCCTCCCATATCCAACATTGTGCCTCTGCATCTTCCCTCCCTCCCTCATCATCCTCTCTGTTTCCTCCCATTTCCTGCCTACTTATCATTTCTATAGCGCTACTAGACGTACGCAGCGCTGTACACTTGAACATGAAGAGACAGTCGCTGCTCGACAGAGCTTACAATCTAAGAACCATGGCCATCCTTCCTTAGTATACTTTGGCTATCAAAACTACAAGGTTAACTGATGGGTAGAAAAAACAAGAGAAACTTTGTTCATACATCTACTCTCTGACCTGCTGAAAGCCAATCAGACTGGTCTCTGCAAGCAGATCAAAGATGGCAAGGAGACTACCCTTCTTTGGATAAAACAGGAGAATGTACTCAATATTTGGGGGGGGGGAGGAGGCTGCTCAACACCCTCACTGAGCTGGTACCTATAAGCGAGGTTGGCCCACGACAGGGCAAAGGAGAGATTTCAATAGCCAGATCATTTTCTCAGGGGGGGGGGGGGGGGATGTGACTCAAAGCCCTCTACCAACATAAACTTTTGAGTCCAGGCAGGTCCCCTCCTTCACAGAACCCAAATTAAACCCGACAAAAACTCGAAGTCTTCCCCGCTCCCGCGCACCGGAGGGAGGAAGCGCAATAAGGGGTCAAGCTACACACTTCTCTCTTTCTCCCCCTCACCAGCTTCCAAAGGAAACATTTCATCTCAGGTCTGTCACCGCCTCTAGGAAGGGCAACCGGTCACACACGTCACCCCATTCCCTCCAATCTCAAGTCCACCGCTACGGCAGAATGAAGTAAAACGCTGCAGCTTTGACCACAAAGGGGGACGGGGTGGAACTCTAACTTTGTCCCAGCTCGACGGCGTGCTGCCCTGGGATAGGGATTACACAGCAATAAACTAACGACAGACTCACAAGCCAAGCCATGGTCCTGACTCCTACCCCTACCCAGCGGTGGATAAAGACCCTAGACCCGGCGGTAACTCTTCCGGAAGAGCTGTCAGCGCTGCCTGCCATGCGGAGCTCTATGGCTCTGTGCACAGAGTGTTTGTTTGCCGATGGATGCCTGGCCACTGAATCGGAGAGGCAGCGGGTTTGGTGGCAGCGCCGGCAGGGCAGCACGGAAGGGAAGTTCCAGCTTGTTTTCGGCAGGAATCGGTAATCCGCTAGCGACGTGCGCTCCAAAAGAGGTTGCACTTGGGCTGGGAAGGCTTAGCCTCCCCAAGCCTCTTATACGGGGCACCTATGGCGCCCATCTTTCGACACAAATCGGGAGATGGGCGTCCTTCTCCAAGGGTTGCCCAAATCGACATAACCGAAAGCCAGTTTTGGGCTCCCTCAAATGCTTTCCATCATGGGGATGACCAAAGTTCCTGGGGGCGTGTTGGAAGCATAGCGAAGGCGGGACTAGGGCGTGCTTAACACATGGGCATCCTCGGCCGATAATGGAAAAAAGAATGGCATCCCTGATGAGCACTTGGCCATTTATTCTTGCGACCAAGCCTCAAAAAGGTGCCCGAACTGACCAGATGACCACGAGGGAATCAGGGGTGACCTCCCCTTACTCCCCCAGTGGTCACTAACCCCCTCCCCCCCTAAAAAAACTTTTAAAATATTTTTTCCAGCCTCTATGCCAGCCTCAAATGTCATGCCCAGCTCCCTGACAGCAGTATGCAGGTCCCTGGAACAGTTTTAGTGGGTACAGTACACTTCAGGCAGGCGGACCCAGGCCCATACCCCACCTGTTACACTTGTGGTGGTAAATATGAGCCCTTCAAAACACACCAGAAACCCACTGTACCCACATGTGGGTGCCTCCCTTTACCCCTTAGGGCTATGGTAGTGTTGTACAGTTGTGGGTAGTGGGTTTTGGGCGGCTCAGCACACAAGGTAAGGGAGCTATGCACCTGGAAGCAATTTATTAAGTCCACTGCATTGCCCCCTAGGGTGCCTGGTTGGTGTCCTGGCATGTGAGGGGGACCAATGCACTATGAATGCTGGCTCCTCCCATGACCAAAGGGCTTGCATTTGTTCGTTTCTGAGATGGGTGTTCTCGGTTTCCATTATCACCGAAAACCGGGGACAACCATCTCTAGGGACGAGCATCTCTAAGGTCGACCTAAATGTTGAGATTTGGGCATCCCCGACCGTATTATTGAAACGAAAGATGGCCACCCATCTTGTTTTGATAATACGGGTTTCCCTTCGCCGGGACATCCTGCGAGGACGTTCGATTATGCCCCTCCACGTTACCACTACCAATGAAGCCAACAAATTAGAATCATACTTGGAATCTCCAGTACCAGAATCTTTGTAATTAGCCTCTAGATCATGGATGATCTTTTATGACTATTTTAGTTTGATGTATTGTAAACCACCCTGATGGCGATATATCAAATAATTAATAAACCTTGAATCCTGAAAGATGGCTCCCAGGGGCGGACTGAGAGTGGTCTGGGCCCCCGGGCACTGAGAGTGATCTGGGCCCCCTTCCTGGCCACTGCCCGACACCCCCTACCACCGCAGCTAATGCCCCCCTACCGCCACCCCCTACCGCTACAGCCGACGGCCCCACCATCCCAGTTCTTTCCTACCTGCTGCGCTGCTGATACTCCCCCACCCGCAGATGCAAATTTCAAAAACGGACATATTTAAATCACTTTACTATAGGTTAACAAAACACATAAAACAAAAAAATGGAAAATATGATGATACCAATTTATTGGATCAAATATTTTCCAGCTAGCTTTCAGAAGCCAAAACCTCTTTCCTCAAGTCAGGACAGTATACTGCTATTAAGGTATTCTGTTCTGACATGAGAAAGGAGGGTTGGGTCTCCAAACATTAGCAAAAATGTATTAAAATTAGTCCAATAAAGATATCATCTTATTTCCATTTTCGTTATTAACACAGCTACCACACTACTTTATATTAAACTAAAAATAAAATTCATTTTTCCTACCTTTCTTGTCTAGCTGTTTTACTTTTTTCTAATTGTGTTGGTCCCAGTCTCTGGTTTCTTGTTTCCTCGATCTCTTCTTAACTCTCGCCAGCGTCTATCCCTCTCTTCCCCCCATCCTTTCCATCCAGCATCTGCTCCCTCTCTCTTTCCCCTTTCCGTCCAGCATCTGCCCCCTCTCCTCCCCGCTTTACATCCAGCATCTGCCCCCTCTCTCCCCCGTTTCCATCCAGCATCTGCCTCCTCTCTTCCCCCTTTCCATCCAGCATCTGCCCCCTCTCACCCCCTTTCCATCCACAATCTGACCCTTCTCTCTCCTCACTTCCATCCAGAGTCTCTCCTCTTTTTCTCCCTCCTCCATCCAGCATCTGGCCCCTCTCTCTCTTCACTTCTATCCACTCAGGCCCCTCTCTCCCCAGTTCCATCCAACATCTGCATCCTCTCTCCCCCTTCCATCTAGCTTCTATCCCCTCTCTCCCCTTCATCCAGTGTCTGTCCCTCCTCTCCCCCTTTCCAACTGACATATGTCGCTTCTCTCTCCCTCATCCAGTGTCTGTCCCTCCTGTCCCTCTTTCCATCTAACATCTGTCCCCTCTCTCCTTCTCATACAGCATCTGCCCTTCCTTCCCCCTCCATCCAGCATCTGTCCTGCCTTTCCTCTCCATCCAGCATCTGCCCCATCTTTTCTCCCTTCCATCTGGCATCTGTTCTCCCTCCCCACTCCATTCTCCATCCATCGTCTGTCCTTCCCCATCACCCAGTCACCCTGTACCTGGGGTCCTCTTTATTCCTGCTCAATTTATATGTACCCACTATCACCCTACCTAACCCCCATATCTCCACTCTTCCACCCTACCCTCACTTACAATCACACCCCCCCCCTCCATCCAGTGTTACAGTCTTTTTTTCAGCCCCACCTAACACCCAAACCTTCTCTCCCCCCTCCCACCGGACACCCCCATTGCCATTGGCACACCAGGACCAGGCTATTCCCACTTCCACCCAATACCCCCCCAATACCCCCCCTGCCGCGGCCACCACTGCTCCCGCCCTGCTGCTGGCCCTGTGGCCAGTGTTTAAAAAATGTGCTGATGGCTATGTTTGAATATTCACCTGAACATTTCTTCTGCCCTACCCTTTCCTTTTCAACATTAGTGAATCATAAATGGGAAGCTATGTATAACTGTTGTCCAAATTGTTCTGAATAGGGGAATGGATTTGTTCACTAATATATTATATAAATAGTTCTTTTATTGATAAGCTGCCATTTGCTGTTTGCATTACAGAATATGAGAAAATGAAGGTCCCTGTGGTATTCTGCTCAGTGAGATAGCAGAAAATCCTCGAGTTTATTTAATGCATTGAAAACACCTCTAAATAATTAACTAAGAACTTCCTGTCTTCAATTACTTGATGTTTTTTTTAACATCTTGAAGGGATTATAAGCAATTTATAGATTTCTCGTGATGAGCGCACTCAACACTATTCCCATACAGCATCTGTGGGATCATGTTTCACTTTCTAAGGCTTTCGTGTAATTAAAAATAAGCAGCTAAGACAATAGTGCAGAACCAAGGTGGTGTTCACTGCTCCTCTTGTTATTTGTAAAGTTCTAGATTCAATCTTTCAGGGAAGAATTATGTGATAAATTAATTAGCAAAACACCAGGGGATCCACAAAGACTTAATAGATCCCCACTCACTTCCCTTTCCAAAAAGGTAAGGTTATGCAATTTGAAATATAACCATATTAACAATTTGTGACCATCTTTGAAATTAGTGTACCTCTGCAGACGTTATAGGGAGTATGTTTACTAAGATGCGTTAGCATTTTTAACGCACCTGTAAATTTAAGCTCCTTGGGGTGACCTTGGATAAGCATTTGCATCTGGACGACGAGGTACGAGCTGTCACTAAGAGAATGTTCACTGCAATGTGGAGGCTTCGGCAGGTCAGATATTGCCTAACTAGAGAATTGTTTCGCACCTTTGTTCATTGGTTGGTGCTATCTCACCTGGATTACTGCAGCGGGATTTAAGCAGGTTGCCTTGGATATCTTTTGCAAAAATTCCAGACTGCACAAAACACAGTGGCGAGACTAATCCTGGGAAAATCACGTTTTGAGCATGCTCAACCTCTGTGTTTCCTTCTCCACTGGTTGCCTGTGAGGGAACGTATCTCTTTCAAAATTTGCTCCCTAACTCATAAAATCATATACGGGCAGGCTCCAGAATATATGCTTCGCCTTATTGACCTACCTCCCAGAAACGCAGTTGCCACCTCGAGGTCGTATCTCAACCTGCACTTCCCAAATTGCAGAGGCGTCAAATACAAGAAGATCTTCACTTCGTCCTTCCAATACTCCTGTACCAAGAATTGGAATGTTTTGCCGAAATGCTTAAAACTGCAAAATGATCACCATCTGTTCAAGAGGCTGCTGAAAACCCACCTATTTGGACTGGTCTACTCCCCCCACAGTCTTACCAATCAATAGTCCCACTTACCCCTGCATCTGTTATGCCTCTTCCCCTTCCTTGCCTAATTCTTGTCTCTTACCATTTTCTCTTTTTGTATTGTCAATTTTACTTCTCCTATGTTAGCCACATTGTGCCTGCGTGTGTGGGAAAATGTGGGCTAGAAATGTACTATAAATAAATAAATACATTTCTATCAGGGTGATCTAATGACAATTTGCACTGCAACCATTTTTTTCTTGTTACATTTGTACCCCATGCTTTACCACTCATGGCAGGCTCAATGCAGCTTACATGGGGCAATGGAGGGTTAAGTGACTTGCCCAGAATCACAAGGAGCTGCCTGTGCCTGAAGGGGGTATTGAACTCAGTTCCTCAGGACCAAAGTCCACCACCCTAACCACAAGGCCACTCCTCCACTCTGATATGAGGAAGGAACAAGATGTTCTAATGGTGTGAGAAGATCTGATGATCCTCCACAAAAATATTCTTATATAAAAAATGTCTTATTGTTGTAGATTTTGTAGTTGAGTTTCCTGCTGCAATGTTTGGGACACTTTTATGTACTTTAGTTTTTTATATACATTTCTATGGGCACATTAGCGTTTAATACATGTAAACCATTTATGCATATTAAAAACGCTAACACGCCCATAGCACTGCTTAGGAAACATAGGCATAGGTTAGGTATGTGCAGACAAAAAATAATTCATTTTGGTACCCTTTTATTAAACTGCATCAGGTACTAATGCACACATACTACAGGGAAAAAGCCTTACCACAAAATGTGCTAAAGCATTTTGCAGTAATTTGCCTGTCAACACATGCTAATTATGCAATTTATTATTTTTCAATTGTTTCCAGAAGGGAGTGTGTTATGGGCAAGGAATGGGCGTGGAAGCGTTATCCAGCTACAGCATACACCAACTGAATAATGCAGATTTAACACAGGAGAACTTAGCACCTCTTAAATAGGACTATTGTGATAATATTGCAGGTCTCAGGTGCTAAAGAAAAAATTAGCATGGAACCTGCAAAAAGAAAAAGGCCATATTTTAGAAACGCACTAGAAATTGGCTTTACATGAAGGATTGTCCTGCATTAAAATGTGCAAAGCTCATTTCTTAGTGAATCTTAGTAAAAGGTCCCTTTGTTTAGTTTTCTATGTCCTTTGCAACATTTTTGTTTCATTTCTTTTTGTTTTGTTTTTTTTTATATTTGTTTTCTAAGTTGTTTGTTTTGTACATTTTTATTTTATGCTATTTTTGATAATTAAGAGGTGACTATGGGGTGCTGCTTCCCTCCAATTCAAAACCGAAAAAGGACTGTGGAACAACTGTAACTTATCAATCCAATCAAATTCCACTACCAATAAAGCAGAGTGTTACAGCTGCAATCTCCCATCAAAACAGTTCATGAATATAAGTTCTCTAATCTGGAAGGAAAAAGTCTCAGAACCCAGTCTGAATTTTACTGCGACTTGCAGACCAACAATGGGTGAACCTTCCAGTTAGTTCAATTAAGTCCCACTGTGTTCAACAACATTTTCAGACAATTGTTACAATAAAGACAATCTTGGGCTCATTTTCGAAAGAGAAGGACGTCCATCTTTTGAGATAAATCAGAAAATAGACGTTCTTCTCCCAGGGACGTCCAAATCGGTATAATCGAAACCCGATTTAGGACGTCTCCAACTGCATTCCGTTGCAAGGATGGCCAAAGTTCAAGGGGGCGTGTCGGAGGCGTAGTGAAGACGGGACTTGGGCATGCCTAACACTTGGACGTCTTTGACTCATAATCGAAAAAACATAATCGATAAAAAACAAGGACATCCCTGACAAACACTTGGACCTGTTTTTCTTATGACTAAGGCACAAAAATATGCACAAAATGACCAGATGACCACCAGAGAGAATCACGGATGACCTCCCGTTACTCCCCCAGTGGTCACCAACCCTCTCCCACCCTCAATAAACATCTTTAAAAATATTTTGTGCCAGCCTCTGATGTCATACTCAGGTCCATGACAGTGAATGCAGGTCCCAGGAGCAGTTTTAGTGAGTACTGCAGTACACTTCAGACAGGTGGACCCAGGCCCATACCCCCCTACTGTCACATTTTCAAGCAGGAACTAGGTTTGTGAGCCCTTCGGCCACTGCCGAGGAGTGGCAGCGGCAGGGAAAACCACCCTACACCAGAGACAGGGCAGAACTCTGACAAACAGTTAGGCTTCACCTGCACATGGCCACCTTTTATCAGGAGTTGAGCCCCTGGCTGCAGGCGACTGGCAGGACTTATAGGACAGGGCAGGAACAGGATCCCAACTAGGCTGAACAGGGACTGAGGGTCAGAGGGAAAAGGAAAGAACATGGGCAGCAAGGCAGGAAACTGGGCTAGGACTCACAGATAGACAATACAACACAAGGCAGGGAATGGACAAGCTAGGGGACAGAAACTGGAAGCTGCAAGCAGTCACTGAAGACAGACAACACAGATAACCTAAGAACTACACAAAGAACTACAACCAAGGAACAAGACTAAGAAACAAACAATAACCCTAAACTAAACTACACACAGACTAACTAGAAATCAGACAAGAATCAATACAATAAAACCAGACTAGGCAGACGGGCACACAGCACACCGAGAAACCTCAGGGCCTTAGGCGATGCAAAGGCAAAGCAGAAAGGTTTCAAAATGGCTAATAAGCCCAGCAGCAGCTGAGGCTCAGCTGCAGCAATCACCAGGCAACTACGGGTGCTGTGTAGGTTCAACCAAAGCAAGCAAGTCTGGCAGCCCGGAAGATCTGGACCAGACTGGGCTGAAATCTGGAACGGGTGACAATAACCAGACAGTCCATTGCAGCCACCAGGTGGCGAGAGGAAGGAGAGCATGAAACATGGACACAACCGTGACGTCTACCTGTTACATTTGTGGAGAGAATAGCAAGCTCTGCAAAACCCACCACAAACCCACTGTACCCATATATAGGTGCCCCCCTTCACCCATAAGGGCTATGGTAGTGGTGTACAGTTGGGGGTAGCGGGGTTTTTTTTTGGGGGGGGGGGCTTAGCACACAAGGTAAGGGAGCTATGTTCCTGGAAGCAATTTATGAAGTCCACTGCAGTGCCCCCTAGAGTGCCCGGTTGGTGTCCTGGCATGTCAGGGGGACCAGTGCACTATAAATGCTGGCTCCTCCCATGACCAAATGGCTTGCATTTGGCTGTTTTTGACATGGACGTCTTTGGTTTCGAAAATCGCCAAAAGTCAGAAAAGTGCATGTCTAGGACAACCAAATCTAGGGATGTCCAAATTTAAGGATTTGGACGTCTCTGACTGTATTTTCTAAACGAAAGATGGATGTCCATCTTGTTTCGAAAATACGGGTTTCCCTGCCCCTTGATTTCACCGTTTTGCAAGGATGTCCAAATCGCAACTTGGACGTCCCTTCTGAAAATGCCCCTCTCTGTGTTAACAAACTTTCAATAAAGTAGTGCACTTTTTGATCCAAATTAGGAAGCATAAAGTCAGCTACCACTGACGGTGGCAAGCCTTTTGCAAGAATGCTGCAAAATTTTTCTTCCTCTTCAATGCATAGAAACCATATAACTGCTCACTCAAAAAAAGACTCACGTGATTTGACAGTTGTTAACATACTCAGAGCTCCCAAAGATGGCTGCCGGCTTACATTTTCACTTTTAATCTCAGTGGGTGATGTCACTACCATACTGCCATCAGCTGAAAAATTGTTAACGAGATCCTTCACTTATTCTCTTCAACATCACTAATGTATCAATAAGCAATGCTATATTGATATGTTGATATGTTGATATTATGACTTCAAATACATTTCAATCAGTAGAACTACTGGCATTCTACTTTTGTATTTAGATCCCACGGTTCCTCGGTATTCAGTTTGAAAATGTATTCCTGTTCACATCAAGCAATGTCATTCTTCGGTCTCCTCTGCATTTAATTTCAGAAATATGATCTATAACACAACATTGTGATTTACTGTCTCACAATGTTGTACAATAGGTTCTCCCAATCTCTTCTGATTAACACAATTTCTATGGGGTCCTTTTACTAAGGTGCGCTGAAAAATGGCCTGCGGTAATGTAAACGCGTGTTTTGAGCGCATGCAGAATCATTTTTCAGCGCACCTGAAAAAAATGCCTTTTTAAAATTTTTGCCGAAAATGGACATGCGGCAAAATGAAAATTGCCATGTGTTCATTTTGGGTCTGAGACCTTATCGCCAGCCATTGACCTAGTGGTAAGGTCTCATGTGGTAACCGGGCAGTAATGACCTATGTGTGTGTCAAATGCCACTTGGCGCGCGTCTGATACGTGCATCCGAAAATTATTTTTTGGACACGTGTATCGGACGCACTCCAAAAATGAAATGATGCTTACGTAGATGCTTACGTGGCTTAGTAAAAGGGCCCCTAAGTTTGCTCATCCATGTTCAAAATGAGTGTGAAGTTTGTCCCACATAAAGTTTCAGACAACGACAAATTGTTACATACACCACATACTCAGTGGTGCAAGTCGTCCAGTGATTTAATTTATATTGTTTCTTACACCTGGGTGCACAAACCAAGTGTCCAATTCAAAAGTTATCTCACAAGTTTCACATTGAGAATATTTCCTTTGACTCCCATTCACTGTCAGCCTATCATGTCTAACAGTGCTGTCCGCTGGACATAGCTACACCTTAAAAATTAATTCTTTACCGTAAGCGATCCTTAGCACCTTGGATTCAAACATTTTGTGAAGCAATAACCACCCTCAGTGTCTTCTTAAAATATGAGCAATCCTCTCTATGCTAGGTGCATACTGCAATACACAACTGAACATCTTAATTAAGAAAGAAGAAACAGAGTTCACCCCACAATTTAAGAAAAAAACTGCAACATGTTTTTATATTATGGTACCTATCACCCTTCAGCTTTGAAGCATAGTTTACCTTTATCCCAGTTTGTGTGATCTAGAATAATTTGCTCTGATCTTAAATGATTTTTTTTTTGTTACATTTGTACACTGCATTTTCCCACTCATGGCAGGCTCAATGCGGCTTACATGGGGCAATGGAGAGTTAAGTGACTTGCCCAGAGTCATAAGGAGCTGCCTGTGCCTGAAGTGGGAATCGAACTCAGTTCCTCAGTTCCCCAGGACCAAAGTCCACCACCCTAACCACTAGGCCACTCCTCCACAAAAGCTTGGGATTTACAACATTGCCTTTTGCAGAGAGGGTATCCTGCCAAGGTTGTTAGGACAGCCTACAAAAGAGTGAAGTACATCAACAGAGATCTCCTTTTTCTTGAAGATCTAATGTCCAGAATAACTGGACACCTACTTGTGTGTTGCAGTATGCACCTTGCTATGGTACTGAATATCAGGGCTAATTTTGGGTGGGCTGGCCGCTGGAGCTTATGTAGACCCAGCTGATATTTAGTTATATAGGCCCTGGCTGAATATTGACCAGAACCTGCATAACCTTTTTGTAACTTAAAAACTCCCCTGATCTCCCTTCCAGCCCTCTGACAAAGGCACCCTGCTTTCCACCCCTCCCCCAGCCCCCTTGGAGCAGATTCCCCCAACCACCCGATCCTACCTTTGCTCCCTGGTGGTTCAGTGGGGGCATTGGGGACAGGAGCAAAGCCCCTTCGCTCCTTCCCCTTGCAGCTGCTGATACCAAATGGCTGCTGCAAGAGGCCTCTGTCAGGGGGCTGGGAGGGGGATTTGGGGCCTTTTTAAGCTATAAAGAGGCTATGCGGGTACTGGCTGATATTTAGCCAGGGCTCACATAATTGTCTTATGTGAACCCTGGCTGAATATCTGCTGGGCCCACATAAGCTCTAGCGGCCAGCCCACCCAAAATTAGCCCCAGTATTCAATGCTGATGCCAGGTGTATACTGGAGTACACAATTGGGTGTACAGTCATTTTTGACTTTAGACCTTTGAAGAAAAAGAAGATCTCTATTGATATTCTCTTGTGTTTCTGGATCCCCTTTCTCCATTGCTACCTCAGCCTTTTTTCTAGTACTTCGTTCTCTTTTTTCTTTCTTTGTCTGCCCTCTGCATCACCCTTTCTACTTGTGTCCTTTCTGGATCCCCTGCTTCTTCCTCTGCATTATCTTAGTCAGTGCATTTTATCTAGCGAAAAAGGTGCCGGTACTCAAATGCCAGGCCACCCTTCAGGGTTGGGGTGATCACTGAGGGACCCTCCCCACAATAGCCAGGCCCCCTGCAACCAGTCACAGAATATATGACAAGGCAGAATTGGTGTGTAGAGCCTGAGGTTTTTCATTAAAACTTGGGGACCAGGGATTAATTTTAGCAGACAATGGAAAAGGTGCCGGTACTCAGTACCCCTTCAAAAAAAGCCCTGATCTTAGTGCTTCTTTTCAAATGGTTTCTTTCTCTACCAGTTTTACTTCTGATCCCTTCTGAGGCTCCTTTTTAATTTTTCTTTATACACTTTTCTTATGGTGCTCCCATCTAGGTCTCCTCTTTCTCTATATAAAGATAAAGGCTCATGATTTGATATGTCACCTTTCTATGATATAGCCAAAGTGGTGTAATTTACTACATGCAAGTACTTTCTCTGTCCCTAATGGGCTCACCGCTCATATTAATTTTGTTCTTGGGGAAAGGGAGGGTTTAGTGATTTGCCCACAGCCAAAAAAGAGCTGCAGTGGGAATCAAACTCAGCTCTAAGAGCACAAGAACATATGATCATAAGAAAAGACATATTGGGTCAGACCAATGGTCCATCTAGCCCAGTTTCCTATTTCCAACAGTGGCCAATCCAGGTCAGAAGTACCTGGCAGAAACCCAATTAGTAGCAACATTCCATGCTACCAATCCCAAGGCAAGCAGTGTCTTCCCCATATCTGTCTCAATAGCAGACTATGAAATTTTCCTCCAGTAACTTGTCCAAACCTTTTTTAAACTCAGATACATTAATGGCTGTTACTACATCTTCTGGTACCCTTGGATGTATCCCATCAGGCCCCATCGCTTTGCCTACTTTTAGTTTAGCTAGCTCCTCACAAAAACAGTCCTGTGAGAACAGGTCTCGGTCTACCATACATCCATCTCCATTTGTTTTCTGTAGTCCTACCCCCAGCCTTTCATCTGTGAACACAACAGAAATAGTTATGCAGTTCAGCTTTATCCTTATCAGCTTCCACATATTTCTCCCCCTCATCTTTAAGCCTCACAGTGCTATTATGGCACTTCCTCCTGTCACTTACATATCTGAAAAACATCTTATCCCCCAATTTTACCATGGTTAGTTTTCTTTTCTTCCATTTGCTTCTTCAATTTCCTGACAGCTTTTCCAGCTTCTCTTAGCTTATTCATGTATTCTTGCCTATCTTCTTTGTTCTGAGTTGTTTTGTACATTAATGTTATTTTGTTTTGTACATTAATATTTTTCAGCACTTACTGGATCTTAATGTCTTGTCAGTTAAGCAAAGAAAGGGCTGAAGGGCTTTATTGTTGGGCTGTGCTTAAATGACCAGTTATAAAATTACCCTCATTGTGTTATATATATTATGATGAATCACCTCCCAGTAGGAGAGAAGAGAGGTAAAAGAACTCTCCGCAACAGTAAGTAAAGAAAAGTCCATAGCATAAAGCACGCAGGGTCAGTCTTGTTGATTCCCCTTTAATTCAGGGTGAAATAGAATCATACAGTTCAAGCATTATAACTTGAAAAGAATAAACACAGTGGTTACCTTCACCCTTTTGGCAATCTTTAGGTTTCAGTTTCATTTGCCTTATATTAACCTCAACAAGAAAAGAAAAATAGATCCAACCAAGGACTATGGAAGCCTTACGCAAATGAGCTCCTCTGTAGCAATTCCTATTACTGCTTGTCAAGTGCCTTTTTCTTCTCCTTAAAACAAAGTTTATCCAGGCAACAGTTTATGATTCAGTCATTAGACACAAAGAGAGTCCCCAATATTCCCTGCTTCTCAGTCTATTTCAACAAAAATACTGGTGCAAATAAAATTACCCAGCACACAAAATATCTCTTTTATGCCTTGTGTTTGGCCCCTCTTACAAACCTAGAGCTCAAACAGCTAGCAGATCCTAAGCATAATCACTCATAATGGAGAAGGCAGACCTCAATTATGCCCCTCCCCCCACACTCACACACTCACCAGCAAAAAACAAAAAAAAACCCTTGTACTTACAGGATATCTGCTGGATTAAATTCCCCAATTTTTGCCCAGGCTTTTCAAATGTAAGTTTTCTATTTCCATTTCCTCAGCTTCCTCAGGTGGTTTAGAGACTGAGTTCTCAAACTCCATGGGCGCTTCCTTGACTTCACCAGGAACATTGGCAGTTTCCACTTCCATAGGCTGGGGAAAATGCTACTCCTCCCATTCCCATGTTTGGAGGGTTTTAAAGCCCTCCCCCTTTTCAGGAAGTACCCTCCCCATTTGTCTGGGTATCCAGGATTTTTCTTGAACCTTCTTCACATTTCCTAGGGTGCCTAGCAAACTTTTATTAAAAGAGCTGGGCTTCCCTCTGTTGGCTGCAAATTTATTTGCAGCTGGTGTTCTTAGGCTATCTTCATTCCATAAAGTAGTAGGAAAGTATGGAGCTGGAGGTGGCTGTGTCCTTACAGAACCTCTTCCTCACTTCTCAAAACATATATATATATATATATATATATATATATATATATATATATATATATATATATATATATATATATATTTTTTTTTTTTTTTTTTATTTATTTTTTTTTTTTTATTTATTTTTTTTTTTTTCAATGCTTCTGTATCTGACAGAGGAGCTGACAGAGCTCATTTAAGAGGCGGAAGGGGATGCGATGGCTTGTTAATTAATTTCTGCGCTTTGAAAGGGACATGCCCTGGCTGGGTGGCTGCTGCGTCTCGTCTGTTTGGAGCGTGTTTTTTACATTTTCATCGTGCTAGCAGTTGGTTTTTGTTCGGCATCACCCTGTTGCATCCTTGCTTTCTGTAGATCATACACAGTAAACGTTGATCTTGCTTCCCTGGGCGTAGAATGGGGAAAGAGGTCTGTTTGTGTGTTTTGATTTTACTTTAACACGAATCAACTACAAAAAAAAAATTGTTCCATTAAAATCGGGTCATGTGAGACCAGTCCTCGGGCCACACTCCAAGAAATAAATATGCACAATAAAATTGCATGTGACTATCTCGTAATTAGATTGTAAGCTCTGTCGGGCAGGGACTGTCTCTTTATGTTCAAGTGTATAGCGCTGTGTACGTCTAGTAGCACTATAGAAATGATAAGTAGTAGTAGTAGTAGTAGTATCTGTGAATAACAGCAATAAATATACAAAAAATATTTAAATGCCACAACCACAGTTTAAAAAAAAAGTGGCCATGGCATTTGAATATTATCTGAAAATCCACAGATAAGCCAGCTATACATTCACCAGCTGCAGATTGTACTTCTGTGTAAGGTAATGTTTAGAACTCGCATGCATTAACACCTATGCTTCGTGTTACAGAGCATGAAAAGAATTCAATTTATTGATAATGAAAGGAGTGTGGTCAAGCCCTTGTCATGTCATAATCAACTCAACATCAGCAGAATTGTATTGGAGGGAACCCAAGAGAACTAATGGGATAATTTCTCAATACCAATTGATTTGTAATGGAGCAGTGATTTTCACTGGTGGCACTGGATATCTAGTTTTCACAGATGCTGGCCTACAGCCCAACAGCAGGTAATATCTTAATAATGGCCTAGGTTAAGCTTCTGAGCAGTGACTAATGATTTTTTTTTTTTTTAGCTGTGACCACTGCAAACAATACTCTCACGACCTTTTCAAAAAGAGGAGAAAATCATTATTGCTTAATTGGTAAAAGTACTGATGATAAAACAATTTTAAGGGGTTTTGTAGATATAGATATATCAAGCCTTTGTACTGAATGAGTCACTTAAACCTTCTTTTGGAGCAAGAGACATATTGGCAAGGATCACTAGTTCAAGAGAAATTGAGTTCAATATTTTATTGACAAACCTAAATTTACTAACCTGTATAGAATTACTGAACATTTTTTTAATCTGCTGTATCTTTCAATTAATAATGAAGTAGACAGAGTGACTGACTTTTGCCATATCCTGTTACTTACTGCTGTAACACCTACAGTATAACAGCTTTTATTTTTAGCATTTCAAACTGTGGGATCTTGTTTCCTACATCAAAGCAAAATCCACTTTAATAGGATTGAAGCTATTCAAATATGTGGAGGTCATTTTAGATAGATTATGTGTAAAAGGCAGATTTTCACATGTAAATAGCCATGCATGTGTAAGTGGTGTAACTTACATGAGTATACCTGCAGCACGCACAGATTTCAGTGGAGCATACATTAAAAGTACACATGGAGATACACATATATACGGTTAGGCAAAAAAAAGTAACCCGCTACAGGTTTTTTTTGCGGTTCTCTCAGCAACCACTTTGAATTTCAATGAGAAATTGTACGTACTTATTTAGTCATCATACTTGCTTATTAATTATTATTAAACAACATTTAATTACCTTGTCATATTGATGTTATTGACTTTTTAGCATTACTACCTAGATATTTTTGCGTGTTAAAACTGTTCAGGCTAAAAGACAGTAAATTAACGTCATTCAAATGATAACAATTAACAGTGTGTCTGAATTTTCCAGTAACAATGACAAATTTTCTTCACAATACTGAGCTTCCAGTTTTTGAGATGATATGCAGACACTGTCGCCTTTGTTCCAAAACCTGGTTCACACAGAGGGGCATTTTCGAATGGGGACGCCCATCTGTAAGGGCGCCCATCTCTGAGGATGTCCCCGCGAAGGGGTGGGGCATCCTGTATTATCGAAACAAGATGGGCGTCCATCTTTCATTTCGATAATATGGTCACGGACGCCCAAATCTCAACATTTAGGTCGACCTAAGAGATGGTGAACCTAAATGTTGAGATGGTCGTTCTTAGAGATGAGCGACCTCGGTTTTCGCCGATAATGGAAACCGAGGACACCCATCTCAAAAATGACCAAATCCAAGCCATTTGGTCGTGGGAGGAGCCAAAATTACCCTGTTTCCCCTAAAGTAAGACATCCCCCGAAAATAAGACCTAGTAGAGGTTTTCCTGAATAGGTAGATATAAGGCCTCCCCCGAAAGTAAGACCTAGCAAATTTTTGTTTGAAAGCAGGGCCACCGAGAGCCGGACAAGGCCGCCCCCGGGCCACCCCCCCCCCCCACCCGAGGTCGCCGGGCCCCCCCTCCACCCACCCTCCGTCGCTCCTGGAACTAACCTTAAACACCTCCTTTCACCTTCGCAGTAAGCAGCAGCAGGGCAGACCTCTCCTTCCTTCCGTGCCCCGCCCTCGCGGACGTTACGTCAGGCGAGGGCAGGACACGGAAGGAAGGAGTTGCCTGCCTTGCTGCTGCGAAGGTGAAAGGAGGCGTTTAAGGTTAGTTCCGGGAGCGACGGAGGGCGGGCGGGCCAACCCCATGTTTCCCCGAAAAATAAGACAGCCCCTGAAAATAAGACCTAGCACATTTTGGGGGGCAAAAATTAATATAAGACAGTGTCTTATTTTTGGGGAAACACGGTAGTAATGCACTGGTCCCCCTCACATGCCAGGATACCAACCGGGCACCCTAGGGGGCACTGCAGTGGACTTCACAAATTGCTCCCAGGTGCATAGCTCCCTTACATTCGGTGCTGAGGCGCCCAACCCCCCCCCCCCCAAAACCCACTCCCCACACCTGTACAACACTACCATAGCCCTAAGGGGTGAAGGGGGCACCTACATGTGGGTACAGTGGATTTCGGGTGGATTTTGAAGGGCTCACATTTACCACCACAAGAGTAACAGGTAGGAGGGGATTGGCCTGGGTCTGCCTGCCTGAAGTGCACTGCACCCACTAAAAACCAGGGGCGTAGCCAGACTTCAACGGTAGGGGGGTCCAGAGCAGAGGTGAGGGGGCACATTTTAGCCCCCCCTGGCACCGCCAATCCCCCGCTCGCCAGCCAGCCCACCAGTCATTGCCAACACCGACCCCCCGCCCCACCCACCCACCATTGCCAACACCTCCAACAACTTTGACCCCCCCCTCCCCGCCGATGACCCTCTCGACCCCCCGCCATCGCCTACCTTTGCTGGTGGGGGACCCCAACCCCTGCCAGCCGAAGTCTTCTTCCTTCATTTTGGTTTCTGACTGAGTCTGACGTCCTGCACGTACAACGTTCAGGACGTCAGACTCACAGAAACAGAATGAAGCTTTGCAATCTGCAGAGCTTCGTTCTGTTTCTGTGATGTCAGAAACCAAATGAAGGAAGAAGACTTCGGCTGGCGGGGTTTGGGGTCCCCCGCCAGCAAAGGTAGCAGGCGGCGGGAGGGGGGGTTGAGAGGGTTGCTGGCAGGGGGGGTCCAGGGCCAAATCTACGGGGGCCCAGGTCCCCATAGCAGCTACGCCCCTGCTAAAACCTGCTCCAGGGACCTGCATACTGCTATCATGGAGCTGGGTATGACATTTGAAGCTGGCATGGAGGCTGTAAAAAATGTTTTTTAATTTTTTTGGTGGGGTGGGAGGGGGTTGGTGACCACTGGAGGATTAAGGGGAGGTCATCCCCGATTCCCTCCGGTGGTCATCTGGTCAGTTCAGGCACCTTTTCGAGGCTTGGTCGTAAAACAAATTGTACCAAGTAAAGTCGGCCAACTGCTCATCAGGGATACCCTTCTTTTTTCCATTATCGGTCGAGGACACCCATCTCTTAAGCACGCCCCCATCCCGCCTTCGGTATGGTGCCAACACGCCCCCATGAACTTTGGTCATCCCCGCGATGGAAAGCAGTTGGCTTTCCAATATATTGGCTTTCGTTTATGCCGATTTGGGCAACCCTGAGAAAATGACGACCATCTCGTGATTTGTGTCGGAAGATGGGCGTTCTTCTCTTTCGATTATGTCCCTGACAGTGTCTGGATTCTCATTTTGTCCACTACCGACACCTTGCCCATAGTGGCAGTTTTGATCTGAAATGCTTTTAAAGAATTTATCTGTAAATTATCATATTATAAAACACAAATGATTCAAATTCAAATTGTTTACCAAAGTCTACATCACTGTGACAATTCTGGTCACCGCATCTCAAAAAAGATATAATGGAATTAGAAAAGGTACAGAGAAGGGTGACGAAAATGATAAAGGGGGTGGGATGACTTCCCTATGAAGAAAGGCTGAAGCATCTAGGGATCTTCAGCTTGGAGAAAAGAAATGATAGATATGATAGAGGTCTATAAAATAATGAGTGGAATAGAACGGGTAGACGTGAATCGTTTGTTTACTCTTTCCAAAAATACTAGGACTAGGGGGAATGTGATGAAGCTACAAAGTAGTAAATTTAATATGAATTGGAGAAAATTTTTCTTCACTCAACATGTAATTAAACTCTGGAATTTGTTGCTGGAGAATGTGGTAAAGGCTGTTAGCTTAGCGGGGTTTAAAAAAATGTCTGGACAGCTTTCTAAAGGAAAGGTCCATAGACCATTATTAAATTTACTTGGAGAAAATCCACTGCTTATTTCTGGGATAAGCAGCATAAAATGTATTGAACTTTTTCAGGATCTTGCCAGGTATTTGTGACCTGGATTGGCCACTGTTAGAAACAGGATGCTGGGCTTGATGGACTTTTGGTCTGTCCCAGTGTGGTAATAGTTTTATACTTATAACAGTGAGCTGGTACCCCATTCTTTTTCTTTCAAATAATAGTAGTTTTACAGTGCAAACATTCTTGTTTGTGCAAAAATCGCTGGGTGGTCATGCTAAAACGTGTGTAACTTCACCGTGTTTAAAAATAATCTCATTCCACTGAGCACATAAATGTAGACAGTAACAGCAAATAAAATTTCATTTTGAAATTCCAAGTGGTTCCTGAGAAAACAGCAAAAAAATCTAGGGGTTACTTTTTTTTTTTTTTTTTTGCCTCATCCTGTATGTCAAAATAAGCTGCCAAGTTAAAAGGGCAGCTTTTATCCAAACAAGGTAAAGAGTTAGGTGAGGGAGAGACGCCGGGTATGGGTAGTTGTATGGAGGGGTTGGAAGAGATCAGTAAATTGGGGCATTCCAATACATTTCACAGCAATATATGAGACAGCTATGTACTATGATAAAGACAACTAGGGTACAGTTGGATCCAACCTCTTCTTTTGTTTTGTAAGGTTATAGATATAATTTTCTGTCTTGATGTGTAATACTGTAAATGTCTCCGGGACACAATGTACTCTTCCAATTGTGTTCAAACCCTCAGAAATTACACCTATTCTAAAACAGGGAGCTGATAATGGCAAGATCTCTGCCAACTACAGTTTGATATTAAATTTGTTGTCTTGTTATTGGCTACATTGACAAAGAAAGAGGTTATCTTGGAAGATACGAATGTTCTAGATATGTGTTTTAGAAAAGGTTGTAGCATGTTTACTCACTACCATGATAGACTTGATTTATTTTCATTTGAAGAAAAAGAAAGTTGTTCTTTTGATTTTGCTTGATTTACGTTCAGCATTCAATCTTGCGGAGTTTGATATATTGTTGAAAAGCTGTAGGGAATCTTGCACTGGTGGAGTTGTGGAGACAATGTTCAAATGTGTGGGGTATTTCATAGGGATAGAACTTTTCAGGTGAAATTGGAGGTCTTTGGTGAAATTGTCATCTTTGGAAGTCCCACAGGGTTCCTCATTATCACATCTGATATTTAATATGTGTCTCCAGCCATGTGGTTAACCAGTTTGTTCATGATATATTGTCCCTTTCATTTTGCAGGTTATTTACAAATAATCCTTCTCTTGGAAAGTAACCCTGATGCATCTCCTGAGTGATTAAACAGTGGTTTAGCACAGTTTGCAAAAACAGAGCTGGTGGGGTTTGCAGCAGTGGACTGGGGTTAACTGATCCAACGTCCAGTGATAGCTGATAGCATTATTCCTGCCAGGGACTCCATTAGCCAATTAAATGGCACTTAACCGGCTATTCGGTAGCCCACACCTGCCAGGGACTCCACTGGGTTATCTCCCACTGATTATTGTCAGTTAGTTGTTAGCAGATAAATGGTAATATCACGCGATATAACTGGCTATCCACCGATATTCAGCATGTCGCCAGCTAAGTTTGGCAGCCAAATTAGGCCACTGAAATAGCAGGCCTATATTTGACCAGTTTCAACTTAACCAGTCAGTGCTGAGAATCAGCTTAGCGGGTTAAGTTGAAACCAGTCAAAAAACACCCTGACATTCAATTCTGCTCACTGGAAATGGCCCAGCATTGAATATCCAGGCTCAGCACTGACTACAGGAGACAACCGGCTCACCTTGGCCTAGGAAGGATTTCTTTTTTTCTTTTTGCAGATACAGGCTGGAAAGTTGATTAATTTTCTTCTGGAGTCTGTCAGTCTTCACACAGTGGAAGTACAGGACATACCAGGCTAGGTCTAGATCAGTATTTCCCAAGTTGGTCCTGGAGTACCCACTTACCAGTCAGGTTTTCAGGATATCCAATGTGAAAATGCATGAAAGAGATTTGTGAATAAGAAGAGATGCAAATCTCTTTCATGCATTTTCATTGTGGATATCTTGAAAACCTGATTGGCAAGGGGGTACTCCAGGGCAGACTTGGGAAAAACTGGTCTACATGCCTGAAGACAAAAGGAAAAGAGGTTGACATTGGCAATGGAAGTCGATGTTGACTCTTGCTCTGTGTCCCCCATGCTTGCCCTGGAGAAATGAGGGATGTTCATTTCCTTTCTAGCCCTTTAGCCAACGCAGATCCAGGTGCCACAACGTCATTTGCATACCTGCTTTGTCTATTGCTTGGGTCTTTAGAATTAGGGTAGTCTCTTCTGCTGGCTCTGAGGAGGGTTCAGTTCTAGCACCACATTTTGGTTTGTCTGGATTTTTTCTTGCTCTCTTTTGTCATATTGTAGTGTACTGATGTACAGGGTCCCCAGACCCAACAGTTAACCTTGCCCTACAATTTACCAGAACGGAACTAAGGAGTGGTCACGGTGCCAAGAGATACCTCGGGAATGGGATCTCGTTCTTCTCCCTCAAAACAAGAAGGAGGAAAGGTCATTTGTTTCTGAAAATAATTTATATTGCAGAGAAAGATGTTATACTCTGATTTAGATGGTACTGTATGAATATGCTTTCTGTAATGAAGATCACCCACTCTCAAAGTAAGTGTTAAATCTTTTATTATAAAAGAAAAAATGAAGGAGTGAGAGGAAATATCAGTCCACTAACTAGATTAAGGCATTTTCAAAGTACTTACAAATAAACAGACAATTCTTAAGAATTCAAGATTTGTTTAACTTCTCCTTTCCCTTGAGTAAATTCAGCTGAATTGTTACAATAACTGAACGATTGTTCTCTTACAGATAATCTTATTTATAGATTCAAATAAGACAGTTTAACACAGTCTCTTCAATCTTGTTTTTTGGAAAAGGTTAACCAGGGAGATTCTGCCCATATCCAGCAGACAGCTAAGACCTGTCGCTTCTTCCTCTATAATATTAGCAAAATTCGCCCATTCCTTTCTGAACAGACCACCCGAACTCTCGTCCACTCACTCGTTACCTCTCGTCTTGACTATTGCAACCTTCTCCTCGCTGGCCTCCCACTTAGCCACCTATCCCCCCTTCAATCTGTCCAAAACTCCGCCGCACGTCTTATCTACCGCGTGAACCGATACTCTCATATCACCCCTCTCCTCAAGTCGCTTCACTGGTTCCCGATCCACTACCGTATACAATTCAAGCTTCTCCTATTGACCTTCAAGTGCACTCAATCTGCAGCCCCCCATTACCTCTCTACCCTCCTCTCCCCGTATGTTCCCACCCGTAACCTCCGCTCTCAGGACAAATCACTCCTATCTGTACCCTTTTCCACCACCGCTAACTCCAGACTCCGCCCCTTCTGCCTCACCTCACCTTATGCCTGGAACAGACTTCCTGAGCCCATACGCCGTGCGCCCTCTCTGCCCATTTTCAAGTCCTTACTCAAGGCCCATCTCTTCTCCCTTGCTTTTGGCGCCTAACCACCTTCCCCATTCCAGATACCTACACTGACTACATAGCTTATTACCTTTAGATTGTAAGCTCTCTTGAGCAGGGACTGTCCTTCCCCTTGTCTAAACTTGTACAGCGCTGCATAACCCTGGCAGCGCTATAGAAATGCTAAGTAGTAGTAGTAGTAACCAGGGAGATTCCCTTCAAACAACAGGTAAGTGTGGGTAACTCTTACCTAAATTCTTGTATATTTAGATTTACTTTCAAGTAATATCAACTACAAAGAATTTACCCCCCTTTTTACTAAGACATGCTAGCGGCTGCTGCATGGCAATGCCAACGTAGCCCATTCAAAGTGAATGGGCTGTATCGTCATTAGTGCATGGTAGTTGCTAGCGTGGATTAGTAAACAGGGGAATTAGTTTCTCACTTTAGCTCAGGTAAGTATGAATGTTTGACTTTTTCCTTTACTCAGGGGTCCTTTTACTAAGGTGAACTGAAAAATGGCTTGCGGTAGTGTAAGCGCAGGTTTCAGGCATGCGCCAATCCATTTTTCAGCATGCCTGTAAAAAAGGCCTTTTTAAATTTCTTGCCGAAAATGGACATGCAGCAAAATGGAAATTGCCTCACATCCAGTTTGGGTCTGAGACCTTACCGCCAACAATTGACCTAGTGGTAAAGTCTCATGCTACCGCTAGGTCAATGGTCAATGACCTACACATGCCAAATGTCACTTGACATGCGTAGCTGACACGCACCAGAAAATAAAAAAGATTTACGCACGCCAAAAATGAAATTACCACAAGGGCCACGTGGTAGCCATGTGGTAACTCCATTTTGGCACATGTTGGGCGTGTGTATCCACTTACGTGGCTTAGTAAAAGGGCCCCTCAGTTTCTTTCCCACTCATATGGAACTTTTTTTAAAGTTGTTTCTTTACTCAGTCCATTCATGTAGAAAGTGTGATGTACACTTGTTGAAAGACTTATCTGACGTCAGGTATTTTTTTAAATTCTTCTTTAGATTCTTCTTCAATGGGGTCCTTCTTATTTTCCAGATGTAAAGATCTTCAGTACCTGCAACTACCATTAATAAAATAAAAGAGCAAAATCTGCCTGCCTGTCTCTTGAGTATATGTGCTAGTGTTCCTGTGAAGAGAATCAGGATACCTACACTGTGGAAAGGTCTATCTTATTTAAAAATGAAATTTACTTCATCAGTCCCTTTCTGATATTCCTATTCTAATCTTTTCTTTAATTCCCTCTCTGCCCTAAAAGATTTTCAGGTTGGGTCTGATGTCTTCTCAGGGACAGTACTCCATGCACAGCTCTCACTCAATCAGCCACAACTGCTTTAACTAATATATGTATTGACAGAGAAAGCTTTTAAACTCTAATGAGAAAACTCCTTTTCTTAAGTTCCTGTTCTACTTTATGCTGGTTTTTTTTAATAAATATTTCAGGAGACTGCATTGAAGTTTTGTTAGCTCAGACAGGGAAAACTGAAAAAAAAATTCCTTTGAACAATCCCTGAAACTTTTCACAACTGTTCTGAAATGAGGACAATTAATCCTCAGCAGCTTCCAATCTTCTCCAAACCTTCCTCATGGAAAGCATTAAATTTAGTATAGTCACTGTTTTATATTGTGTCACAGTAAAAGACCTTCAAAGAATGAAATTATCTGAAGTTTTACCACGTTGACAGATTATTTTAAGGTATCATTCCTCTTTTGAGTAAATCAAATATGTTACACAAATTCTAGTTTCTATTTCTCATAGTACTTGTACTATCCCTGAAGTAACTCCCATGTTTCACTCAAACGGCAGCTCAAAAATCCTTTTCAGTTCTTACAATATCACTTCCCTTCAAGTTCCTATAGTCCTGTAACTTTCTGACCCAAAACAGCAATTATATTTCTGTTAAAGGCTCACAGACCACTTCACATTCTCACAACCAATCTCTTTCCTTCCAGTCCAGCTATCTTCTCTTCGTGCTTTCCTGTGTCTGTCCTATAAATAAACTCTCGTGACCTTTATCAGCCAATCAGATACCTTAGAACATCCCCTCCATGTCCAGCGATTTGTTCAAACCCCAGCCCCCCCCCCCCCGCCCTCCCTCAGCTCCCTCCCCGCCCTCCCTCAGCTCCCTCCGCCCTCTCTCAGCTCCCCGACTTTCCTTGAAATCTTTAATTTACCTGAAGTCATGGCAAACCGGCAGTAAAAACAGCTGGCAGGCAGGCAGGCAGGCAGGCTTGCCTCCTCATCACTTCCCTTCCCTCTCAGCGCGTCCCACCCTCGCAGAAAGCAAATTACATCAGAGGAAGGTGGGACGCGCTGAGAGGGAAGGGAAGCGATGAGAAGGCAAGCCTGCCTGCCTGCCAGCTGTTTTTACTGCCGGTTCGCTGCGACTGTGGGTAAATTAAATATTTCAAGGAAAGTCGGGGAGCTGAGAGAGGGCGGGGGAGCTGAGGGAGGGCTGAGGGAGGGCGGGGGGTAGCACGGGTGCACGAACAGAAGAGAGCGGGCAACATGAGCCGGACCTCACAAAAAAGGTGCCGGTACACTGTACCGGTGCGTACCGGCACAAAAAAAGCACTGGAAATAGCTGTCAACAGATTATTGCTCCAGTATGCACGTCTGAGAAGCTACCTTTTGCCTACCAGTGAAAGCAGTACATGTCCTATGGAGCAAAGTTTTCTTGACATGCACTGCTGTTGGATTGTTCTATATGTTTTGTGAATAATAAAAAGCTCTGATTTTTGGCTCCTCGTCACAGAGTGTAATTCTGCTTGTGTTTGATTTCAAACACTAACCACCCCTTTCACAAAGCTGCGCTAGCAGCTGCTGGTGCAGTAATACTGACCCAGTCCAATCAAAGTGAATGGGCTATGTTGGCATTACCATTCAGCAGCAGCTAATGTGGCTTTATAAAAGGGGAGGGGGGTAAGTTTGCTAATACTCCTGATATAGGCTTTCTAGATGAAACACGGCCCGTGTCGAGGTGATTTAAATAAACATATTGATTGGATTTACTGACTTTGTGATCTCCACTGTTATATCTTCACTAACTGTGAAAATGCCACAAAGCCCCTAACTAGGCTCTGTGCTAGCAGTTAACATGATGAAAACCAGGCATGGATTGTTTAGTAAAAGGCCCCAAAGTGTGTACTCTAGGCAAAAAAAAAAAAAACCTAAGGCATTTAAAAGGCTATTTATTTATTTGGAAGCCACCTTCCAAAATAGAGAGCATTTCAAACAGCAAGATAGTGGAGAGTTACTTCTGCACAGTGGCCCATTGAGCAAAATGGTACCAAGAGTGGGGTATGTGAATTATTTATACCACAAGATAAGGGATATCAATTGCATAATCCTGCAACATTTCAGCCTCAGGGATGGACCAATTACATCTTTTAAAAACAATCAATAAAATTATTTACAAACTACTTTACATCGTAAAGCTGTCGAAATTTGGGAGTTTTCATCCATATAATTTAAGATCTATTCTCCCTAGAAGTCAATTTCTGAGGATTAGGATAATTTATTCCTCTTTGTCTGAACCTGAAATTCATGCCCAGAATTTGATTGATCGTCTTAGAGTTCGTGATTATCCTGACTCTGTTATTAAGAGAGTCTATTATAGGGTAAAATACACTCATAGAGAAGATCTGCTACAATATCAGACCACTCGCATTATGGATAGAGTGGTAGCAGTTTTTCCTTATACATATTTCTTTAGTTACAGCTTTGTTATTTAAATATTGGCTAGTGTTGAATGTTCATGATTGTTCTGAGGAGGCCCCTTTGATAGTGTATCAGAGGGGATGCACTATAGGTGAGATATTATCTTACAAACAGATAGATTACCCTTCCATGGCTGACACATTGATAGGACATAGGGGTTGTGGGAATTGCCAGTGGTGTAGTTTGGCAATATTGGGATTACAGTTGGTTGTAAACAACCCTAATAAAATACTTACTGCTAGATATAATACAAATTGTGACTCGACTAATGTTGTCTATGTAATTGAATGTCCTTGTGACTTACATTATATAGGTCATACATCTAGACCAATAAAGTTGCGTCTGAACAAGCACAAATCTAGGATTGTGTGTAGAAATGAGCAAGCGCCATTAGTTTCACATTGACTAGAAAAACTTCACATCCCTATGGATATAAAATGGTGAGTTGTAGAGAAGATACATTTAGAATAGGAAGGAGTGGAGAAGTGGCCTAGTGGTTTGAGCACCAGTCGTGCAATCCAGAGGTGGCCAGTTCAAATCCCACTGCTGCTCCTTGTGATCTTGGGCAAGTCACCTAACTCTCCATTGCTTCAGGTACAAACTTAGATTGTGAGTCCTCCTGGAACAGATAAATTTCCAGTGTACACGAATGTAACTCACCTTGAGCTACTACTGAAAAAGGTGTGAACAAAATCTAAATAAATAAGGTGGGGATATGGAGAGGTTGCTAAATTACCATGAACAGTATTAGATTTTTTTTCATTTAGAATGGTATCCCCTGATAGGCTCAATCTAGAAATTGATTGGGCATCCCTATTGTAAAGACATCAGTTTGTTGGGTGGAGAGTTTCAGGGTAGGAACCAATAGGAAAACATCTGAAAGGGTATGTCACTAACTGCGTTTATCCACAATCATTGAGGAAGATGCCAAAATTGTATGGCATCTTAGTTTAGGTAGGTGAGTTAATCCTAATACTTATTAATGTATATTGTTTTTTAAATTGTTATTGAAAATGTATATGTAATTTCCATTATAGGACCTAGCCCTGATGCAGCATGGTGAAACATGGTCCATGTTGGCTGGAGTCCGAATATGTTGATTTATAAATGAGAGTATGAACAAGATGAAAATGTTTTAAGAATTTTCTAAGGATATTTCAATAAAAGTTTAAAATTGGATTACCCATTTCTACTGAAGTATTTTTGAGGATGATTACAGTGCAAGGTTGACTTTTACATGTCAGGTTACGTGATCACATTTTCTCTATCAATAAATATATCCTCTTTAAAGGACTCTTTTTTTTTTTTGCCTGGAGTGCCTACTTTGTTTTGTTTATTTATTTATCAACTAAATACTCATTTGGACCAAAGATTTGGAGGACTAATGAGGGAAGCAATTGTGTGTACCTCTCAGACTTTAAAAACCACCTCAAAAATGCGTGAGAGTTTTAGAACTTCACCACTTAATTGGCTCCCCTTGGACCTACTGTTTTATAAACTCTGCCATTTTCACATGTAAGTATCAGCATTTACTGGCATAGGTTGTAGAACTTCTGCTTACAAATGTAAGTACCAGCACGTACACATTCAAATAGTGATGCCATTCTTGTTTCAAAGTGTTCCTTTGTAAAATAGCTGTTCCTGCTGGTGATAACATATATGCATTGTCCCCATGGCATTAAATGTATTTTACAAAAGGCTGAGTGTTAAGTAAGCTTTTGGTAAAATACTCGGCAAATCATGAATGGCCATACTTGGAAATCTCTTTTTCTAACTAGATGACCTAGGCAAGATTTGATTTTGAATGGGCTGTTTTGGTCATTTACTATGTTCCTGTTTTGAGTCTGGGCTAGCAAGCAAAATATAGAACTTTGTTCAAACTCTTCCCATTGAGCAAGTGGTTAATAGATCTATAATACCCAGAGCTGTCAATCTTTTAGTTTCCAGAAGCACAAATCCATTATAGAAATGCCATAATATATGAGAAAGATTAAAATCTTAAATTAAAAGGTATTTTCCTATTACCTAGAAGGATTTAGAATCCAACACGAAGGCAGGTGGATTTGATCTGTGTATAATCCACAGCTGATTTTATTGGAAAGTGTCTTGTCATAGTATGCTCTTTTCAGAATATTTCACTGTAATACAGAATATTATAAACTAATAAAAATACTGTATTAGAAAAAATGTCTCAGCAGATAGTGTTACTCGGATGCTGAAGGATTTTTTTTATGTACAATTTGCACAAACAATATCACCTATTAGGGAAAAGCCACCCATCTGACTGGCTGGCAGTCTATCCTTACTCATGGGTGTTGCCCATCCTACTCAAATATTCAAGCACCATTATCCAGATAGCAGATGGTGCTGAATACCTGGGAATATCTTCAAAGGCTGCATCTGGTGTTTAAATGAAATGTAGACCAAAGAATGAGGTTATTGATCCGTTGGAGTTTAGCACTGATCAATTAGGAACTTAAATCTAGGCAAATAAATGGAAATCCTAAATTTAGAAGAAAAGAAAGCAACACACACTAAAGTCCTTGAAACCTTTTATTGATCTCTCCAACATAAAGCCCAATGTGGTGGCCAAGTTTTTCCTGTAGGCTGCTTCAGGGATAAAAACAGAGAAACACAACCAGTCTCTTTCATTTCTTAACAGGACACAACCCTCTGATCAGAATCTCTGAAAGTTGAAAGTTGAATTTGAAATCCTCACATTTATCAAACATGGAGGGACATTTCCGAAAGGTCGTCCAAGTCTGAATGAGGCTGCTGGCATCGGCATTTAAAAAGAAGATAGAGCAGCTTTTAAACTAGAAATGGGGGGGAAGGCCGACAGTTGCTCAAAAGTGCAATGTTTTCGGGATAAGGTATCTTTCAAAGATATCACCAAAACAGGGAAGATAGGGTATCCTGATAGTGAGGTTGCAAAAGAGACCGTAGTAGATCAGGTGTCCTTAAATAAAAATAAAAATCAGACAAAAGATTGCAAATTAATACTGTCAAGTACTAAGCATGATGTAAATAGGAACAACAAACATAGTTTGAAATGTCTGTATGCGAATGCCAGGAGCCTAAGAAATAAGATGGGAGAGTTAGAATATATTGCACTAAATGAAAAATTAGATATAATAGGCATCTCTGAGACCTGATGGAAGGAGGATAACCAGTGGGACACTGTCATATGGGGGTACAAATTATATCGTAGTGATAGGTGGAGGGGTAGTACTGTATATTAAGGAGAGCCTTGAATCAAATAGATTGAAAATTCTGCAGGAAACAAAACACTTCTTGGAATCACTGTGGATTGAAATTCCATGTGTAAAGGGGAAAAGGATAGTGATAGGAGTGTACTACTGTCCGCCTAGCCAGGATGAACAGATGGATGCAGAAATGTTAAAGGAAATTAAGATGCAAACAAACTGGGCAACACAATAATAATGGGTGATTTCAACTACCCCGATATTGAATGGGTAAATGTAACATCGGGGCACGCTAGGGAGGTAAAATTCCTTGATGAAATCAAAGACAGCTTTATGGAGCAGCTGTTACAGGAGCCGACGAGAGAAGGAAAGGTTCTAGACTTAGTCCTTAGTGGAGCGCATGATCTGGTGTGGGAGGTAATGGTGCTGGGGCTGCTTGATAACAGTGATCATAATATGATCGGATTTGATATTAGCTTTGAAGTAAGTATACATAGGAAATCAAATACGTTAGTATTTAACTTTAAGAAAGGGGACTATGATAAAATGAGAAGAACGGTGAAAAAAAAACTTAGAGGAGTGGCTGCGAGGGTCAAAAATTTACATCAAGCATGGATGCTGTTCAAAAACACCATCCTGGAAGCCCAGGCCAAATATATTCTGCGTATTAAAAAGGAGGACGGAAGACCAAACGACAGCCGGCGTGGTTAAAAAGTGAGATGAGGGAAGCTATTAGAGCTAAGGAAAAATCCTTCAGATAATGGAAGAAGGAACCAACTGAAAATAATAAGAAACAGCATAAGGAATGTCAAGTCAAATGCAAAGTGCTGATAAGGAAGGCTAAGAGGGACTTTGAAAAAAAGGTTGCATTGGAGGCAAAAACACATTGTAAAAATATTTTTCAGTATATTAAAAGCAGGAACCAGGCAAAAGAATCGGTTGGACTGCTAGATGACCGAGGAGTAAAAGGGGTGATCAGGGAAGACAAAGCCGTAGCGAAGAGATTGAATGAATTCTTTGCTTCAGTCTTCACCAAGGAAGATTTGGGTGGGATACCGGTGCCAGAAATGGTATTCGAAGCTGACAAATCGGAGAAACTGAATGAATTCTCTGTATACCTGGAGGATGTAATGGGGCAGTTCCACAAACTGAAAAGTAGCAAATCTCCTGAACCGGATGGTATTCATCCCAGAGTACTGGTAGAACTGAAAAATGAGCTTGCAGAGCTGTTGTTAGTAATATGTAATTTATGCTTAAAATTGTGCATGGTACCGGAAGATTGGAGGGTGGCCAACATAGTGCTGATTTTTTAAAAAGGTTCCAGAGGAGATCCGGGAGGTTGTAGGCCGGTGAGTCTGACGTTGGTGCCAGGCAAAACCATTACCCCACCTCCACAAGGTGACCATACTAGCCAATACACACCCATGCCTGTGATTCTGCTTCCCCCCACAGGTGACAGAGCCAACCCTAAGCAAACCAGGCTCATGACTCCCACAGTCAATCCCCAAATGAGACAGAGGAAGAGTACATCAAGAGGTATAAGAGCACCAGCACCATCATAGAATTGATGTTTGGCCAGCTCAAGAATCACTTCAGATGTCTGAATGGGATGTTCCGAAGGGAAGCTCCTCTATAACTCTGAAATATTTGTCAAACTTTTCATGGCCTGCTTCATGCTGCACAACCTGGCTGTCCAAAGAAGACAGACCTTGCCAGAATAGGAACAGCAACCACAGCAGCAGCTGCTAAACCCAGAGAATGAGGAGCCCCCTTCCCCCGCTGTACACAGAACTGACCTGGGAGCATACCAGCTGGGGGTCTACGCCAGACAAAGACTCATTCTTACCAATTTTCAGTAAACATAAGTGCACTATTTGTGTGTAACACCTCTGTAGCATCCCCCTCCACCACCACCACCCACTTTTCCCAGCACACACTCCCATCCCCTGTCCCAGCACACTACCCTCTCCCTTCACCCCTCCTCCTGCATACCCACATCCACCTCCTCCCCCAGCACACACACACACACGCACTCCAACCCCCTCTCCCCAACACATACCACCACAGAATGGCAATTAGATGGCTCACAGCCCTACATCATCCTCCCCCTCCTCATCTCCTTTGGGAGCCACCTCTCCTATACCCATCTCTGAGCTGCTGGTGATGACCCAGGCCTTGCAGGAGCAGAAAGTGTGTCAGCCCCTGTGAGGCTCCCACTGTCTTCTCAGTCATCAATCCATGCTGCTGCCTCTGCTGCACCCTGGAAATCTGGCTTCACAGTTATCTCACTGGCCTGAGGTACTCTAAGTCCCATCCATGGGTGCTTGGATGGCAGTTGCAGCTCAGCAGCTGAGGCAGGTGCTCTGAAGCTTGGCTGGGTGCTGTGGCCACTAGTTCCACTTATGGCTGCTGTGGAGTGTATTGCTGCAGGACTGTTGGCCTCATTGCTTCCAGTTGGAGGCTCAGGTGTTTGCTGTATGGGCAGTGTGCTTTCCAAGGCTGCCGTGTAATCCTGGAGATCACTCTGGATCCCCAGAAGCTTCTGCCAGGTATTCTGGGCTGCCTCCAGGTTCTCCTGCATGCTCTGCGGCAGCTGCCTGTAGTCCTGCTGTATTTAGAGCTCTCCCACAACAGCTGTAGCTTCTGCTGCCGGTAGTCCGCCAGCCTGCAAATTCAGTGCAAGACGTTTGTTGGCCAGCTGCAGTGCCTGCTGCCTGTGGCGGTTGGGTCACCAACAAGATAATATAGCAGGGAACTACAGAGGCAATGAAATTAGAAGTGTTTGTCCCCTGAGAGGGTGGTCTGGATATGCACATGCAGGATTGGTTCTGGGCCTGCTGGAAGTCCCTGGGTGAGCAGGCACTGGCTGGGAGGCACTGCGCTGTTGAACGGATGGAATCATTGTTATCGTTTTTGTCAGGGATGTGGGTATGTGTGCATCACTTGCCTATGTGTCCTACATCTGGGTGGGAGATGGCAGGGTCCCTGTCAGTGATGCCAATCCTTCTGGCCAGCTCTTCTGGGACCCCAGGAGAAAGGCAATTTCCAGATATCAAGGTGGGAAACCTAGGTTTGGGGGCATCTATCTGTAGAGTACAGATGCTAGCTATTTTAGGGCTCTCACTGATGATGGTGGCTGAACATCACCCCATGACTCATGCCTACATTTTGGGGATGCCTGGGGGGGAAAGGAAGTGTACACATAGGTGGGAGTTTCCATAGCAGGGGTTGGAGGCCCACTATAATGCAGAGATTTCAGGGCCCCTAGCTTGATCCTTAAAGGATGTCTCACAGGACAGCATACCAAACTTTGAAGCTGACAATGATCTATCCACTGAGTGAGGGGTTAACGAATGAAAGGACATCCATTTGAGGAGCAACTGATGCTATGATGGCCCTTTGTGGTCAGTGTACTGTCCTCCTTGAACACTTCTTTGTCACATGCTTGTTTGGCCTAGAGTTTAGGGCTGTATGCTTGGAATGTAGGGAACATGGGTTTGATTCTCACAGTGGGTATTTTGGGTTACTGTTTTATTTATCCTGTCACAGTGGCTGCAATGTAATAGGTAGGTGTGTGTGACACATGGGGCACTTTTGTATCGGTCACTGGAGGATATTGACCAAAGGGGTTTCCCCCTCCCCTTCCTTTCCATGTCTTCTCATTGGTTGGGGGTGGACAGCAGCACATTCTAATAGATATGGGGGTTGTGGGTACACTGTAATGAGGGCAGCTGCATACTTAGGCTTTGATCGGGGGCAGAGCTATTATGGGATGTTATGTCTGTGGTGCTTACATCAAGTCCTGAGATGCTCCCTCATGCGTTGGATTAGGGCGGGTGTTTTCGCCAGACACACATGTACCAGCTTTGGAGCGATTCAAGTTCCTGGTGTATCCCAAACCATATGCAAAACACAAGTTAGTGGAGACATGGTTCAGATGATGGGCCTTCTTGGTGTCACATACATTATTATTTTGGACATGTGCAATACTCTTCACATAGCCTGTGACAGATGGCAACAGGAAGACTGGGGGGGGGGGGGGCCTGCATGAGCTGTGGTTGCCATATAGACAGAGGGTAGCATGGTGTCCTTTCTATGGAGCATGTGCACTGTTGCTGGGAGGTGGGGATAGGCAGTGGGGTAAAGCAGGGGTGCCTTTGGGTAGCCCTTTATACTTTAGTGAACTGTTTCCAATGTTCTCATCAGTATGTAGATATGGGCCAGGATATGGAGGAAGGAGGGGTTCCAGATATGTGCAGCCCCTTATTTTAGCATTCATGGTTAGTGGAGGGGGTCCCCATAATTAGCTGTCATTGGATATTCTATACATTCTAATTTCAGCAATGTTTTTTTTTTATTTCTAATGAAAAAACAATCATGTATATTGCAACAACAATGGGACCTCAGTGCATGTGACCCTGCCTATGTATGGTGCTTACATGTGAGTGCTGCTGTGATCCTGGGGGGGGGGGGGGGGGGAGAGGAAGAGAGAAATGTTTCACACTCATCTTTCCAAGCTGCTCCTTATTGATCTCCATGCCTTCATGGAGACATTGTGTGGGGGCAGGTGAAGGTGGTGCTTCATGATTTGTCTCCTTTGCCTGAGGCACTGGAGGACCAAGAGCTCTGACTCCTGCATGGAGAAATTGGGCTTCCTGCATAGTGACATAGCTGTGCACACTGAGGTATATTTGCATGTTTTGCACATGGAGGAAACATCCTGCCATTGCCGCAGACTTTTTCTTGATATGGGGACCAGTACAACCATTGCATGTCTTGTTTAGTGGATTTTCGATTGGTGGAAACATTTATCTGCAATCGTCTAGGACGTTTTTGGTATGTCTTCTTTTTAAAAAAAAATGTTTTTGTCTGTATTTTCGAATATCGGAAAACATTCAGTTTTTTCTTCCATTACGGACTTAAGTTTTTAAACGTTCTCCAATAAATGTTTATTTCACCATTTGAACGTCATTTAAAAATGCCCCTACACATGTTAAGTGGGTTTTTACAGAATACTGCTTAGGCATATTTCACCTGGCCCACAGGCTGCACATTGGATGTCTCTGCCAGTCAATACCTGTACAGAGGACGCTGCCTGCACTGGAAGGTTCTGCACTATTGCCACCTCACTTCATTCTGAGGCCAACGGTGCACACTTTATTTATTTATTCGCTTATTTATGTTAGTTATGCATTTATATTTTAAATAAACACTAAGGGCCCTGTTTACTAAGCAGTACTATGGGCACGCTAGCGTTTTTAGTGTGCGCTAAACGCTAAAGACACCCATAGGAATATATGGGTGTCTCTTGCATTTATTGTGCGCTAATTTTAGGTGTGCGCTAAAAATGCTAGTACGTCTTAGTAAACAGGGCACTAAGAGGATTACATCTTGACATACATAATCATAAAAATATTAGAAAAAATACAAAATAACATCAATCATACATAAAAGAAAAATCATACTGTATAACCAGTATCTATTTTGTGTTTCTTACTTTCTTACTTTAATAGCAATGATGATCTTGCTGAGACTTAGTCACCTCACCACATGAAGACAGTGAGATTTAGCAGGAGAAATATGTTGATTTGTTATTTAATTATTCTTTTCTTCCCTTCTTACTGATGGCTTTTGTTTTAAAATAACATGAAACATCAATAACATTTGCTATTCATTTCCAATACAAAAAGAAAAAAACACCAATACATTTTCATTTCATTGTATTTTTCATTTTGGAGTATGCTAAAAGCATATAGGGCCTGATTGATAGTTTTATCATGTGCAAAAACAAAAAAATGAAACAAAACTTAAAAATAAATACATAAAACCAGCTCACTATGTCAGGAATAATGAAGTCTGTGGCCTTTTCCAAGCACATTTCTATCCCTTGGTAGCGCCTGTGTACTCTAGCCAGTGATCTGCCTTATAAGAACATAAGTATTGCCATACTGGGACAGACCAAAGGTCAATCAAGCCCAGCATCCTGTTTCCAACAGTGGCCAATCCAGGTCACAAATGCCTGGCAAGATCCCAGAAACGTTCAGTGCTTTCTCACCTCCAGTTCCTGGTTTATATTTTTAGAGTGTATCTGTACTTCTACATTTGCTTCAGTTTATTTAAGGGGCATTAAAGCCTCAGATTTGTGTGAAATCCCTGATTATAGCACGGGAAATGATTTCTGGGGTATTTTGCCACATTTACAATCTCAGGCAAACATATTGCCATTTCTTTATTTCTTATTTTTTGGGGTTTGGTTTTGTTTTAGTACATTTTTATCGGTTTTAAACCTTACAGAACAGTAGCAATTCCTATAATCTGCGAGTCCAATTTCAAAACCTTAGTAACAATAAACCCCCTTTAATATTGTAAAGTATATTGCATGTTGTTGGGCAAATTACTTGCAATAGATTTTCAAAGAAAGATTTAGTTTGACCTGTATCCTTTGCTTAAAGTGAGTATCTGTTGAAGGAAGAAGTGGTAAAAAAAAAAGTTGAATAATTTAACTTTTTATTTATACAGATAATCAGGAATTTCTGATTACATCTTAAGTTCATAAATGTTAAATAACCCATCTACATCTAGTTGTAAATTATGAAAAGGCATTGTGCTGGGAATATTAAGTAAATTCTTTTTCTTTAGAGAGCGTGAAAATGTCTCATGGCAGGCTTTCATTTTCTGTATGGTAACTTTGACACCAGGCAGCATAACTGACATTTGCATTTAGTGTAAATTGCTTCCTTTGTGCTTTTACTGCTATACTTTTTTGTAACGCGGATCTCAGGAAATCAGTAGATTTTTGTATAGTCAAACCAGTCTACAATCTACCTGGTTTGATTTGCCTCTGAGCAAGTTCATAGTCTTGTGGAGGGTAATTTTGAACTAGGACAGGAAAGACTTGGATGTTTTGCTCAAAATGTTCAAAATTCAAGTGGCGAATATAGTGATTTTTGAAACAGCAAAACATCTATCTTTTTGTTTTGAAAATGACCATTTCCTAGACTTTGCTGTACTCAGTCCGCCCAATATTTAAAGAGAAATGACTGCTGAAATGGCACCTAAATGGCTATCAGACGATAGCACCGGAAAGCTGGCTATCTGGCACTGAATATCGCCAGTTAGTGGCTTATAGATAGCCAGTTATATCACACGATATAACCCGCTATCCTGAGATTTTCATCACAGAGCCAGCTAAGTTTGGTGGCCATATTGGGCCACGACAGGTGGAATAAATTTGGCCGGCTCCAACTTTATCGGTCTGTTCTGAAAATTGGCTTGGCCAGTTAAGGTGAAAGCGGCCAAAGTTAAACCAGATATTCAATGCCGGTCACTGGAAATGGCCTAGCATTGAATATCTGGGTTCAGCATGGACCGAGGCTGTCTCCCTTGGTCTGAATATTGGGGCCAATGTGTCTATCTTTTTAAACCATTTTTGAAAAAGAAAGTCCAAGTGAGAAACCCACAAAATCAAGTCATTGAGATGCAGAAGGAGCCAGCATTCTTAGTAAACTGGCCATGCAGTCATCCCAGCAGAGCAGTGGTTCACCCTAGGGGGCACTGCAGTGGACTTCACATAAAAGGTCCCAGGTATACATCTCACCATTACGCCTTTATATTTTATGGTGAGCACTCCAAAACTCTCCAAAAACCTACTGTACCCAATTGTACACCACTACTATAGCCCTTATGACTGCGGAGGTCACCTATATATGGGTATAGTAGGTTTCTGGTGAGTTTTGTAGGACTCACACTTTCCACCACAAGTGTAACAGGTAGAGTGGGATATGGGCTAGGATTGAGTGTGGGCCTGTGAAATAACACAGCCAGACAAAGGGATATAAATGAAAACAAGTGTTTATTTAATTGAAACCTGAGGCCTGTTATGTCACAGGGCCAGGAACACAAGGAAAAATGCTTTTGTAGTTCAATATGCATAGAAGCAGGCCTCTAGCTGGCAGGTCCAAAATACAGTCTGTAGTTGTTGGGGCTGCCATGCCCCCAAAACAGCCTGTAAGTCCTTCTCAGTTCTTCTCCGAGTGCTAGGATCTGGCTCCAGCCAGACCTCAGTGAAAGGCTCGCAAGCCTGAAACAGGAACCAAAAGTGACTTACCTTAGCCAAGTCACAATCATTAAATGTCTGCTGTAGTGGTGTATGCTGGGGCTTCAATTCCTCCTTTCCTGGGCCTCCTTAACCTCAGTCTGGCCCTGTCTTTTATACTTCCTGGTTCTGACTCCATCCTTCCTGGCTTCCCGGTTCACATCCTCTCGGGGAAGGAATAGTGTTCTTAATGTAGTTCAAGTTGTTTTAAGGACTATTCTTAAGGGTGAGGGGCAGTGTTCTATAAACCCCCTCACAGTCCTCCTGCACTACAGTGCACTGCACCAACCACTAGGCTACTCCATGGACCTAGTTGCTGCTCTAATAGGACTGACTATAACGTCTGAGGCTGTCTTAGAGGCTAATATGTATTGTTTCTTTCACATCTTTGGGGGCTTGGAAGGGGTCAGTGACTACTGGGGGAGTAAGGGAGGGTCATACCTTAATCCTTCCAGTGGACAACTGGTCATTTGGAGCACCTTTTTCTGAATTAGTTATGATAAAAACGGGTCTAGACCAAAAGTATAAATTGTAGCCTCAGATATTTTTGTTTTGTTCCATTATCGTGGAAAAACGTCCAAGTGTAAGGAACACCCAAATCCCACCCCCAACATGCCACAACATGCCCCCTTGTGATTTGAACGTTTTGGCAAGCAATACATCCAAATGCCAATTTGTGTCACTTTTCGAAAATGAGGCCCATAGGCCCATATGTTGCATCTATTTTATAAAGCCAACATATGGACAAGTGCACCTTTATGAAATAGCAATCCAACAGCTCTGAGGCAGGAGTAACTTTGTGCATAAATGTGCTGGTAAGAATCAGTGCATAAACCTCTATTTTATAAACTATGTATATAAGGTCTGACCCTACCTCTCTTCTACCCGTTCTTCATCTCCAAGAACCCATATAGGTATAGCACATAAAAGCAGCAGCTATAAAAACCTATTTTTATGTGCCTATATCCTAGAGCAATTTTATTAGCACTTTCTGGAGCTTCTGATACAGAACATATATAGCTCTCCCAGAAACCATCAGACAGACATACTGGCCGCTTCAAACTAGACCGTCATTCTGTGAGGTACTACTGTTCGAAGAACTGCTGAGTAGAAGGACTGAAGCTTCACCCTCTGATGCCAGTGATGTTATCATTGCATATCTCTACCCTCAATAAGCTGCAGTAGAAAGAGGTCTTAGCATGCCCTTATGTGGACTTTTACCGTATGCTAAGCACATTTTTATTGCAGCACAAAAATAGCTGATTTTCTATTTTTTGTATGAATGGACATATGCTAATGTCACCATTAGTGTGCAGCCATTAAAAGCAATTGCCATGTGAGTACTTAACTGCTACCCATTTTATAGGTGGTAAGGGCTCATCTGGTAATACTGCGCTAATCAGTTAGCAAGCAGTAGTGTAGATGCATGTGAGCCCTCTGCTAGATGGAACAATAATGTAGATGCATTAACTGATTAGTGCAGTCACGTCCACTCTTTACCCCAGACACACCTCTGCCAGATGTCACGGCCACAGTCATACCCCGCGAACTGGCTTATTTTTTACCTGTGCCAACCAGAGAGAGTGTTTAAATATTAATGTGCCAGCAAGGACAGCATGTTTACATGCCTTTAGAGAGCACATCCAACACAGGCACCCTCAATTCCCAATCTTGTGTTGTAGCCCTCCCCCAAACATGTGACTGAAAAATCATGGATCTCCATGAGGGGTATTTTCGAATGTGGACGCCCATCTCTATGGGTGCCAATCTCTGAGGATATCCCACGAAGGGGCGGGGAAACCCGTATTATCAAAACAAGATGGGCGTCCATCTTTCGTTTGGATAATACAGTCAGGGATGCCCAAATCTCAACATTTAGGTCAACCTTAGTAATGGCCATCCCCAGTTTTCGGCGATAATGGAAACCAAGGACGCCCATCTCAAAAATGACCAAGCCCTTTGGTCATGGGAGGAGCCAGCATTCGTAGTGCACTGGTCCTCCTTACATGCCAAGACACCAACCGGGCACCCTAGGAGGCACTGCAGTGGACTTCACAAATTGTTCCCAGGTGCATAGCTCCCTTACCTTGGGTGCTAAGCCCCCCAACCCCCCTAAAACCCACTCCCCACAACTGTACACCACTACCATAGCCTTTAGGAATGAAGAGGGGCACCTACATGTGGGTACAGTGGGTTTTGGGTGTGTTTTGGAGGGCTCACATTTACCACCACAATTGTAACAGGTGGGGGGGGATGGGCCTGGGTCCGCCTGCCTGAAGTGCACTGCACTCACTAAAAACTGCTCCAGGGACCTGCATACTGCTGTCATGGAGTTGGGTATGACATTTGAGGCTGGCATAGAGGCTGGAAAAAAATTATTTTTAATTTTTTTTGGGGGGTGGGAGGGGGTTGGTGACCACTGGGGTATTAAGGGGAGGTCATCCCCTTAATACCCCAGTCATCTGGTCAGTTTGGGCACCTTTTCGAGGCTTGGTCGTGAAAAAAAAGGGACCAAGTAAAGTCAACCAAATGCTCTTGAGAGACGCCCTTCTTTTTTCCATTATCGGCCGAGGGCGCCCATCTCTTAACCATGCCCCCGTCTCACCTTCGTTACACTGCTGACACCCCCCCCCCCCCCCCATGAACTTTCGATGGAAAGCAGTTGAGGATGCAAAAAATCGGCTTTCGATTATGCCGATTTGGGCGACCTCGGGAGAAGGACGCCCATCTCCCGATTTGTGTCTGAAGATGGGCGTCCTTCCCTTTCAAAAATAAGCTTGCATGTCTCAATAAAGCCTTCTATGTGCCCTGATAATTACCTACCTCACCAGCATAATAGTTAAGAAGCTTTTGTGCCCTATCACCACCATTCCTCCCAAACACATCAAATGTCCTGGTGTTATAACATCCTTCCCCTCAGGCTTCCATAATCTTATGCATGCTTCCCCTAAATATATTCCTTCACCTAACCCTCCTAGTGATGCAATATTGAAGTGGAAGAGAGAATGACTTCCTCCTGCTCTGCTGCCAAGGACATTACAAATGGTGTTGGATGACATCTCACATTACTTTGCCTCATACACTTGCATTCAGGACTCTATTTTAGAAACAAGAAGATGGGGGGAGGTGTTTGCATTGGGTTGTAAAATTCTAGCTCTTTTGTGATGGAAAGGGCATGGCTAGTTGATTGAGGCCGCTGAGGGACAGATGTGAGAGAGCCCTGGGCTTCTTGTTCTCTTATGCTGAAGTGCAGAGATTACGAATGCCGAGTCCCTTCTTTGTTGCATTTTACTCCATTGATAGCATCTGTTGTCAAGGGTTTCTTCTAGAGTTTCTCTGCAAGTCTATATGCAAAAAGTTTTTATTTGAGAAGCACATATGTGGAAGGAGAAGTCCAGCATGGTTTCCAACAGAAGAAGAAGAGATCCGTGTGCAGTGTAGAGCTCTTCAAGTATATCCGGCTCTTCTCCCTGGTATGCTTCAGGAAAGGGGGAGAATGTGTCTGGAGGAAGAAGGAAGGGGAAGAAGATGTCTGCAATAAAGAGAGGAAAAGAGAGTGCCAGGGGAAAGGGGGAAGAGAAAGAGTCAGGAGAGAGGGCAGGAAGGAGACGAAAAGAGAAGTTGGATAGAAAAAAAGGAGGGCAAGAAGGAGAGGAAAGGGGGAAAGAGTTCCTTAAGATATTTAGAAGTAGAAGAGAGTGCATTGGAGGAAGAAGAGTGCTTATAGAGAGGAAAGAAAGAAGATGGAGAAATGCTAGGAGGGAGGCAGTCATTATCAAATAAATGTTCCTGCATCTAGAGTCTCTGGAGAGAGGGGAAGGGAACAGGGAGGAGTGCCTAAAGGAAGATGGGAGAAGTAAATTGGAAAAAAATGACCAGAAGGAGGGGAGATGAGGGGCAGACAGGGACAATGCTTGAATTAAGATAGGGGAGGTGGAAAAATAAGACAGTACAAGTATAGGCATCACCATGGGGTGGCAACTGACTTGCCATCTCACAATAAAACAGAGATTACATGTACGCTGGTCTGGCTGGTGCTGTGGATCTGGTGCTGGCAATGGTGGCACTGGGTCACACAGCAACTCCTTTCTGCTCATCACAGCAGCAGGTTCACTTGCTTCTAACTTCCTTAGTTTGAACTGCTTCAACCTCATGGTTATGCTTTTCTTAACTTGGTGCCTACAGCATATTAGAGATGAAGAATAAGGTAGTTTTCTTTTTCTGTCTTTAATGCACAGGAAAGGGTATTTGATAATCAGTGCCAATGTGTCTGTCTAATCTATCATTTCATATGGTATGTACAAAGCATTAACCTTTTGCAACCTAAGAAATTTTTAAAATTAAATAGGTCTCTGTATGAACCATTGATATGAATGCTTGTGTCAGGCAACAAAGGGTTAATGCAGCTGCCTGACACAGTGATTGCATGGGGAAAAAAAGTTAATGTGTACTAATGAATAATTAAGTCTGGGGGGAAAAAGATTTTCTTTTCATAAGCACCGTCCTCATCAGTTAGTTATTTATCAAATTCATGAGCACAATCATTTACTCAGTAGCTAAACAAAAGTCTAGATAAAAATGGACTGCAGCTTATGAATTTGAAAGCTGAATAGATGTACAGTACTTGAGTCTCTGTAAATATATATGCAGAATAGAGCTGAGAAGTGCGCACAAGTAAGTAGCTCCTTTTGACTTGCTGAGTTTCAAATAAAGCATGGTTAAATTTATTGCATTCATTACACTCACAAGATATGGCTTGAATATCAGTGTAGGATCCTGTTGCCCAACTCAGATTGTGTATTGTAAAGTGTATGGCTATATGTTCGTATGCATTTATTTTCACATATTTTCTTTGATAGAGACATTCACGTTAAACAAGTGGTCATTATTCAGTCAGTGTAGTCCAGTGGTGTTCTTAGGGGGGGGCGGTAGGTGCGGTCCGCCCCGGGTGCACGCCGCTGGGGGGGGTGCCGCGCATGCCTGTCCTCCGTTGTTCTATGCTTCTTCTCTGCCCCGGAACAGGAAGCATGGAACAACGTAGGAAAGGTGCGCAGCACCACCCCCCCCAGCGGCATGCACCCGGGGGGGGTTCCTTCGCAGGGGTGTCCTTTCGCTGGGGGGGGGGTCCGCGCTGCATCCGGGGGGCGCTGCACCCGAGGGGCGGGGCGCATCGGCGATCCGCCCCGGGTGTCAGCCCCCCTAGGAACGCCACTGGTGTAGTCACCAATTTAAGTTAAAGATCGGCACCAGCATCTGACTTAATCCATATATCAATAATTCTCAACCCTGTTCTGAGGGAACTCAAACCAGTCAAGTTCTCAGGATATCCACACTGAATATTCAATATACAAGGAGTATCGCTAACCCCCCCCCCCCCACCCTCCCCCCCCCGCATGGCCATGTGGTAAGAATAAACTGAAAAGGGCCCTGGCATGCGGCAAAAACGGTCCCCACCACTACCGCAGGACCCTTTTCTTTTTGCAACAGCTTGGTAAAAGGACCCCTAAGTTAACTAAAGTTAGTTTTGAACTGCGAACCTAGCTGCACAGATGTAGCTGAAACTCACCTAAACCTAGTCAACCAAATTTGTCAGGCTAGGTCATGTGCTTAGTAACAGTTGAATACTTGCCCCTTGATGTCTACCATTCCAAACTGAACATATATCTGCCTGATATTCAGCATACGGCAGTAGCAACATCTGACTGCTCACAGCCAGGGGCTGAAATGAACCTGGCTATTCAATGCTGGGGCATGCATGGCTCTTGGCATTGAAAATCAGCAGTCTCTCAGAAGTTAACTGAGCACACCAGCCGATATTCAGACCAGTGCCCGGTTAACTTCAGTGCATCAGGTTAGGACAACCTTTTTGTTGATCCAAGGAAACAAACATGCAAACAATCCACAAAATCCATGTTAGGCAGCAGAACAGTAGATCGAAGATAAAAAAAAAATCCAAATTTATTCAGCACATCCTACTATATAAATGAAGAATGACAGACGTGCCGCACATGTGCAGAACAGCGCAGCTGTTCTGCGCATGCGTGGCACATCACAGATGACTCCTGACATGGTTAGAGGCAGGATGGACCAGCACCACTACAGAAATTCAGAACGCCTGTTCTGCGCATGCGCGGCACGTCACAGATCACTCCCAACATGGTTAGATGCAGGACGGACCAGTGCCACTACAGAAATACAGAACGCCCAGGCAACGGAGAGAACGCGAGCGAGCATGAGAGCCTTCAAAGGGATGCAGTCACAAAGGAATGTAACAGAACATCGTTAGGAGGGGTTTTTTGAATCTGGTGCCTTGGCGAGGAAAGCTGGTGATGTGATTGGGGGGGAATCAGCGGGTCTGGACCGCAGCTGCGGGGACAGGACTCCGGACAGCTCTGGCCGCAGGCACTGGGTCTGGTTGGCTAGGGTTGGAGGGGGTGGGGAGGAGGTGATAGAAAGGGGAAACAGGATTCATGTGCTTCTCTCTCCGCCCCCGAGCAGGCTGAGCTCCAGGAGCCAAACCCACCTGCTGCGGTCACAGGGACATAGAGGCAGGGGGAGCCTATAAAAAGCCCCAGAAGGAACCCGAGGCCTGAGAGAGACAGCGAGCCTGGGCCACAAGTTCACCGGGACAGAGGCAGGCTGAGCTCCAGAAGCCAAACCCACCTGCTGTGGTCAGAGGGAGATAGAGGGAGGGGGAGCCCATTAAAGAGCCCCAGAAGGATCCCGAGGGCTGAGAGAGACAGCGAGCCAAGGCCACACGTTTACCGGGACAGAGGCAGACAGAGGATGGCACATCTGTGGGGCTATGACAGTCACAACGATGAGTGATTAGCAGGGGAGTTGTGGCTCAGCTCCTGGGGCCAGGGACCCGAGACTCCTTAGAGTAAGTGCAATACTGGGCTCCCTCTCCGCACTCACAGAGAAACTGGCAACAAGACCCATTAATTACAGTACTAATATCACAACACTTTATCCTATTCCATCCATCTCTCTCTCTCTCTCTCTCTGTCTCTCTCTCTCTCTCTCTCTCTCTCTCTCACACACACACACTCTCTCTGTCTCACTCTCACACACACACACACACACACACACTCTGTCTCTCTCTCTCACACACACACACACTCTGTCTCTCAACTCACTATCACACTCTCTCTCTTTCTGTCTCTCTCACACACACACACACACACTCTGTCTCTCTCTCTCACACACACACACACTCTGTCTCTCAACTCACTATCACACTCTCTCTCTTTCACACAGATGCACACACACACGCACACACACACACACCTACACACACACACACACTTTCTCTGCCTCTCTCTCACACACGCACTCTCTCATACACACACACACTCTCTTACTCTCCCTCTCTTTACATTTCAGAAATAAAAAATCTTGCCCGTTTTAATCAGACACACACACACGGGACACGGAGGGTATGGGAGGGGAGGAAAGAATCCAGCACACACACGCAAACACACTCTCTCTCTCTCACTCTCTCTTAACAACTGGCTATAAGGAGCGACTGACTCTCCACTGTCACAGGGACTCCTAGCACCTCTTTCTCTCTCTTTCTCTCTCTCTCACACACACACAAGGGATACGGAGGGGATGGGAGGGGAGGAAAGGATCGCTGGACATGGAGGGGAGGGCAGGGCAGAGAGGAAAAATCGCTTACACGAGAGCCTTCCTAGGGCCCGTTTCAAACGGGCTTGGTTCCACTAGTAGAAGCATAAAATACATAGATACTTAAAAGCCCAACACGGCCATTTTTCGCCCTCTCGAGGGCTGTGTTATGGGCTATTAAAAACCAAAGGTGTAATCCAAACGTATCAACTTATGGTTAAAAACTTTCATTAGTGCAGACTCAGCTTGTGGTGACACGTTTGGACTATACCTTTTGGTTTTTAATAGCCCCTGATGCAGCCCTTGAGAAGGTGAAACATGAACATGTTAGGTTTTTAAAGTATCTGAATATTTTATGCTTCTATGTGCTGAATAAATCTGGACCCTTTTTTTTTATCATCAATCTACTAAGGATCCTAAGGAGCTTAGCCAAGTTTGGGTGGCAGAGCCGGTGGCGGGAGGCGGGGATAGTGCTGGGCAGACTTATACGGTCTGTGCCAGAGCCGGTGGTGGGAGGAGGGGCTGGTGGTTGGGAGGCGGGGATAGTGCTGGACAGACTTATACGGTCTGTGCCAGAGCCGGTGGTGGGAGGAGGGGCTGGTGGTTGGGAGGCGGGGATAGTGCTGGACAGACTTATACGGTCTGTGCCCTAAAAAGGACAGGTACAAATCAAGGTAAGGTATACACAAAAAGTAGCACATATGAGTTTATCTTGTTGGGCAGACTGGATGGACCATGCAGGTCTTTTTCTGCCGTCATCTACTATGTATGTTACTATGTACTGTTTTTCTGCCAGCCTTTTTGTTGTCCTAACTTTAAGCAGTTAGGGCCCTTTTACTAAAGGGTTGTCGTATGGCAATCCGGAACTACTGCTGGTTCACTGCGGCTGCAGATAGTAGTTCTGCCCCGCAGCACGTGACATTTCCCGCACTGCCAGAATTTTTCAAAAATTATCACCACATGTGGTTACCACTGGGTTAGCGCAGGAGACCTTACTGCCACCTCAATGGATGACGGTAAGTGCTCCCCCGAAATAGCCACTCGGTAAGTGCGAACTTACTGCACGACCACTTCTTTTATCCACCTTTTCACCCGCTGTAGTAAAAGGGGACTCTGTGAATGACAAGAACTCATGCTACTGCTAGCGCAGGGCCCATTTTATTGCAACTTCGTAAAAGGGGCCCTTGCTTAGCCAATTAGCAGACTGAAAATCATCACTAACCAGCTAAGTTGGTGCTCCACCCCCTGCCCACCTCTAGCCTAATTGATTAGGAGAAGGCCGGTTAGTGGTGATGTTCAGTTAAGTGTGCTGAATATCATGTTCCAGGTTGCTCAGTGGGGTTTAGCCAGGCACGAACCTCTCCTGACTGACTAACCCCTTTTGAATATGAGTGCAGATTCTTTTAAAACTGTGCTTTTCTTTTGAAATAAGACCTTTTAGAAGCATCTACATGTGTAAGTAGCAGGATTTTTCTGCAAACAAACAGAAGAACAGCAACCCTTGCAGTCACGAAAACAAGTCAACCACAGTGAGGGTGACAAAAGAAAGAGCAGCAGACAATGTCCAAAAACAGTTGGCTTTATTACAACATCCGAGACTCGACATGAGTCGTTTCAGCCTAAAAAGGCCTTCTTCCGGAGTCTTTTATTGGATATGTGGTGATACTTAGCTAGCCTTAGCGAAATATATGTGATGTCTAGAACCTTCCTGCTTCCGCAGAGTCCAAGCATTTTTTCATTTGTTTGCCATTAGGAAGCAGGAAGGTATTAGACATCACATGTATTTCGCTAAGGCTAGCTAAGCATCTCCACACATCCAATAGAAGACTCCTGAAGAAGGCCTTTTTAGTCTGAAACGACTCATGTCGAGTCTCGGATGTTGTAATAAAGCCAACTGTTTTTGGACATCGTCTGCTGCTCTTTCTTTTGTCACCCTCACTGTGATTGACTAGTAGCAGGATTTCCACATGTAGACTAGCTACATGTGTGAATAGTGAATTCAGAAATGTGCTATTTACATGTGTAGGTCCCAGGGTCACTGAAATTAAGGGGTGTGGCATGGGAATATATGTATTTTTACAATTTCCCTTTCTGCTTTTGCATCTATGGCAAGGCAAACCTAGATTTGCAACACCAGGGTTTTAAATAGGGGACTAATCAGGGAATTTTTCTAACTCCTCCATTTTTATTTTTGTCTGTAATACAAAAAATAAATAACCCTTTGACAGCCTTGGTTATTAATTGCCACCAGTTCCATGCATAGGTTTGTGATACTTGGAAAATATAGATATAAGTGCCAGCAAATATATGTGGAACTTGCAAAATGGTCACTTCCACATGGCTCTTATACATGGAAAATGCCAGATGATGCTATTTTGTTTTTCTAAGCAGAGATTTGTAAAACTGTTTCACCCACACATGTCCCAGCAAATACGTCAGTATTTGCCAGCATCCTTCTAGGTATTTTGCAAAAGGTTCCTCGTTTGACAGAGCCTTTTGTGAAATAACTAGGGAACACCTGAATACTACGACCTGGACATTCTAATTCTTCCCTCATCGTCTTATGCAAAATGGGGCTTGAAGTCTACTCACTACAAATTGTTTTGAGAAAGACAAAATTCCCGCTCTGCATAAAGGGAAGTAAAGTATCTGTTGAGTCAAAAGACATGGTTTCGCTCTGTTGGTTTTGTAAATAAAGCTGAAGATTACGGCTGCTATTCCATGGCAGAGATGCAGGAGAAAGAGAGACAGAGAGAGGGAGAGAGAGAAAGCCTCAGGAAATATAATGCAGAAAGCCTGCTCTGTGAAAAAATACTGTAAATTGAATTTGACAGCATTTGATGGCATTTGATTATTCCAGTCACAGGCAAACAATGATATAAAGAGTAATATGAAATAGAATGTGTTACTGCCTAGCCGACACAAAAGCAATAAACCTTCCTCCAATGTGACACAATCACTTCACAATCATAATTGTAGCCTGTTTGATACCTCTGAGTACAGCAGAAGGGCACTGACTGACACAGATACATTTTGTTTTTTATTTAAAGTGAAATGAAAATGGCGCACTGGGACTCCAGATACAATCGTTCTATTCACCTACATAGGCATGAATCACTTGGCAGTTATTTCAACTGAAGTTTAAATGTGCTTAGACAACAACAATATTAAATCTTTCTCAGATAGCTGTAAAAAAAAAATCTGAAACTTGTAAGGACAGAAATGGGATGTAAGCACACAGTTCTGTTTTTTCATTCTGTCGTTCACATATTCCAATATTTTTGTAGCAACAAGTCTGCAATGTTTCTACTGAGGTTGTAGCTTGCCAGTTCTTCAGTTAGTGCTACATTTTCACCAGACCAAGAGCTAAATTAAATGGAGAAATGGAGGAGTAGACTAGTGGTTAGAGCACCAGTCTCAACAGCCAGAGCCTCCAGGTTCAAATCCCACTGCCGCTCCTTTTGATCTTGAGCAAGTCACTTAGGGCTCATTTTACTAAGCCGCGTAGGTGCCTACGCGCGCCCAACATGTGCCAAAATGGATTTACCGCCCAACTACCACGTGGCTCTTGTGGTAATTTCATTTTTTGTGCGCATCCGATACACGCGTCTGAAAAATATTTTTTGTTTTCTGGCACACGTAACAGACGCGTGCCAAGTGGCATCTGACGTGCGTAGGTCATTACCGCCCAAATTCTTTACCGCTAGGTCTATGTCTGGCGGTAAAGTTTGAGACCCAAAATAGACAAGCGGCAATTTTTATTTTGCCGCACATCCACATTCAGGGAAAAAAGAGGCCTTTTTTACAGGTGCGCTGAAAAATGATTCTGCGCACGCCCAAAACCCATGCTTACACTACCGCAGGCCATTTTTCAGCATGCCTTTGTAAAAGGACCCTTTACTTAACCCTCCATTGCCTCAGATACAAAATTCAATTGTGAGCCCTTCAGGGACAGGAAAATACCCAATGTACCTGAATGTAACTCACCTTGAGCTACTACTGAAAAAGGGGCAAGCAAAATCCAAATAAAAGGCACTACCATATTACCACACTCATAACACACATTATTTACTATAGGTTACATTTTATGTAGTGGACTTATTTACTAATAATGTTTGTTAACAACATTAGTGCATGCTAACACAGTACTGCACTTTAGGGAAAGGGAAATGGGACTTGATATATTTTTGCAACTACATTCAAGGTGGTTTACATATATTCAGGTACTTCTTTTGTACCAGGGGCAATGGAGGGTTAAGTGACTTGCCCAGAGTCACAAGGAGCTGCAGTGGGAATTAAACTCAGTTCCCCAGGATCAAAGTCCACTGCACTAACCACTAGGCTACTCCTCCACTTTACGAAATCTAGCCCTAAATTCAGTTGACTTGAAACAGTTTCCTATAGACACGGAGTCTGGCTTTTCATGAACACAGTAGCACAGGATATTGCACAGGTCAAAGTTCAGAACAATAAATAGCACCACTGAAACATTAGACAGTTGGAGGGTAATTTTATAACTGGTGCCTGGTTTAAGAGGACAAGTAAGGGCCTACATAGGCACTATTTAAATACACACAGAGGGGCATTTTTGAAAGAATGTCCAAGTCAGAATTGGGACGTTCTGCTCAAATGTCCAAAAAAACCCCTCCATCTCACAGATATTTTCAACCAGGAAAAATGTCAGGATTTGCTGTTTGAAAATATATGAGAAGGATGTTCTTGCACTGAAAATGACCAAAATGGACAGACATTTTCTAGAATGAAACATCCAAAATAAGAAAGCCAAAAAAGCAGGCAGGAAAACATCTGCCTGGCATCATTTTTACAAAAAAAACAGATAGACATCCCTGCAGAGCAGAAGGACAGCCTAGTTGTCAATGCCGTGGTCTTTAAACACTGGGACACAGGTACAAATCCCACCTTAATTCCATTATATGTTATTGTGAGCCTTCCAGGAACAGATAAAAACCCACTGTACCTAAAGGTCCACCTCTACAATAGCCATCACGCTTGCAGGTGTCTTATAAATTCAGGTACAGTAGGTATTTCTATATTTCAGGAGGGCTCACATATTGTACAGAAATAAGAGTTAAAATGGGAGTTACACCTGGGTACCATTGTTGGCATTAGCTGCCACAGTGTTTGGGTCTAGCTAGCAGCCAGCCCAATGAAGAGTATTGACTGGGACTATACTGAGTGAGAAAAAGAGAGACTCTACTTAAAGGACTAAGCCTATGAAGTAACAGAGCTGATTACAACCCCTTTTGTGTATATAAATAAAGTACTTTTGACTTTTACCTGTAATGTGTGTGTGTGTGTGTGTGTGTGTGTGTGTGTGTGTGTGTGTGTGTGTGTGTGTGTGTGTGTGTGCCACATCTGTGTGAAGTCCTGCAGACTGTCACTAGTCACATTTCCACAATCAGTTTTCTACGCAGTTATTTAGAGGTTTCCAAGTGCTTGATATACACAATTAACCACAAATATACAAATATGCATAGATTACTTAAAGAAGCAGCAGTCACATTCTTGTCTGGGAAAGCAAACGAAATGAACCTTAATCTTTGCCCCTTTGAGCTTCTTAATTACTTATTCCGAAAACATCAAAGTCAAAATGAAAAACAACTCCAAAACTAAACTAAAAAGAAAAGATTCTCTAAGGGTTAATAACAAAAGTGCTAACTAACCCAGCTCACAAATGATAAGTGAATAGGCAGGAGTCCTCAGTGTGAAAATTAAGCAATATTAGGGTCTCGCAATAAGTATACCCCCAACAAACCAATGCTTACAATGAATGAAAGTGTATCAACACAGTCATCAATGCCTTCACACCATCACAGGGCTCCTACATGTGTGATAATCCGTACAATAATAATATGACAATGAAATCAATAAACAAATATTCAATCACAATCTAGCTCTATCCAAAAATAGTAAAAACAGACATACGACTACCTAAAGTTCCAGAAAAAACTAAAAACAAATTTGTTCCAAAAAGCATACCCCACCAACCCAACATAAGAACCAGAAAGCCTGCTACACAACAACACCAAGACTTTAATGGACTCACCTCTATCTCCCTCTTCACACTTAATGTTTCCCAATGCATTTACCAAATGTGAACCATACCCTACCACAATCACACCTTGTACTTGAGCACACTATGCATTTGTTCAGACCGGAACCGGTGACCGCCACTACGGCACTATGTAAGCCACATTGAGCCTGCAAATAGGTGGGAAAATGTGGGATACAAATGCAACAAATAAATAAATAAATACATAAATAATATAGTCTCCAATCCAGTCACAAAGCAATAAAGTCATAAAGACAGAACCGTGCTAAAATCAAGTTCATTCTCACAACTTCCGATATCCAATAAAAATTGGTTTAGGCCTGCTTGTTAGAAAGGGGGTTAAGTTAGTTAGTTAGAGTTAGACCAGCTAGGCTTTTTTTTTTTTAATCTGTAAAACCCAGAGTTTCTGTGGAAGCAGAAGTGGGAACATTAACTTGAGTAGACAAGATGGGCATAGCCAGCTATGGAATATCTACTCCAGGCTCCAACAGAGAAGCGGCCACAGCTGTAGAGCAATGGCCAGAACCAGTGACAGCAGAAGCAAGCCCTACGGAGACAGCTGGAGCTACAACAGACCTTCCTGATGCAGTTTGCCCAGCCCATGGAAGAGACCATAACTTGATCAAGCCCTCTACCTCCAGCAGTGCTTAAAATGATCCTGGAAGAGCATCTGCACTACATCCAGGAGAACTTTGAGTAGACTGCTCATTTGGTGAGAAGGATCGGGGCAACTTGGATCACTTACCTACTATCTGCCAGGCTGCAAATACAGAGGAAACAACTATCTATGTTGGGGTCAAGACTGCCATTCTGCATCATGCAAGAGGGATCTCACAAGGTTACAGCATGAGTTCCAGCTGGAGGAAGTCCAAGAGGTCAATTATATCAATTGAAAGCTGTAGGATAGAATTAGCTACAGCCAGAAGGGAATTCAGAACTGAAAACTTATGTTCCTAAATGTGGCTGAAAATAGGGCAAAATTGAAACATAACTTAAAAGCACAAATTTAGGAGTTCAGCTTTTTTTGAACATTGGGCCCTAAGTTTTCAGCTGAAAATTCATCTTCATGTGGGAGCTTAAAAGTTATAAATTTAGGCCTGATAAATGGCAATAATCTTCTCATTTACACACATAAGTGGGTACTTAGGTGCATAAATGACCTCTTATAGCAGTGGTTCTCAACCGGTATGTTGGGGCACATTGGTGTGTCACCAAACATTTGACACCAAACTTGTGCTTTCCTTAACAATCACCTGCGTGGCAGTTTGGGGAGAGTTGATAACCTAGAAGTCCCCATAACTATTCCTTACTTGTGCCACCAGCCCAAAATGGAATTGTTGCAGGCCTCCAGTCTACCACTCCCTGTTCTCCTTCTAGTTCCCACCATTGCTTCTGCATTTTCCTTGTATTATTGTTAGCAGCAATGAAATGATATATAAGAAGGGGGGGGGGGGGTAAAAATGTGTTCAGCTGTGAATTGTAGTGTTCAATGTGTCACGCAGGTGAACAATGTTTGTCAGGTGTGTCACAATAAAAGAAAGGTTGAGAACCACTGTCTTATAGAATACCAATTAACGGAAAAGTACACACTCTATGCTTTGATAGCATATACTTTGCAGGTGGACATGCCCATGGACAGACTGGGTGTAGCATGATCGAATCACAGGTGGAACATACATGTATGTGCATAAATTATACAATACTATAATTGATGCGTGCTCATGCAAATCTCTAGGTACAAACACTTAGACCAGCTCTAAGGCTGTTATAAGTGTACAGAAACAGGGCCGGTCTTAGGCAGAAGTGACCGAGGCGGCCGCATAGGGCCCCGCACCTAAGGGGGCCCCGCGCGGCACGCCTCAACTCCGCCTCGCCTCTCCGACCACCGCCACTGCTCTCCTGCCCTCCATGTCCAGCGACGCAATTCTCCAGTCCTCGTTCCCCTGCTCCCCCTCCCTCCAGCCACCTGAGCCCCCTCCCGTCTGAGCCCCCCCTCCCTGACCTGCCAAACGACCCTCTTCTGCCACCTGACCCGCTGGCACCTCACCTGACCCAGCATTTTTAAAAAATCTATAAGCGGCGGTGCCTCGCGTCTGAGTAAAAGAAGAAAAATCGCTTCGTCCATTGGCCGGCCTTCCCTCATGTCCCGCCCTCTGATGTAACTTCCGCAAGGGCGGGACATGAGAAAAGGCCGGCCAATGGATGAAGCGATTTTTCTTCTTTTACTCAGACGCGAGGCACCGCCGCTTGTAGATTTTTTTAAAATGCTGGGTCAGGTGAGGTGCCAGCAGGTTGGTTGGCAGAAGAGGGTCGTTTGGCAGGTCAGGGAGGGGGGGCTCAGATGGGAGGGGGGCTCAGGTGGCTGGAGGGAGGGGGAGCAGGGGAATGAGGAGAGTCGCGTCGCTGGACATGGGTGGAGGGCAGGGGGACGGGGGGGTTACTGGACATAGGTGGATGGCAGTTGGCAGGGGAGAGCAGGGGGCACAGGAGGGTCGCTGGACATGGGTGGATGGCAGGAGAGGGGGTTTCTGGACATAGGTGGATGGCAGGGGAGGGCAGGGAGGACAGGAGGGTCGCTGGACATGGGTGGATGGAGGGGAGGGGGTTTCTGGACATAGGTGGATGGCAGGGGAGGGCATGGAGGACAGGAGGGTCGCTGGACATGGGTGGATGGAGGGGAGTGGGTTTCTGGACATAGGTGGATGGCAGGGGAGGGCAGAGGGAACAGGGGGGGTTGCTGGACATAGATGGATGGCAGGGGGGACAGGAGGGTCGCTGGACATGAGTGGATGGAGGAGAGAGAAGAAATGCTGGACATGGATGGAGGCGAGGGAAGAGTGAGGAAGGAGATGAGGTGAGGGAAAGGGAAGAGAGGAGAAAAAGTGCACATGGATATAGAAAATAGGCAGAAGCTGGATCCACTGGACAGTCAAGTCTGCGGAGGACCCAGCTTTTAATTACGGATGTAGGGCAAGAAATGAAGAAGAAAGGCGGAAAGTAAAGAAATAAATGGAAAGGAAGCCCTGGAAACGGAGTTAAGAGGACAGATAGCAGCACAATCGGATACTGAGCCAGCATGATCAGAAAAGCAAAGTCACCAGACAACAAAGGTAGAAAAAACTATTTTATTCAGGATTTATTAATTGGAATATGTCAGTTTTTGGAAATGTGCATCTGTGATATTTTTCATGTAAGTTTTAATTTTTGTAGTATTGCTACATGCTGAGTCTGACTTCTTGAGGTAACTTTCCAGTTCACTATTTTGCATTCATGTGTTTTTCAGGTGTGATCAAGGAAGGTGCAGTATTCTGCTAGCGTATAGTTTGCAGCCCTTTTTGTTTGTTTTTTTTCACTAGGTTGTGCACTGGTGTTTTAGAGCCCGGTGTAATTACAGTTGCCTTTCCACGCCACGCATAAGGTTGTAGCTCGTCCTGTCCTTGGAATTAGTGCTGTTTATGGTTTGTTAAGGTTATGAGTGTGTTTTTGCACAAGTTTGTGTATAGTGTTTTGCAGTGGAGAGATTGTGTGTTGGCCTTACTAAGGTGGCACCAAACATCAGAAAGGGTGTAGAGCCTAAATCATGACACACTACCTCTAAAAGGGTGTTTTGTGGCTCTGCATGAGAATTGTGATATTATGATCCCTTGCTAGCTTCATATTGTTGACGGTCTGCATTTTCTGTATGGCTGGTATATTGGTGTATAAGGTATTAATTGTGACTATTTTATTTTTACTTATTTTTTTTCTGTGTGTTGTCAGACAATTATGGATGACAGACAGAGTCGGAGTCTTCTTGAGTCAGAGAGCTGTGGTATATATTTTTAAACAATTTTAATACCTTTGTGGTCTATATGTTTTTATATTGTACATTATATTTCACACATCACTTTATTTTATTGTATATCTTTTCATTTCATTTTTATTTTATTGCATATATGGGTTACAGAGTAATAGGGGAATTTGAAAGTACTGAATCTTTTCTTAATATTTTTCCTTTTTTCTCCTTTGTTATGAGAATTGGAACTACTAATTGTAGTGGACTTGAACTGAATAATTTCTGGGGAGGGGAGGTTTCATGATAGCATTGTGCTTATTATTTCAATCAGTTGTTTTGTACAAGTTTAGCTTCATTTGTCTTTATTTGAAATTTCATAAATAAAAAAATGTTCTAAAAATGGAATAATCTTATCAATGGGGTGGAGCTAGGGTAGAGAACGGAGCTAGGGTGGGGCAGGGCTACAGTGGGGCAGGGCTAGGATGGGGCCCCACCAAATTGGTCTGCATAGGGCCCCGCACTTGCTAAGACTGGCCCTGTACAGAAATTAGGTGTTTCTAAGAGGGCCATTCTAGAATAGGGCACCTATAGGAAAGGGCCTATTCTGGAGCCCAATTTTAGAAATGGTGTGGGGATGAGAACTGAGATATCCAGGTAAGGATGTGACCAGTTCCCCTTCTATTTTAAAAAAGCTCTAACAAACGCAGATCAGCATGTAAAATATGCCTAAGGACATATAGGACTGTATGTCCATGTCTCCCTATGTCTGGCAGGAGCAGTGATGTTACAAAGCTACACACTGAGATAAAAAATTTGTTTCATGTGTGTGTGGGAACAGCTTTTTAAAATTGCTGCTTTTGTTCTCCATATAGACCCCAATCACTCCCCCCCCCCCCCCCCATCGATCCTATACAGCATCAACAAGCCCCTGAATCATCCAAAATTCCCTTGGCATCAACACTGGCTTCCTCCCTGGATCAACAACTCCCCCAACATCCATTCCACCAGCATAAAGACCTCCCTGGTATTAAGCACACCCCAATTGCCCCTGAGCAGAACTCCCTACCATCCTTGAATGTCACTATCCTGGCTCTTACTGGGGGTTCCAATGAATTCTAGTGTCTAACAGGAGCAGAAGTGATGTCTAATCTCACCCACTGCTCCATGTCTGGAATTCAAAATGGTGTGCAAGATCTGTAGTAGTAATCTTGTGGCACAATTGCTAGGGATCATGGGCACAATTTTGAACTTGGGAGACAGAGGTGCAGGAATGATTAAGCATTGCTTCTGCTCTCATTAGACACCAGCCAGCCAATGTTCAGCACAAGCTAACCGGCCGGGAACAGCCATCGCCCGGTTAACTGATATCTCGGAGGTTAACCAGTCATTTTCAGTGGCATTCAACCGGTTATCACTGCTGAAAATGGCCAGTTAGCATCAAAAATAAAGCCGGTGATGTCAGGGACATTCCAGGGGTGTGACCAGTTAAGTCCTGATATTTGGCACTTAACCGGCTAGGCTTAGCAATCAAATATGGCCGCATAAATAGTAGGTCTATATTTGCCAGCTAAGCCATGGCCGGTTAAGTCTGAATATCGACTAAACCAGTCATGCGCTATCCAGTGTTGAAAAACCCAGATATGCAATCCAGTCACCAGAAATGACCCAGCATTGAATATCTGGATTGAACGGCGGCAGAGGGCAGTCAAAGTATTGCCCGACACTGGCCGAATATCAGGCGGCAGGGATCGTAATGACCTTGGCAGAAGATGAAGCAAGGGGGATTGTGGAGTGGGAGGTATAGGGTTCTGCCCCAAGGCCTATAAAAGGAAAGGGAAAGGAAATTGGGACTTGATATACTGCCTTTCTGAGGTTTTTGAAACTACATTCAATGCGGTTTACATATATTCAGGTACTTATTTTGTACCAGGGGCAATGGAGGGTTAAGTGACTTGTCCAGAGTCACAGGGAGCTGCAGTTGGAATTAAACTCAGTTCCCCTCAGATCCCCAGGATCAAAGTCCACTGCACTAACCACTAACCACTAAGCTACTCCTAGTGTTTGTTGCTGGAGTGCCTTTATGGTTGGTGGATCAGATTCCAGGGAATTGTTAATTTTTTGGGGGGAGAGGATTTGGTTGTTAGGGGAATGCTGGAATGGGGTACTTCTTGACGCCAGGAGGTTCTTGATGTTGGGGAGGGGGTAGGAAATGATGTGGTTTGTTGTGACTGGGATGGGGGAGGAATCAGGTGGCACGGCTGTCCTCAGTCTTTACACCTGCCCTTTCAGCATGCACTAAGTGTGCCTCAGCGCGGTGAAAATACTGATATTTATATTTTCTGACAGTGACATATATTCTGCTTGTGAAATAAGGAACACATATTAGTGTTATAAGCCTGCCCTCACCATTCCCTTTCCATGCCGCTTGCCATTTAGACATTCTGTGAATCCCCATGTCTAAATGGCAGCTGTCTAAAACAGCTTTTTGTGTCTGACCATCTACATATATAAAAGCTGCTATTGAAATGTGAGGATTCTTTTAAATTAAGGGCCTTAGGTGCCTATCGGACTTTATAAAATACTAACACAAATCCAACAGCAATGGCTGATGTTAGGTAAGTACTTCCTAAATGATTGTTTTAGGTTGTCATGCTGTCAGAGTTCCTTTCTGATATTCTTTGATTTTTTTTTATTTATTGTAAACTGTTGTGTTCTATATAAGCCAAGTGGTATAGCTCATTTTAATAAACAATAAACAATATATTCAAGGTGCAGATATTACTCTGACTCGGGAGCAGATATATATGGTAGCACGTGCTTTGTATGCATATGTGCATTTTTATAAAATATAGTAAAGTGACGACATAGTAGATGACGGCAGATAAAGACCTGAATGGTCCATTCAGTCTGCCCCAAAAGTCACACTCATTATCAATTCATGATTATAACAGCAGTGGTATAAAATACTTGATCCTGGTCTTCCTTTGCCATTTCTGGGACACAGACATTAGAAGTCTGCCTTAGTTCTTCACAGCCAGCATCACAATCTAAGCTTCACTTGATACATCAAAACACATGCAGTCATTTAAGTTTTGTTTTTTCATATGTATAAATCACAATTCTTACTATGCTTTGCCTTAACGCTGCCCCTGTGCATGCTTACTGTGCAAGTACATCCTAGTTTGAACCACATGTACTTTTAGGTGTGACCTAATTTCATAACAGCCATTTAGGCACATAAACCCCCACATTCAATAAATAGTACTAAAAATTGCGTATACAAATTTGGGTTCATGTCCATTTTGTGCAAGCAATTTAATTTAATTCAATTATCGGTGCTACTTTGCATTAATTAAAATTTTTGCATATAAATTTACACTTGGATCAAAAAAGGAGATGCAGTAATAAGGGTATCCTGAGCAGTTCTGGGGCATTCCCAGAATTTATGCGAGCTGTTAAAGAATGAAGGGGATCTGTGCCTAATTTAGGAATTGGGATTTACACCAGGGTTTTGTTGGTGTAAATGGTCGCACCTAAAAGTAGTCACAGTTCCTGGTCACTAAGCTCTATTCTATAAATGGCACATAAGTTCGGTCCCCTTTTAGCAAGCTGCAGCAAAAGAAAACTGGCGCTGGCGTCAGCATGTGTTTTACATGCGCGCCTAGGCCCCCTTTTATCGCAGCCGGTAAAAGGAAAGTCTTGCTTTCCCACAGGAAATAGCCAGGCGGCAAGTAAAGAACTTGCCGTGTGGCCATTTCGGGGGGAGGGGGAGCCCTTACCGCCACCCACTGAGGTGGCGGTAAGGGCTCCCATGTTAACCCGGTGGTAACCGGGTATACACCGACGCTACAAAAATAAATACATTTTTGTAGAGCCGTAAATGACAGCGCACTAGGGTTGGTAAGTACCGCTGGGCTGCTGCGGTAGCCCGGTGGTACTTCCTGTATAGCAAGCGGTAAGCCCGAATTGGGTTTACCGCCACTTAGTAAAAGGAGCTCTTTGAGCACTGTTTACAGAATAGCGCTAAGCGCTATTTTTTTGGGCACAGATTTTTTAGGTGCTATTTATTAAAGTTAGTCCAAAATAACATTTTACGTGTGAAAATAGTTTTTGAAAATAACCTCCCTAAAAGCATTGGACAATAAGCTATACTGGAAACAGAAAGCAATCGCAGGGCTGAAATCTTTTCCCTATTCCATTCGCAATGCCAGCACTTCAGATTTTGGCCCATGCTCTATTTCTTCCTTTATTCGTATGCTTGTTTATTTGGGTCTAGTAAAATTGTATCATGGTGTAAGGGGATGTGAATACCCTTGAAGCCTATTTCCAGATTTCTTGGAGGCTGATCACTAGATTAAAATAACAACAGATTTGTTATTTGAATGCATTGGTTTTTATGTGCAGATTTAGTATAAGGGTTATGAACAACAACTTGGCATTCATATTTTCTCTCTGTCTAATAGAGGTGAGCAACCTGTGATGTGCCAAAGAATGCTAGGGGTGTTCACATCATGCATCCTCTTAACAGTGAGTGGTAACAGCAGGGTGTAGTGACAAGATTGAAGACAATCCATTCCCATGCATATCTTCTGCTTTGTGTCTATACTTCTGGAATATGAAACCCCAGCTCAATCATACTTTGGCATCAAATATTATGCATGTCACCAACTGCTTGAAAGGGAAGAAGTATGAAAGAGCTTAAAATACTCTCATACTGAAAAAATAACAAGGGCTTATTTTGCCGGAAAGTTTT